>NC_079161.1:42346072-42658155 GCF_947563725.1 Argiope bruennichi | reverse complement strand
TCATGTTAAACAGATTTATTTCATAGTAAACATCTTAATTTCATAGTAGATATGTTAATTTTATGTTAAAAAGATTAATCTTATATTAAATATGTTAATTTTATGTTAAAAAGATTAATCTTATATTAAATATGTTAATTTTATGTTAAAAAGATTAATCTTATATTAAATATGTTAATTTTATGTTAAAAAGATTAATCTTATATTAAATATGTTAATTTCATGTTAAATAGAGACACTGCATGTTAAAATATGTCTACATTTTCCAGAAAACAAAGGCGACTATGCTGAGCCATATACTTGCAATATACTTGGAATGCTTAATTTCATATTAAATATGTAGATTTCATGTTAAATATGTTACTTTCATGTTAAACAGATTAATTTCATAGTAAACAGATTAATTTCATAGTAAACATGTTAATTTCATAGTAAATATGTTCATTTCATAGTAGATATGCTAATTTTATGTCAAAAAGATTAATCTTATATTAAATATATAAATTTCATGTTAAATAGAGACACTGCATGTTAAAATATGCCTCCATTTTCCAGAAAACAAAGGTGATTATGCTGAGCCATATACTTGCAATGAATCCCTTCCACCAAGACAACAAGTATGTTTATTGAAATTATTATATGACAGTTTTATAATAAAATATCAATTGTTTGTATTAGTTTTTAGAATTTTTTTTAAAAAATTATGGGATTAATGATTGCTTAATTTTTTGACAAGTGGAAATTTATAAAGTAAATTTGACATTACATTTAAAAAAAATTTCTATAGGCTCTGTTTGAATCATAGAAATCGTATGAACAAAGAAACCATTTCAAGACTGCAAAAGATACTTCCTTTTTATAGCAAGTATGGGAGTATTGTCATAGATATAAAATAGTATCTTCTTACTGCTTTATTTTCTTTCGCATTCTTTATGCTTCACAAAGAAATCAGTGTGATATTTTATTAATTTATTCTTCAAATATCGGAATTTCACAGCATAGATATTATACTAAGGTAGCGAATAAAATAAAAGTTTCAGGTGGCATTTTTTTTTAAAACTCAATTATAATAATAAATGTGTTTAACTTATTTTTAATAAAAACTAAGTTAAATTATTGTTATCAGGATACACATCGCACAAAGCATAAAGATAACGCATGTGCAGATATCATATTATATTGTTACGAATCTGCGATGTTGCTTCTGTGCACAGTTAATTTCACAGTAAGGAAGATATTTTAAAGGCCGCTGAATGAATATGCCAAGTCAATGACTTTCTGACCTTCCCGACAAACCTCATGGCAAAACAAAAATCCCTGAAATTTTAACCATATGTCGATTAGAAGATATGATATCCTTCTAGAAGCTTCTTTTTCCAGTCAATGAAACTATGATAGTCCGTGAAACAAAGCTGTGTCAGTCGATCGAGTCGAGATGCTGTTGATTTCTGCAAATGTTTTTTGTATACTCTTCGCTTGTTTTTTATTTCCTGTGTTTCATGTTTCCTTTTAACCCTTTAAAGGGCCATTTTTTTTCTAGTCATATTATGTTTAAATATTTTTAGACTTGAAATTTGAATAAGAAAATGGATTCAATTAGCTTATTAGATAAATTTAATTTGATTAATTAATTAATTTGGTTAATTAATAATTAAGTAAGAAATCAAGACACATCATTTTGTCTGAGATAAAGAACTGAAGCATCTAAGTTTCTGACTTACTAAAAAGATTTGTCAGAACTTATACCAACCTACAGAATTTCATAGAAAGATTGATAAATTTGGTGGGAAGCATACTTTCCACGGCCCTAGAAAGGGTTAAAATAAAGCTATGATTGAGCCTGTTGTACTTTTAATCGTATATTTAGTAGACTAATTTTTTTCCATGGAAATATGCATTGTATACACATTATTCCGATATCAATATTTTGGAGGAACTGTATTAATATTGTAACATATTTTACTTTTTATTGAAATCAAGTAACCGGATTCTCAACGTTGAAATGATAAGGTCGAATACAGTATGAATCGCTTAAACTCTAAATCATTAAAATGAATATTTAATTGAATTTAATGAAAGTATTAAAAGAGTAACGTCAAAGAAAGATAACACCCTTCAAATGCGAAATTTTGTTTCAAAAGAGTTCCACCTTATTTTCAGTTAAATGCTATAAGAATTATATAACTTCAACATTTTGGTTTTACAATATTAAAAAGCACTGCATTCTTTTTAAAATTTAGATTGTTAAACCGATCTATGTATATTTTAATTAAGATTCGTATAACAAATTCACTAACCTTATTATATATTATGTTTTTTTAATTTTTTTAACTAAAATTATATTCTCCTGAATTTTATAATTTGTAAAATTCTAGAACTTTAAACTATAATTATTGCTATCATTTTTAAAATCATAAATCAACTCCTATATACTAATGCTTTACAGCGCTCTAAATTTATGCCAATAAGAAATTAACTAACAATGTTTATCCTGCTAGTAAGGAAATGTAGGAGGATACACTCGCCAAACAGTAGAATGTTGTTATACAGCGCCAAGAAAGGCCAATTTCCTCCTGGTGTTTGTTTGCACTGTTAAATGACAAAAAGATGCCTATTGAATTTGTAGCGTATTGGCGATGAGTGAGGATAGAACCTGGGACCTTGCGGTTCGCAGCCCAGTAACATGACCTCAATACAAAAGCAATTGCTCGTGTAGCGTAGCTGTTAACTGGCTTATAAGCTTTCACTACAAATTTATATATAATACAGCCACGTCATTTTCATCGTTTAGGCAATATCTGCCAATATCGTTTATCGTTTGTTTTACCATTTCCCTGCCCATAACTATTTTTACATACTCTGAAACTCAAGCTCTGTCTAAAATCTGTTAATATTTTTCTATTAAAAACTGAGACAGGCGATTTTAAAAGTTGTAAGCCAACTCCTGATTAATGAATCATATTTCTTTATCTATAATCGCATGTTTAAAAATTAATTATTGAAAAATTTTCCAGGGCTCAGATGGACTGTTTGCTACTATCAAAAGATGCCCTACAAGGCCTATTTACATGTCAACTTCTTACAAACAAGGTAATATTCATCGAATGAATATCAATAATAACGAATCGTATATTCTCTTGATGTACAGAAAAAATGAATGCTAATATTATGTTAATTATAATGCGTGCTCTCATGCTTATTATTTATATTTAATTTTAAATAAAATGTTTAACTTTTATTTATTTGCATATACTATTTAAAAAAAAACTACGTCCAAAAAAATGAATGATTATAAAATTATGCTTATAAAGCAATGAAATATTACAAAGTTGAGTTTTTTTGGATTCACACACCAGATTCATTGTTTAAAATGGCAGAATAAATAATTTCTTTAGTTCTAAATTATTTGTTTGATTTTTGTTTATTTGTTTTTGTTTTGTTGTTGTTGCTTGCATTTTTTGTTGTTTTTTTTTTGGGGGGGGGGGTGTTGTTTTGTTGTTATTTTTTAAATAATGCATAATTTTTGTAATATTGCGTTTTTTTTTTTTTTTTTTTTTTGTCCAAAATTGGAATGTACAGAATTCTTTATCTCAAAATTATTTTATTTATTTTTAAATTGAAATCAACATTATACCACAAGAGACTTATTATCTTCATCATTGAAATAAATCAAATGAAATAGTTTTAGCCTCCCCCCCCCCCACCTTTTTGTCGTAAAAATATGAAATCTCCCTCTTTCTTTTCAAATTCCCAAATAAACAACCCCAACTTTTTAAAATCTCAGCAAATTTAATTTATTTATTTCAACTTATATCATTTCAAAATGTGTTATTATTCATAAGATTTTAAAGCATCCTATGACTGTATTTACTTATTTAATTCATCATGAAAGTTCATGCATGTGCATAAAAATGATGAAATTTCAACAGGTACAGAAATCAACCAGCAGGCGGCACCCCACAATTCTCCCGGCAATTTGGATTCCAACAACTCCGAAAGATGGCGACACCAATCAAGCAATGGGCACAAACCAATGCGATGACAATGCGTGACGTCACATAGTGATGATTTATCCACTTCATTGTGTACATTGCCATTGAGGGAAACTGTTATTTGAATGTGTAAAACTTCTGCTCACGTGAAGCCCTGCCAAACATTAAATCGTTCTTAAAAATAAAAAAAAAATGTTGTTTATCGTGTATGTATGTTGAAAATAAAATTTCTACACAAAGAAGGCTTCGCGACATTTTTTCTTGATTAATTGTTAATTAGAAAGAAATTTAAAAAACAATAAGCTTACGATCGTGAAATGTATGTATACTTTTCAGTTCTATAAAGGGCATGCATATACTAGAAATGTCTGAAGTCTCTTCATTCATTTCGTAACTCAATTTGAAACAGGTAATTTAATTAATGATCCAATAAAGTTGAAAAATTATTCTTTTCGACAATAATCGATTAACACTTTTTTGTGTCCATTAAAATTTGTTGTCGGTTTTTAATTACAAATTTAATTGAGATGTGCAGTTAAGTTTAGAAACAAATAATATGAATGATATTTCATAGGGTTTGTAAAAATATTCCTTGTTTGTAAAAATGAAATATTGAAGTTTTTACAGATATATATTTTTGACGACAGTATTATCTGCTAGTATAATCTGGGCTTTATTATCAGTTAATTGTTTTATTTAATTAATTTTCGACTTCGCATTAGAGGCACCACCTGGCAGCGAATGAGGAGAAAATTTGATTGCAAAAATTCAAATAAAGATTAAAAAATAGAACATAATTTAAAATAGAAAATCAAAATATTTCTACTTGAAAACAATATTCAGAATATGTTCTTTTTTTCAATATATTTTACAGATATTTATAATCTATAAATGTTCTGTAATCTGTATAAGAATAAATTCAGCAAATGCACGATATATCAAATTTCAATGCATCGATGATCAAAGTTAGTTTTAAGAAGCTGTGGACTTAAATACATTTGAAATCAGTTATGAATCCAAAGCATTAAATATTATTGAAAAAAAGAAGAAAATAAACATCACTCAATCTCGGTTACAGTTAAAAATTACAGTGCAAAGGTCAGAAATTGCGCACTCTCAGAATGAAAAGTTTAAGCAAAATACTTTGAAAAATCCACGTAGCTAACATCTTTCCAGATAATATTAGGGGAAGAAAATTTAATTTTAATTCAACAAGAAATCAAAATTTAGAATTTTGAAAGAATATAACATTCCAGCAAGACTTTTACAGTAAAAATGTACATTTCAGAAAATGAAATAAAAAATAAAAAAAATTTAAGTCCTACTTCGGAAGATAATCACTATTTTTTTTTTATTTCTTGTTTAAGAGAGCAGTATCTTTAAAAGAGGAAACATTGTTACCAACATGTTTGTGGATTGTTTTTTTAGTTGATGTTTGAACCAAAATAAGGGATGCCGGTATAGCCTGATTGGTAGGGCGTTGGATTCGCCTCCCTTGGGCTGCGATTCGAACCCCACCAGCAGAAGACTCCCGGAGTGGGTGGTGGTGGGCACACGTATAAATCTGTCGTGGTCCCAAAATCCTCCATGTCGAGAGTAATACCACTGGGGGTACTGGTTCAGAGATGATCGTTCTCTGATTCAGGTCTAAATTACGATCTGTGGATGAGTGAATGAAATGCATGAGTGAAGTCCCCACCGTAAAAAGGGCTGGACGCGTGAGTAGCTGAGACGTACTCTTGGCCCTAGTTGGCGCTATTGAAAAACAAGAGATGATCTCTCGGCTTAAAATCCCTGATTACCTCAGCGGGCTTGTCTTTGACAAGGACCATTAGAAACAACAACAACAACCAAAATAAAGAAACTTAAGAGCTAAAATTATCTGTAGTGTTTGTAAAAATTATTATTTATATGTCCACAAAGCACTAAGTCTAGTAAAACCGTCTTTGACAAGTAACGCTTCAATAATGAAGCCAATCAATACGTTTAGCATTATTTCCAATGAGCCCATCTTTATCTTCATTTTTCCGCCTCTGTCTCTTGAATTCCTTTATTTGAATCAAAACATGCTTAAATCTTTTTCAGGCATCGATTAATTTTCTCAGATATTTAATTCTTTTGTAAAGTGCAGTTTTATCTTTTTGTATCAAATCAGGAATACAATTTGGCAGAAATATTGTAAAACTAAATTAGGTGACAAAGTTATGAATTCAAAATAATTGGGGTGAGGGTCACATGACAAAAAGGTGATTCATAATCGGCTTTGCAATCTTACTCACAAAAGGAAATGGCGATTTCTTAAATATATAAAAGGACTTTTTCTGGAACTCTTCTTAGAATCTGCATCATTATTTTAACTTCTTCCTATGTATAACCGATCACCCTGCCACTTCTGAACGAAGCAATATCGACAGGATTTGCTACGGCCGACTATTGTCTTTAGCATAACCCGTCCATAACACCTGTCGATGCACAGAACTGTCATCTGTTGTTGTTGTTTCTTATGGCACTTGCAACGGACAAGCCCGCTGTTCGAAGACAGCCGATTTAAGCCTGAAGGGGAGCGTCTCTTGTTTTTATAGTAATGCCAACTAGGGCCAAGAGCACGACTTAGCTACTCACGCATCACTCATTCGCTTGCAGAACCTCTTTTTATAGGAGGGCACATTCACACATCTCGCGGATAGAACAACGGAAGAACAACCATGCCCAAAACGGGACTCGAACCCGGGACGCAGATCACGGGGAAGACCGCTACCCCTATGCCAGGACGCCGACGGACTGTCATCTTCTTCGGGGCTGCTGATCTCCAACCACAATGTGGTCACTCTCTGCCCTTCCTCCTCATCTTCCCGTACACCTATCATCATTATTTTGACTAATATTTCTTAATATTCCATCATAACCGCCAAAACGTGATAGAGAATAGAAAACTTTTTTTTTCTTATACTTTAAAATTACGAGATCTTACATATATTCTGTCAAGACAAATTTTATACAATTTGACACACCAATAAAATTACTTCCATTACCACAAAATAATAATTATCGATCTTCTTACAATAAATCAGAGTAAAAGGTTGGAGAAAGACTTCCAGTCCTGAAATTCTTCCAGTTCTGAATCCTTCCAGTTGCTGAAAGAAATTCAAAATATGCAATTCTGAATACAGAATACACATATATACAAATTCATAGTTTACTATTTGTCTTTTAATTCGAAGTCCCAAAAATGATGACTTAAGTTCAGCACTGATGACACCAGATAATCTTAAAACTCTGAAGGATATGATGTTAACATTTTTTTTTTTTTTTTTTTTTTTTTTTTTTACCAACTGTTTGAAAGTTTCAAAATGTTTGGATTTCTTTTGTTGGTCAACGAAAATTAGAGGAACATTGTGAATTTTGAGGAGATTTTCATAAAGTGGTAGCCTTCTCTTTGTTTAACAGGACGGTAGGTGTAAGGGAAGATGAGGAGGAAGGTCAGAGATTGACCACTCTGAGGCTTCTTTTTCTTCTTGTGTACAGCCGACTACCCAGCCACCAAGGAAAGAAGCAGTATCGATAGGAATTTTTGTGTTCGACTACTGTCTTTATCATAATCCGTCCTTATTACTGGCAAATTCTCCGAACTGGCATCATCTTTGAGGCGGTTGGCCCTTAGTCACTGCTGGTCAATCTCTGGCCCCCCTCCTCCTCTTCCTTTACACTTGTCATCCTCTTTCACGGGCAATAGGTCAACATTTTGAGAAAAACTTCTCAAAGAAACCACTTTGTGAATAGGGGCCAACCACCTCGGAATGGATGTCAATTCTTTGAATTGGCCGGACTTATGGATGGGTTAAGTTAAAAACAGCAGTCGGCCTCAACAAATCCTGTCGATACTGCTTCGTTCAGTGACGGCGGGGTGGTCGGCTGTACACCAGAAGAAGTACAAGGACCCAGCTAAGTCAAAACCATTAATCTGAAAAACTGCTGCATCTTTGATTCTGTTCTATATAAGTGATGCAGAAATAGACAGATTTCTTTGGCATGTCTTAAGCACAAAAAATATTTTGATGATATTTGTGGAAAAGTTTTCCTCATATTTCAAATCTAATAATATTCTTGAAGAATATTCAAAAAAGTTTGTAATCCTACATAATAATTTTTGGGGTTTTCTGCCATCATTAGTGTTAACTTGATGATGGGATGGTAAAATGATAGCGTTTATGGAATCTTCTAAATTAGTTAGATATATCACTTTTGTCTTCTTTCAAGATTTTTAAATGTTGTCAAGTGATTCAGTTTATTTCTATTGACTTCAAAGTATTCCCCTTGCATTGAGATAGACATGTTTTCAAAATATTAGCGAAACTACAAGGTTTCACGACTAACGAGTTCGTAGGATTTTCTTATGTTAAAAAACTGTGCCCGGTTCCCACTTGAACATGACCCGAAGCAACATAATACGTGGTTCTGTGGTGATTAGCTTATAAGCCATTTAACAACTATTCTGCCCGAACAATTGCTTTTGTATTGTGGTCATGTTACTGGGCTGCGAACCACAAGATCCCAGGTTCTATCCTCACTCATTCCAATTCGCTACATTGGTGACCTGGGACAATGAACTTTCAACCTTCGTACAGCTGTTGTGGCGCAATCTACCCACAGCAACCCAAAATCATCAGACTCACTTGACGTAGCAACAGTAGCCACTCACCCACACACGCTCGCCATAAGGCTTGGCGCTACTCAAGTGGGTGCAGGCGCATTAGAATCAACAGCTAATACATCACCACTCAGCAGCCATATCATTCGTCTCCCCTCCGACTCACTGGAGGGAGAGTCTGTGGTGAAAGCTTATAGCCAGTTAACAGCTACGCTACCAGAACAATTGCTTTTGTATCGTGGTCATGTTACTCGGCTGCGAACCACAAGGTCCCAGATTCTATCCTCACTCATTCCAATACGCTCATACCAATAAATATTCCAAAAATAGACTTTGGAACACAGAGTAATCCCAAGAAATAAAGATTCAAAATTTATACGAGTACATATTTAAATTATCTAGTAAAATAAAGTATTCTTTGACATAATAAAGTGAGTTTCATTTTATTAAGCCAAAGGATACCTAATATTCTATTTCGAGAAGAAATTCAAGAATTCTCGATCGAGTTCCTTCGAGGCTCTATACTTCCGATTTCAAAATATTCAGTTCTCATACAGTTCGAAACCATCAACCCCTGACAAGAATATCAGGTATGAATATTCTGCTTCATTCAACGGGTCTCATAAAAGTGGATCTTTTAATATTCCAAGATTTTTTCAACACTTCCAAATCAGCCATATTTGAAAAACAATAAATCCTTTGATGATAAAAGCCGGTACCATATACTTAGTTTTAACTAGACCATAGGCTATTGTGTCAGCTAAGTTAAATCATACAGTATCGTTGCGAAATTAAAATTTTATATGATAACTGGCCAATCAGAAACCTACCATTAATCACCTTAATTAAATTCTACCATATTTTGTCATTAATTTTTAAATTTAAATATTTCCCCACAGCATGGAAAACAACAGTTGTGATTCCAATTCTCAAACCTGGTAAAGATCCAACTATCCCCTCCAACTACAGGCCAATATCTCTCCTTCCAAATTTTAGTAAAATTACTGAGCATTTTATACTCGAAAAATTAAACAACCACCTAAATGACAATAATATTCTTATCCCCTCCCAATTTGGTTTTAAACCCAAACTGTCAACAACTCACCAGCTACTCAGAGCAGTTGAATTTATCTCCTCAGGATTTGAGAAAAGAGAACACACAGGTGCTGTTTTCCTAGACACCCAAAAAGCTTTTGACAGAGTGTGGCTAGAAGGACTAATTTACAAATTAATTAAATACAACATACCCCCCACACTAATTCAGATCATTAATTCTTTCCTTTTTAATAGAAAATCCACTGTTAGAGTAAATACCACACTCTCCAAACTTCGCTCCATACAAGAAGGCGTCCCACAAGGGGCAAAACTGTTCCCCACCCTATATTCTATCTATATAAATGACATACCACAAAATTTAAATACTAAACTCTGCATTTTTGCAGATGACACCGCGATACTGGCCAAAAACAAAAACATAAGATACATTACACACGCACTCAACAAACACCTTAAAGACCTTGATAGCTGGTTCCACGAGTGGAAAATTGCCATAAATACCTCGAAAACGGAAGCTGTATTTTTCACCAAGAGAAACAAAAAACCAAAATTCAATATTAAAATAAAAAACATCACAATCCCCTGGTCTCAGGAAGCAAAATACCTTGGCGTTATCATGGATAGAAGCTTAACTTGGAAATCCCACGTTAATTACATTAGAAACAAATTCTGAGATAATTCGCGTAAACTATATCCCTTAATTGCTCGGAATTCCGAAATGTGTAGGGAAAATAAAGTGCTTATTTATACTGCGATGCTAAGACCTGTCTTAACTTATGCTTGCCCAATTTGGGCTTATGCTGCTCCTAAAAATTTCAATCAAATAGACAGGTGCCAAAACATTATTCTCAGACAAATTACGAAGGCGAGATGGTTCATGAAAAACGAAGATATCAGACATGCTCTTAATTTACCATCTATAAAAGAGTTTATTAAAAAGATCGCAACTAAATTCTTCTCAGATCTAAATAATATTGACAACCCAGCAATAAAAGAAATCGAATCCTACACCCCAAACCCAAATTCCAGAAGACCCAGACTCATACTACTTTAAACAGATCAACAGCTAAACAATTAAAACAACATCCTCAACCCTTTCTAACCCTTCAATACCGTAATTTAAATTCCTATCAAATCTTAATAAAACCACAATCCATGTTCCATCTCGCCCCTCTTATTGGCAGTCACAAATAGATTCTCACCCCATCCCCCTCACAACCACTCTACCGGCAATTTGTGTTTTCGTTCACTAGCTTCCCAGAATGCACCTCTGACATAGCCAAACCCTCCAGCCGATCCAAGACGACCTCGCCGAGGGATGCAAGCCTCCCATTGGACGAGAGACGCTCCAAGCCATGACCATTTAAGACGATGCTCCCTGCCACCAACTTTCCCTGCATTAATAGAAATTGCGAGTACCATGATTGGGAAAAGAATTTATGCACTCACATCCAAAATCTTCAGAACAGAATCCAAATACTACATTCAACAGCATCAACCTTCATAGACACCCTTCAGCAAATGAAAGAAAGCAACTTAGAGCATACTTCCCAATATCTTGAAGATTACTCTAAATTACAAGAACTGCAAGCTGACGCCGTGAATCTTGAAGGATATTTAGGTGAATTGGGCCCTTGCCCCATCAGCAACTGTGACAAACATACCCAGGAAAACGAAAAACAGCCCATGGAAGTCGACAATACGCATGAAATAAACAACAAGAGGAATGAAAATTTTCAAACAGTTAATCCTAGAAAAGCTGCCAAAATTCGGAAAACTGAAGAAAAACAAGAAAATATGGACACATCAAATAGATTTGAGTTACTAAATCAAATTCAGGAAAACAAAGAAAAAATCATAAATAGACCAGCAGCCATAAATTTGAAACTTTCAAGTAATTACAACATCACATTGCAAGAAATCCATAGAAAATTCTCCCAAACCGAAAACAAGCTTATCAGAAATATGATTGCAATACACCCAGCAACTGAAGATGAAAGATCCGAAATCATCGAATTTCTAACAGAGAGGAAAGAAGAATTTATATTATCCGAAAAACAAGATGAAAGACCAATAAAAGTTATCCTGAAAGGTCTCCCAGTAAATGCAGAAAAAGAAGAAATTATAAAAAGCATTAGAAGAAAGAAATTACAAGATAAATAGAATATCCCAGCTCAGAAACTTCAAGTTGCAATCCCTCTACCCAATATTCCTCCTAGAAATAAAGAAGTCTGGAAATGCCCAAAATATTTTTAATGAAAAATCCCTTCTTCACCTCAGAATCAAAATAGAAAGCTACAGAAGAAAAACGACTGCTACCATGTGCTACAACTGTGCCGGCTTCTTCCATGCAACAAGAAATTGCAGAATGTCACCGAAATGTATCAGATGTGGTGGTACCCACGCAACCAGGGATTGTAACATCACGGAAAAAATCAAAGATCCAGTGTGTGTAAATTGTAATGAAACCGGACACACAGCTGCCTGGAAAGGATGTTCCAAATTCCCCAAACTTACAACAATAAAGGGAAGACCCACCTACGCTGAAATTGCACGAGAAAAACAAGGAAATCAAGACCCAAAACCCATCTCACCACCTAGCAAGCAGAACATGGAGCCCACTTTGAAGGTTAATAAAGAAATCCCCACACTACAAGAAACTATGCAAATCATTAAGGAACTTAGAGAAATACTACAGGAATTCCCCACATTATTGGAAGCAGTCAAACTTGCAAGGAAAACAAACAATAAAGAAGAGAAAAAGCTGATTATCCTAAATGCGTTGATCGGCTAAGTCCTTCAAAAAGTAAAGACATCCTTCAACAATAATCCAGCTTTCTGATTGGTCTCCCAGATACAATAGTTTATCCGCTACCAGGCCCTCTCCAAACTCCAAAAACTCCATGCATCGCCCTCTCCCACTCCCCTGACAACTGCTTTCCTATTAGTCAAGACTTCACACCCACTCTCCCTCGCCTGCTACGTGACGATTGTATCGGAGGACTCTGCTCATAACACTCTTCTCCCTAGACCCATGCTGAACGACACCTCGAACAGTTTTTTCAGTTGCAGCTCACCATCTACTCTCAAAGTTAAGGGCATTCTATATCGCCAGGTTTTTTATCACCAGGATCATGGAGATAGCCTTGCTACGCAAGGCGGGTGCTCTGGTCAACTTACCATCATCTGCCACCAACCTCTTTCAAGACCTTTTCCCACTTTCCAAGTCATAGTCGATCGGAGATGGCGCCCTACGGGCGCCTGCGCTCCTAATTGATTCCTTGTATCCTTGTATTAGCTAAAAACTGGTACAGTATACCTAAACTTTACCAAAAAAAAATGTGTGCTTTTTTTTAATAATTCAGTATGCTATCACCGTAGCAATAAATAAAAATAATTTTAAAAAGCTGTAGATTTAAAAATTGTTAGAAAAATCATACTCAAAATCGCGCGTTCAAAAAATTATTTTTATTGAAAGAAAGAGGAAGAAAAGTGTAACAATCCACTCGATTTCTAGTTTTTGTTGCAATACCAAGCGAATTTTAATATTAGCGAAACAAAACTAACAACAAGAGATGAAAACTGGTACAGCGTATTTTAATTTTACCAAAAAATGTAGCATGGCCAAATATGGCTTTTGTGCCAGAAAGCCTAAACAACTAACCAAAAAAAAGGAATTTTTTAAATAATAATTCCACATACTATCATTCACCAAATCAATGATTAAAAATAGTTTTAAAATGCTGTAGATTTAAAAAAATGTTGGGGAAAAAAATAATACTCGAAGTCGAGTTTTGGATCCAAAAAAGTTATTTTTATGCAAAAAAAAAAAGAAATTGGAAAATAAAACAACTCATTCGATCCTAGTGAAAAAATGACTATCAAAAAGAATAATTAGAAATTTCATTCTTTAAGAATTAAGATTCTAATCAAAATAATTTCAAAGTACCGCGGATTTCACAATAGCGTTAATTTCAAAATTCTATAATATTTACAATAAGGGATTATAAATTAAAATATGAACTATAAGAAAAAAATAATTTATTCTATTTAGTACACACATAAAAATGTCTTAAAAACTGTTTTATTAAATATACTTGATATAATTCGATACATTAAAACGGCAGGAAATCAACTCCAAACAGACATTTTGTGAAACAGTTGTTGTCCAAAAAAAAAATAATAATAATAATAAATGTTGCATTATTAACCCTTGGCACTCGGAAAAGTAATTCGATGCAAATTTATTCACTTAAGAAAAGGACTTGTTCATTATTCCAAAAAATAAATGCATATAAATCATTGTTCTATTTTATATTTTCCAGAATAACTTTTCCACATATTTTTACAATTCTGTAGGCGCTTTTAACAATCAAAATTGAAAAATAAATAAATAAAACGTCAAAAAGATGCACCATCTTGAATGGTGAGAGTCACTATCCACGTGCAAAGGGTTGAGAAACGGATGGAACTTCATTCAATTTCGCTTGGCAATATTAGACACACTTAGGTATAATTTACTAGAGCGAAAATGAAATATAGAGATCGAATCGTTGCAATCATCGACATCGATTCTCTAATTATTAATATTATAATTAATTCCCTAATTATAATTAATTCTCTAATATTAAATGTTTTAAACACTTTAAATTAAAAGAAAAAACTTTGGCTCTTTTTTATTTATTATAGAAGGGAAAAAAAAACGGAGATCTGTGTCTTTATTTAAATATCTTTATGCGTTTTATACAAAATAATTTTTTATTATTTCAATATACTTTTAAGAATTTAAAATGCTCTATCTTTTATAAATACTTTTCATTGCTCCATGCACTCATTAGAAACGTCAAACCTAATTTCTAATTTTTCTAATTCTAATTTTTAACGGATTGAAATGTAAATATTTAATTTTGATGCATTGCACCAACTATTTTGATAGTTTCTCCATTTATTACACATGCTCTAATTTTAAAATACATTCAAAAAATAAATCATGCTGGTATTCGGTATTGTTCATAACTCGCCTTTGCCACTTTCCTGAAGAGGGCAGCACGGTTTTCGAAACTTGAAAGCATAATTCTCTCTTCAATACTTTGAGAATTGAATGTATTTTACGTTTCTATTTACTTCATATATTTAGCCATTTTTTTAAAAGATTATCTATTTTTAGCTGACTAAATAAAATGACAGATCCATAATTATCACAAAAATTCGAATAGCTAAACACGCATATCAATAATTTTATATTACTGCATTTGGCAATTTTTATAAATGATCACTAGTCTAAACAAAAGTAGTAAGGCTTAAAATACCAGGTTTTTCATTAAAATTATGAATGATTTAAAAGAAATCATGATTTTTTTTATTTAACTATTAATGGTTTCAAGTAACTATTTAATATACAAAATTGAAAAGAAGAACTATATTTTTAATCCCTTAGCATTTTAGGCTATAATTCTATTTAAATCATTCAAAAATCATTAATTATATGCAACGTTTGCAAACATTTTTAAATATCTTTAAAACGATATGTGCTAATACATAATTATAAACTAGAATTCAACACAGTTGTAGTAAATGATAAACACATTATGCCTCGCTAATCACATGGTACAACAAAAAAATAGACTGATTTTCCACTCACGAAATAGCGGATGTAACATCTTGAAAAACTTATTGGCTCTTAAATTTTCTAAATTTTTATGTAAAATTCCTCATAGGATTATCTTTCTTCAATCGAAAATATATTGATAACAAAAGCTTCAAGTTTATTCATCTTTTATACTTTTCGTTATCTTGATGTCCGAGAGATGGCGACATGAGACAGAATGTCTTATGTTGTGATATTGTTAAAATTATCTATAAATCAAATCAGGAATTTGTTTTTCTTCACTAACTAAATGCAGACCCAAGAAGTAAAGAATAATTTACAATTCCACATCTTATATATTTTCTAATCTTGTCTTTTTTTTTTTCAGATAGAAATCATTTTTGTAATTTCGTTACTTTAATAAAAATGTTGCCGCGCCGCTAGAGTTCAAAATTATGTAAATAACGTTCTACATGATTAAAGTGATTCATTTTTATTCATTTAAAATTTCAGAAAGCGCTTGTGAATTCTCTTTAACTTCGGTATTAAATGTAAACAATCAGGAATTATTTAAATTAATATTATAAAAAATAGTGTTTATGCAAATTTATTAAAATGTTAAAATTCATTGTGTCACGTTGATGCTCTACTTGATTATTATCTTTGTTTTCTAATATTTTGTAAGTTCCGAATGGCAACTGTAATAAAAATGGAATAATGTTATGGAATTTTGAGAATGGCTTTTGAGTAGAGTTTCTTACTTTGATGATATTAATAAGCATGATTTACTCAATAAATATATATTTCTGAGTGAAAATTTGGGAAGTTAAACAAAGAGAGTATATATTTGAACTATAAAAAACGTTTGTGTTAATGTGGAAGAAGAGAAGTTTCATCCATTTTATGACTACACAAAACATCGAGTTTTAATATACTTCTGGTTCGTAAAGTAGTACAAAGTACGAAACGGGACACATTGCCTTGGACATTTATTTAAGGATTTAACTTTCTGAACAAATTGAATTGAAATATATTCAAAAGATATATCTATAAAATTTCGAGTTGAAAGTTAATGTAAATTCTTTTCACCATTTTAATACATTTTCTATCATATTTTCATCCCAAATTACTTATTAGTTACATTTTTGTTAGTTATTAGAGTCGTTAGTTGATCTAATTTTCTCCTGCCTAAGAAGTATGTAATTAGTGTCGTATTTTCTTCATATTTAATCTTAAAAGTGGAAGAATTTTTAAGTGGTTTTCCATATAGGAACCAAATATGATTTTGTGGATTTCGTATTCCCTATTTTGAGTTAATTCTAAGAGTCTATTTGTATGCAAAAATGCATTAATTTAACATATAGTGCAACAGTATTCTTAAAATTTAAGAATACTGTTGCACTATATGTTAAGTATTCTTAAAATTTATAAGTATTCTTAAGTATTCTTAAAATCTATAAGTATTCTTAAAATTTAAGAATTTATTATAGCATAATGCATTGTTTGTAATTTTTTTTTTTTTTTTTAAATCTTGTTTTCGCAATTTTTTCCAGGAGATTGGTTTCCTATGCTTTCTCCTATCTCCTGTTTTTCACTTACCATTGCAATTAATACAGACGTTTTTATTGAATGCATAAATATAATCCTTTCTTCTTCTTAAATAAAAAAAAAAAATTTCATTATAAAAATTAAGGATTTATTTATTAAATATTTCCTCTCAGAAACTACAGTATTTGTACATCTTTTGAACAACAAATGAATTTCACGAACAAAAATGACTGGTTTTTTTAGATACGATTGATTTATCAAACCAGTTTTTGATATTTGAATAGGAATCCAAAAAGAGCTTCACTCCGTATGGAGTAAATAGATAATAACCCAATGGAGCAATATTTGGTGAATGTAACAGGCAAGAATGCATGCGAGCTAAGTGAATAAAATTTTTATCAGTGGTATAGCAACATGTAGGGATCATTATCAAGATAGTAAATAAACAATACAAAAAAAAAAAAAAAAAAAAAAAACGTAGTATGTCTTTTGACATATTAAGATTGTTAGTAGACTTTTCGAAAAAGGTTATTGTCGACCTTTCAAATACAACTTTCCCAATTTATTTGCAGACAAGCAGTTATCCTAACGGAATCTATTAAAAATGGATGGATTTATATAAACACACCCAATACCATATATTTTTTCAATCTGATTTCTCAGTTTTTGTAACTGCTACTGTTGCATGTTTCAATCTGTTCGAAACTATAAATGCTCTTTCTATTCTTTACGCGCTTTCATTCATCTTGATTTGTTTCCTCTTTTTGAAAATAGAATATGGAATCGATGATTACAGTAGTCTTTAATAAATGAATATAAAAAAGTATCACAGAAGCACAAAAGGAGGAACTGATTTACTGTACCATTATTCATCGCATTATCAGGTAATAAAATCGGCAACCAACGCAATGTGCGCTCAAGATGGTGAAAATTAAATTTGAAATTAACATTTCGGCTTCATTCTTAAACCTGAGTTTGTTTTCGAATGACCATTACGCCTACGAATCTCACTTTTTAATGTTTTTTGAGAAGTAATCATCCTAAAGGAGGACTTTTTTTTATTTTTTCAAATTAATTCTCATCGGTTTTTTTAATCGGTCATTATGGGACTATTAGAAAAGAATAGAGGGTTTTTTTTTTTCTTTTGTCTTCTTCAGTCCTTGAATCCCTACTACAGAAAAGTATTTGTAGGCATATTACGACGAACGTATTTTTTTCAAGCAGGCAAAGTCGAATTCAACAAATTATTCAATTATTGACTTCAAAATCTTAACAGCTATTCCTTTCTATATAACACATACTTAAATGAAATTTCAAAAATTTATATCCAATAAAATAAATGAAAAAGTTCCAAATTTGATTTTTTTTTAAATTTACACCTTAATTAAGCTATCGTTAAATTTTTCAGATCTTTTGAATTGTCTGCAATTTCTTAATTTAAAGTTTTTTCCTCGGGTTAATAGCTTTTTTTTTTTTCTTTTTTATTTAAAGACGAAAAAACAGCTTTAAAATTTCCACCACCAAACTCATTTTCTAATTTGGTAATGTAATATCAGATTGCATATCTAAAGGCTTCTTTAGATAGCCAACAACAATTTAAGCCAATAAATTTGTTGCTATGTATTTTTTTTCTATATTTATTAATTATTTTTCATGATAACTCGACTTGCCTATCAATAGAAACCTGCTGAAGGTTTCGGAAGCAACGAATTCAGTTGATTTGTCTTGTAAAGAATGCGTTGATTCTTTTCAAATCTCTCTAATATAGTGTTGTTTCTTATGGCACTTGCCACGGACAAGCCCGCTATTCAAATACAGACGATTTAAGCCTAAGGGGGAGCGCCTCTTGTTTTTATCGTAGAGCCAACTTAGGCCAAGAGTACGATTTGACTATTCACGCATCACTCATTCGCTCGCACAGCCCCTTTTTACAGGAGGACACATTCACACATCTCACGGATAGAACAGGAAGAACAACCATGCCCAAACCGGGACTCGAACCCGGGAAACCCAGATCACGGGGAAGATGCGCTAACCCTATGCCAGGACGTCGGCTCAGTAACATAGTGGCTCCTTTGACGCTGCATTTATTATCTGAGAAATAGCTATAGAACGCTGTTGTTGCTGATGAAAAAGAAATATTTATGGAGAGAAAATATATTTCTTTGTTTTTAAGAAATTTTAATCTCAGTAACTTAGTTAAATCTCATTTCTCAAATAACAAGATTTTTAATTTAAGATATGTGGATTTGTTCCCAATTTTAAATATCAAAGTAGGCAAAGGTATTAATTTGCTTTATATTGGCCAAAGAAAGGCGAAAATGTTCTAATCCGTTTAATTAAATTTGAATCTTTACGTCATTTCATTTTGCACAATCTGTTTATTAATTTAACCCTTTGTACTCGAATAAGTAATTCGATGCATAATTATTAACGTAATACAAAGGCTTGCTTATTGCTCCAATATATATAGTTTTAAGTTGAATTTCCCAGAAAATTAATCTACATCTATTTACCATTCTGTAGGCGTCGTTAACAATCAAAATTGAAAAATAAATAAATAAAACGTCAAAATGATGCACCATCTTTAACGGTGAGTGAGAGGCACCATCCGAGGACAAAGCGCCCTCTAATGGCGAGGTCATTCTATACACATTTGTGTCAGTTCAGAAAATGTTTGTTCAACTTTATTATAACTAGTTTAACGCTTTTGATCGCCAAACAGAACAAGATATTGCACTTCGGATATTTTCAAGCTTTGACGTGTGAAATTTCCAACATAAAAATGGACTGTTGAAGGTAAGTTAACTAGATTAAAGTAAATAGTAGAAAAAAGCAAAAGATGTGTAACATTTCGGCATCTAAAATTAAAGTATGTAAACTCGAATTTCTAAATTACTGAAGTCAATGATTTAAAGAAACTTCAAACGATTGTGCCAATGCTGATTGTGATAAGTATAAAATTGAGTTATATTATCTATTTTCTGAATTAAGTGAATTAAAAGTTACTTTGAAAACAGATAGAAAGAAGTGCTAAAATTTATTTTAATCATAATTTTATGCATTTCAAAGTGTAGTCAGTGTTGATATAAACTTGAAAATTCTTTAATTGGTTTATTCGTAAGTTGCTTTTAGTTATCTTGACTGGAATTGGCACATGATTTTTTTATTTCTTTGAAGTGACAGAAATAATAATTGCATTGTCTTAAGTTTCTGTTGAAGGTGAAGTTTCAGTTTGGTTGCATTCATTTCCAATTTCGAAACGAGAACTAGTCGGAAACATCGGGTTCACTCCCTAAATGTTCAGAAGCGTTTATAAATGTAGCATTAAATAAATTCTTTTCCTAGAGTTTTGAAGCGCAAGTCATTGTCCGGATAAAAAAAATGTTAATAGATTCAATATTACAATACAGTAATAATCCCTAATGTCACACATATATTATAAAATATTGTATAATATTGTACTACATTAAATGATATAATATAATACTGAGCAATAATGCATAATATTGTGCTTCAGGATGCGCTACGTAGGATCTAGAAACAGCTAATAAACGATGGAATGGTAGAATTATTTTTATGTGGAAAGAAAAATTAGTTCTGGAAATGCTTATCTAGTTTAATATACTTTTGTACTAGAATTCTAAACAAAAAAAAAATTGCTCTTTCAACGCATTTAAAGCATTCCTACAAAGATGATTGCATTGTGAAATCGATTCTTAATTTAGGTTATCGAATTGAGGGCACGGGATTGCGGGGGGGGGAGTGCCTGTGTATTGAGCCCCTTTATTTGAATATCCTGATCCACGCCTGCATTTGAATGTTCACCCTCTGTTCATTAAACTTTGTGGTTGAAGTGTAGTTTAGTGTGTCCTCGAGTTTGTCGCCAATATGGTAACCCAACGAAACAATCTTATATCAACCCTAATGCTTTTATGTTTACTACATTTTACAGTGTTTGAGTTGTACGTGAACTACAAATATTTTATGAAAATTGTTAAATTATAAATAGTAAAAAATATCGATTAAAAATTTTAATTTAGCTTTATTATAATTAAGTTTTTTTATTGATTATAAGACACTGGAATGTTATTCTTAATGTGAATACTAACAGAAAATATTTATTCTTTGGCAATTCTTAACTGTCCGTATGCGCTTTAGAAATCGTCTGAATTATTAATTTAAGAAATCGTCTGCCATTCCTTGCACTTTTCGTAATTCTTTTTCTAATCGGACGGTTTCCTTGATAATTCGTTATGTCACTAATTGTTCAAGAACGGATGTGTTGTGAATGGGATCTCAGGAAATATTTTGAATCTGCAGAATGAAGAGTGAGTGGAATATATATATAAATGCATATTTTTTACGAGTTGATGAAGTTGGGAAAAGGATGCTTATTTGAATTTTTGTATCAAGAATGGTTTAATTGCATCTTCATTTGATTATGTACTGTCCCTGTTACCCACAGAATCCTTATGTTCAATAAGCAAGCGAAACTACTAGGCTCCTGCTGCTTACGAAGCCGTTGTAGTTTTTTTTTTTTTTTTCTAAGTTAAAAAATTCTGCCCGGTGCCTGCAGAAGGCATCGCATGCTCTAAATTTTTTTTCTCTACACAACAGAACGGTGCAACCGGTTTGAAGAATTATTTTATTTCAAAATTGTAAAGATAAACAGCGATAATGATCAAAAAGGTTAAAAATAATCTCAGATAAAACAAAACTTATGAGGAAAGATCATAATTTTAATCAGAAAGTAGTAACCGCAACTGTTTTGCAGAAGTGTTTATTTTTTCCTCCATCATTATTGGCGACTTAGCATCCTTGGCGCAGCAAGGAGCACACTAATCCACACTTTTACGTAGTGTTTTCAATATTTTATCACAACTTGGCCCGATGAGAAATATCATTTGTGCCTACACGTTTCATTATGAACAGTTATTATTTTGTTTATATTTTGATTGTCAACACCCCTTTTTCACCCACTTTTAAGCATATTCGACTTCTGATATAGTATATTGTGCTTAATTTTGAAATTTTAAATTGAAAGAAAGAATTGAAGATGCGAAAATTATCATGGGTTTGAAGTAATATGTTGATCCCTTGTATCTGAGAAAGTTCTTTTCATTTCAGTATACTGAGGCGACTACTTTTCGACGATTTTATCTCATTAAGGGGTCGGACGCGAAAGGATGAGAGCATTTCTGGAATTCTTAGTCATTCTTTGACCTTGATTCTCATCCTATTAAATACTTTTGCATTCAATTTTTTTCACGTGTGTGTCAGTATCGTGTAGTTTCTGACCTTATTATTTTATTTTAATTAGTCTGAGAGTAATCCGAGTTTACCTTATTGTTAAATGTAAACATCCCCTCCTTCAATCTTCCCCTTCACCCCTATTTTGACGAATTAAACCCATCCTAAAGCATGCGCAAATGCATGGAAGGTTTTAGAATCCGTGTAAAACAATAATTAGATGCATAATTATTCATAGAGTAAAATATTTTATTGCCCTGGGCAATAAAAAAAAACTGCGTATGAGACTAATTTTTTCTGCGTTTAATTTGCGGTTTCTTGCAACTTTATTGCTGTTATTTTTAACTTTCGAAATAAAAAAAAAGTTATAACGATGCATTTTCTATAAAGGTGAATGAGAGGAGCATTTGAATCTAAGAGATGAGTTTTGTTAGTTTGGATTAAAACTTCAATTGAGATAAAACAAAAAAAGTGGGGGGGGAGAGACGAGTTAGTCCCTTCGTAGTTAGAATAAGCTATTAGCATATTTGATAAATATAATTGAAAAAATTCTTTTAAAAATAAGAAATTTTGGAAATGACTACTTTTTCTAATATAAGGAGTGTTCAAATGAAACGGTACGAAACGACACTGTGAGTATAAATGGAGACTTTATTCGAAGTATACACCATAGGCCTGAGCACAACGATCGCATTGATTGACGAGCCTAAGGATTCCTTGTTCCAAAAATTCCGGTGGCCTGACGAGACCGAGTTTTTCAGCGTTCCGAGCACACTAATCCACCACAAAAACTCGAGAAATAGTTAACGGATATAGGAGATATTTATATCATTTTGTAGAGCATTTATTGGGGAAGGTTTCAGTACATTAAAGTCATATCAAAATAAAAAAAGGAGTTTTATAATTGCGATTTTAATTATTCAGCGCATGCGCAAAAACCTCAAACAGCGCATGTGCAAATAGCAAGAGATGTGGTATACACATGCGATATATTTCTTTGCTTACGTCTGATTTTAAACAGCGATTCAAATCTCATTATGCCCAAAAGAAGGAAATCCAATCTTGGCTGGAACACATTAAATGCCAAAAATCTTAGTTTGTTGCGCGATAAGGAAAATGAAGAGTAAAGAAACGTTCGATTAGCGAATATCAGAGAAATAATGAACTTAGGGAAGGAGCACTTTTGTTGAGCGAAATAACCATTTCTTTAAAATCTCATGAGGAGTGCGAATTATCATTGTATCAAATTATACAGAGTTGATAAACAAGTGTGGAACAGTAGGTACAATGACTTATTTGTATATTTTTAAATTTTAAAGCAACTTTTCTATTGTAAAGTTGAAGTGAATTGTTTTGTTTACGGACATATCATATTTTTACCTTTTTAACAGTCTAAATATTTCTGAATGTGCTATAAAAATTGTTTTGTAACTATTTTTGATAATTTCTAAATATATTTTCATGTTTGTTTAATGTTGAGTAATATGTCCATGTCATATCGGATGAGGGTTAGACTTAAGTTTAAAGCTAATTTTTCTTCTTGGATGTTATGCCACGGGCATCGCCTTGCGGGTTCTGCTAGTTTTAAATAAATAAACGATTTTTGAATCTCTTGGACTGGCGAGATTTCTTTAAGTTCATTAAACCACTTAAAAACAGACTTTTCAAAGTTTGAAAGTCAGATTAGAGGGATAAGTCAAACCCAAATTTCCGATGTTTAATTTTCAAGGAAATTTCGAATCAAGCGAAATGTTTTGAATTGCTGTAGATTATTAGTAAATTTTTAGGTGGGCATCTTCCAGTTTATATCTTGAACTTTCATATCTTGCACTAGAAAAGAGAATATCGCATGCTATTTATATGGCAAATAAGATATTTCAATCGCTACGATATTGCTTGATATAATAGAAAATAGACATGATCGTTTATGATGCCATTAATTCATGTTAATAAAATGTCGCTGAAGATTTTTTTGATATTTTTTTCGCTTGATATTTTTATTTTTATTGAAGGAAAAAATCGTCCGTTTTTTTTAATTCTAGAATTAAGATCTTATATGTTACGCCTTTAAATATTTCAATTATGAATATTCATTGGAGTAAAGAGAAATTTACTATCAGTTTTTTTTTTTTTTTTTTTTTTTTTTAACCATCTGGTATAATTAGTATAAAGAAAGAGTAGAAATCGTTAAGAAATTGAAAATCGTGATTTTGATAAATCTTCCCAAGTTCGAAAAACACATTTTTTAAAAATGTCCGTCTATTTGTCTGTAACAAAGATAATTCAAAAACGTTTTGAGCTAGACTATTGAAATTTGCTATACGGTTTTCACTCTACATTTGCAGTTTTTTTAAAATCAAATTTTGTGTAAAATCTTTTTCGAGGTAGTCCGTCTGTCCAGTTGTTTGAATATTAGTTAACATAATTAAAAAACGAAGGGAGCTAGATAAATAAAATTCCGTACACACATTTAAAATTTAACCCTCTCGATTCCAGCGGGGCGGTTTGGGGCGGTTTGAGAATTTACCCTATAACATCCACGTGAGGCGGTTTGGGGCGGCTGCTAGCCGTTTTAGGGGAGATGGGTATTAAAAGTGGCTATTTTACTGAACACTCCAGGAGGTCCTCGTTATCTTCGACAATCGCGGCTTTTTCACAGTAGTTTCCCCTGTGCCTTCGGGCGGTAGGGGTTGAGGAGGAATTCACTAAATAGGTTATTGGCGTTTATTTTGTATTTTAAAAGGGTTTTAGTTTCTATTTTCACGTGTTGTTAGCTCAAAATTGGAAAGATTTTATGGCCATTTATAAAAGAAATTTTCAACTGAAATTCTCTGGTAACGATGAATGATATATACCGACACGTTGTTTATTTTTCGGACAAGCATCAGAAGACCTTT
This sequence comes from Argiope bruennichi, assembly GCF_947563725.1. Taxonomy (NCBI): domain Eukaryota; kingdom Metazoa; phylum Arthropoda; class Arachnida; order Araneae; family Araneidae; genus Argiope; species Argiope bruennichi. The sequence goes on along the minus strand of NC_079161.1, from coordinate 42,633,174 downwards.
CCAGTAGTAAGACTATTGTAATGATATAAAGACAAACCATTGCATTGTCAATGCGGCCTATTCACATCGCAGTTTTCTCACAAAATGGGTAGCGATACTTGTTACTATGGTAGGAAGTCGTTTTACACTGCATCTTATTCTTTCATCAAAGGACTGTCGGAAATTCTGAGGCCGTGTACAAACTACCGCTTTTAAAATAAAATTAAAGACAAAAAAAAAAAAAAAGATTTGGAGTATTCTTTATCGCCCTCTTCAAAGAGGGAGATAATTTATATAAATACTGAGTTCCTTTTTAGAATGCCATTCTGAAAATTTCTCTTCAGTTGTGAATTTCTACTCTTTATTTTATGTACTGTGAATCGGGTGTTTGGATTATCAGAGTAATATTTCTATTGAAACGTTTATTATTTCTTCATTATGAGTAAAAGAAATCGTGAACACACTGAAGAAGAAATTAAAGCAATTTTACTTGATTCTGATGAAAGTGACAGTGATCTATCAGCGAAGATGATGGTTGGCCAAAAAATGATACTTTAGCTGATCTCTCGTTTATTCTAAGCAAATAAGCAGGAGGGTCAGGTGAACGAGAGAGATAGAGATGATGAGTCAAAAAATGTTATATAATATACATATTATCAAAAATTTACAAATGATTCCCTCGTGTGGAAATTTGTGGAAATTTAATATGAAGCTTTTGTTCAAAAATTTATCTTGTCTTAACAATATTATAGAAAACTTCACATAACATTTTAAAATCAGAAATTCAGCTTGAAAAATTCAATATAGTTCATACTAAAAAAGTAATATTTATGATTAATGTAATTTTAAATGTGTTAAATCTTCATATTTAGTTTATGAAGAATGTAATGTTTTAGTAAAATGTTCAGGCTGAAAACTGAAGGAATGTATTTTTGAAATATATTTCGCTGAGTAATTTTCCCCCCGAATTTTATTTCTTAAATTTTTGTGTTTCAGTATTAAATGAAGTTTTAAAAATATGTTATCTCATCTATCGAAACAATTCGATAGATGAGATATATAACGTTTGACGTAATATATTCCCTTGGTTAGAAAAAAATTTTAATAGTTATATTTTAAAAGATTAGTAAAAATGAGTGGCAAAATACAGATATTTTTGGAATTTATCTTTACTCTACATTCTTTTTCGATTATTTAATGTAAAAGCAAGAATGCGTACGGTTTTGGAGAAAAAAAATGTGAAAACTTCTTTAAAAATTTAATTAAAGTTCTAAACTTTTTCTCTTAGTATCACTATCGAAAATGCAAAATAATATTTTATATTTAAAAATTCAATAAAGATAATCGTTTATACTAAAAAAAAATGCTAAAGACAATAAAAAAAAATCTTCGCTGAGTGTTGAAAGAACATATTATTTTCGAAACATCTTTCAAAAAGAGTAATAACATTTTTTTTTATCCAACGATTGTTTTTATTTTGGTATTAAATGAAGATTTAAAACATTATCTTGTTTATCACTGAAAAGCATTGACATCTATACTATGTAAAAAAAATGTAGTAATTGCATTGATATATGTATAATGTATAACTATGTAAAAAAATTTTACATGGTAATATATGTGGTAAATTAACTCCACGAGAGGGCACACTGAGTTCATCCGGTCCGGTGATAGCCAGCAGTCGGAGGGCAGAGGGCAGAGTTCAGAGTTCACTAGACGAGGGGAGAGAACGGACGTCCGCCGAGAAGGGTGCGACCGGAAACCGAGAAGCCGTGATACTCTGAGAAAGGGCCGAAACTGGAATTCTTGCGTTGAAGGATTCCTCTGCAAATGACAGTGCACCACGCGTAGGTGGGAAAGATCCTTTGAACGACATCAACTGCCCATCTTCATGTAATATAAATTCCTTCTTCATCATTGAATTCCATTTGTAAAAACCATCTGAATCACCATTTGTTAATCAAGAATAAAAGGATTAAGCTAATTCAAGTGGACTGATGCATTAAGACCCATCACACCCACATATATGACATATTATTTAATTTTGGCAACAAAAAAATGTAAAAGCCTATTGAGAATTAAATGGAACATAAAGATGTTTTTGAAATTGCTAGTAAAGCCAGTTTTTATTTAAATGGTTTGGAAGCCTAACATGAAACTTACGGAAAAAAACCCAACTATTTTTTAAATTATAGAATAAATTTCAAATTTTTTGTAAAAAGAAAAATGCCCCGCAAAGATGATGAGCGAAACACTTCACACTAAAAATATAAATACATTAGAATAAAACTCTTAAGCAGATGGAAACTGAATCTCGTTGTCGAAAACCGCAAGACAATTATTCAAGGTAGAGCGTCGACAGTTTTATTACTTCAGAGTGCGGGGGGTAACAAGATTTTGTGATCCCAAGTGCATGTTTGTGTCAAATTTTGTTTCAATAAGCAGAGAAGTTTAGTTATATTAACGTCCCATTTTAAAGCAACACTAGGGCTATTTTGGGTCTATAGACTGAGAGAAATGTGCATAAAACATGAATTTGAATTCTGGATATTATTAGTTGTGTAGTCATTTCTATTGCTCATATTCTTACTCAATGTTCCAATTTTACTTCTGAACCTTTAACCCACTTTCATTCGCCTATTTTAAATCTACAGGACCTAGTGGGTGAGAAACCTCACACAAAACATTTCGACATTTTAAAGGCCATTTTTTTTTTCTCATAGCATTTGAAATTTCAGATTTATTTCTATCCTTGTATCAAAGCATTATAAATCATAGATCTTCTTAATTTTTGATGTTTTACAATATATCCTTGTTTTATTTACGCTTTTTATACTTATATATTTTAAAATTCCTCTGAATGACGCAGATTATCCTAAATTGGATCTTGTACAAAAAAAAAAAAAAAAAAAAACCCCTCCACCATACCATCTGGGTAATATTAAGGCATGCCAAAGATTGATCGCCAAACAACTCGCCAAGAATGACACGATAGATTCAAAAAAAAAATCCTAAATTAATTGCGATTATTTATTAAATTAATACTATGAATTATTTACAATAGTAAATAAATCCTTTACTATTGTAAAATGAAATATTACAATAGTAATATTTCAGTACTATTGTGCACCAATGCCATGCAAGTAGTTCTGACATAAGTTTATTAGAGTGTATACAAGAAAATTTTAGGAAGACAGTCTCACTTTTTTTTAAAAATATTCTTGGTCCTTTTTATATTAATTACATAGCACTGTCGAACATAGAATCGATTAGCATATATTTGTCGACCTTTTGGTGATTAATCTTTTTGATATGACTGAAAAATGTGACCATAATTGATTAAAGCTATAACGGTTGTTTTTCTTATTACAATATTTTTATTACTATATTCTTCCAGTAACGATTGACTCCCATTAAAAATATTCAAAAGGATTGAACTCGCAGCTTCTGTAAATTCATTGAACTTGATTATTTTTACATACTGCTGCCATTAAATCTTTTCCCTTCTTTTATTTAATTAATTGCTTATAAAATCTATTCGAGCTTTTATTCTTTTGATAAAATGCTTTCAAATAATCTCAAAGTGTGGGAATGAAATGTAGAAGTTTTATGTTGTTTTTCTTCAAAACTGGCAACATAAATTGTTGATTTAGAAACAGCCAAAAGTAGGGGCTGAATATCACATTCTAGCCCCTAACTTCAAATGAATTGCAGCTATCGAAAAACTTTTAAATTTGCATGTTAAAGGGCACCAAATCGGCTAATTTGATTTATGTTCTGTTTTCAATATGAAGAAAGCTATAGCGAAATGAAATTTCACTCGCCCCTTCTTCATTTCCACTACCTTTGAACTAGATGGTCCTTCTTGCGTACAGCCGACCACCTCGCCACCACTGAACGTAGCAGTAGATGAGCTAGATGGTCCATCTACAAATTCATCGAAGGTTTTAAATTTTTTTACAATATATTCCAAGCCCGTTAGAAACCAACCAAAATTACTCTAGGATAACAAGACAAAGCGTTATACGCATATAAATTTCAAAATGAGGATAGTTTTGAGTTCAAAGAACCAGGGTTGGTGGAGAACTGCAGAAATTTTCTCGAAGTCTTGTTATGAGAACTATAGCATTAGGTAATTTTCCTATAAGGAATCTAGCAAAAATTTCGTCTTTAAAAAACGGGAAAGAAGTTAGTTTAGTTATATTAAATAACTAAACCATTTTAAAATAGCATGAAAGATTATTTTTGGACGGACCACATAATTTTGAGCCTATCCTGTTTAGCATAAAATGCTCAATCACATTGTCACTATATTTTCACGATACTGGCTGAAATTCTGAATATTGAAAAACATAGTGGAGATATCGCTCACTATCTTGTGCTAACAAGATAGTTCGGCGATGCCTTAGCTGCCATTCTTCTCGCCAAACGTCTGTACCAGAACACATGGAGGACATTTGCCTCTAATGGATTTAACGTGTTTTAGATCCGATTACAACGTGGTTCTTCGGTAGAATCGAGTATTGAACCAAAAGCCCTTGGATTCCGAAGCAGCGACTGAACCACCAATTCTAAAAGGTGAGAAATGAGTTGCTCACCTTAACTCTAGGTAGTTTACTCAAGAACAATAATTTTGGCATGTTCCATATATTATAAGCGATGGAGGTCAAGAATTTTACGAAAGCAAAATGTTTTGTGATTAAATGTAGTTAATTTTACTTTTAAATTTGCATGTTTTACTTTATTTCAAATATATAAATAAATAGTAATCTTGATCATTTTTAAAAAAAAAACTGGGTATTTTTGGACCAGTGATAAAGAATCAAAACCAGATTATATACTAATATTGATGTAGTACAAATTATATTCAAATATATTTTTCAAATGAATCGTATCAAAAATGATTATTAAAATTTTTCATATTGTTAAGAACAGAATTTTTAAAATATCATCATCACAATATTTAAGAAGATTGCTTAAAGTAAAACCCATGTAAAAAGTATTTTTCGAAATATTATTCAATTTTATTCAAAATAGAATTTGCAATGTTACAATCTAATGCAATATTTGAAAAGTTATCACTGAATTTTTTGAAGAAAGGAATTTGTTAAAATGAATTCACATAAGATTTTGACATTAAAATATTAATTTTTCTTTCTTTAATCATTTAATTTTTTTAAAAACTCGTTTCTTTATTACTGAAAATATCATGGATACCATAAAAGAATTTATAAAGGTTTGAAAGTAAGAATAAAAAGCTCTGAAAGCATGAGGGGTATTTCATTTTGAAGGGCATCTCATCTCATTTGATCACCAAGACCATGTCAACCTTTAGGGGTACAATCAGTTCAAGCTTGACAAAAGCCTTGTGATGCTTATAATTCTCAGTGATTGGTTTCCGAAAGATTTCGATCCAGGGATGAACTCTATTTATTAATGTTTATGTTTCCGAAGTCTATATGCAACGCTTTGCTTTTAGCAAAAGTTATAAATCTGTAGAATAAATAAATCCATTTTCTAATGTACAAGTATATTCTGAATTCTTTTCAAATGTCATTCTAACCTTTCACATGAGCCTATAATCGCAATTTATATACTTTGAACAGCATTTAATATTAATTAATAATAGTTTTATTAAAAATCTTGAAATTATTTATTGTTTAAATTTAGTATTTGTGTATATGAAAGCATCGTATGCTATGAAAATTTAAAAAAAAAAAAAAATCTAAGTTATGAGGTTAACGTTTTAAAAGCGTGAGAAAAAAATAACATTTCCATATCTTATCTCAAACTTATTTAGATAAAGAATAACTTAATGCAAATACTTTTTCACTTTTTGTCTGTAATGTTAACAAACACATAATCCTCTAGTCAATTAAAATCGGGCGCCGAAGCAACAAACCATAGAGATAGAAAAAGAAAGCATATGAATGAATTCAAAAAGATTAATGTAGGGAAAGTGGATTTTTTTAATTTTATTTTTCTTTTATTTTTGTTTCGTCGTTCTCTTACTTTTAACAAGATGGAGCATTTAATTGGATACTACAACCACCACATCGCCATCATTCAATGATGTTATGACGTCATCATTGATTTAATTTAATGAAATAAAATATTGAGCCAATTATTAATTTGGATTTAAATATTTTTTAAATCTTTTTAAACAAATGTATATGTAATAGTTTGAAATTTAACTAATATATTTATAAGATGTAATAGTTTTAGTAATGGCAACAATATCGAGAGAATCAATGGAATGGATTTGTTCGTTGCTGTTTTGAATGTTTGTTCGTTGTTGTTGATATTGAATTAACTTTAGTCGGGAAATATAATTTTTTAAATAAAATTAATATATAATTCTAATGAAATCGTAATATAAATGTTTTAAGCATAATAATGCACTTTTGGAATGATCATGCGAGCATTACTCCTCGAAGAAAATTGGACATTATTGCTGCCAAAAATATTCGTTGAAATAGAAATGGCGCCAAATTCTTAACAAAGAAGCCTAAGCGTTGCATCTGTGCAGCTGAAATGATCGTGAAAATAAGCATTTGTCTAAACATATTCTATATGATTCGCTTGGATTTTATAGCATCTTGGATTTTATAGCAAAGTTAAGGACAATAACTTTTATGTTACAAGTGTCGAACAAGAACTGTTGCAATTTCTTCTCAGTTAACGGTTCTTCCTTGAGTTGGAAATGTTTTGTGTATATAAGTTTTAATGATGTTATCAGCCATCTAAAATTTCTTGAAAGAGAAATATTTAATCTGTGATAGTGTCCCATATAGTCCGGTTTCATCAAAGAAAAATGTTTCATTGTCTGTGCATTTTTTGAAGTATATTTCATTCAAGCAGGTGTTGTTGACAGACTTATTTCGTATTCACATCTTCACTGCATATATCCTTAGCCAACCGCAAATCAGCAACTTTTCACAAATGATTACTATACTGGCATAAGGTACAAACTTCAGACTAGTAACAAAGACAGCAAGAATTTCTATCGGAATTTGAAAAAGAGTCAATGGATGTGTCATCATCTTTCGAAAAGGTCACAATTGATACATACCAGATCCACTTCTTATAGTGGACTTTTCTTATAGAATGGCTAATAGGTGGAAATCTAATAGAATGGACTTGCACAGGCTTGGATATTGACAACATATTGAGTATGTTTAAGGAAAAGTGTGGATGGAAAATATTTTTATTGTTTATCAAACGTCATTTCAAACTCTCCTGCTACAATAAAGACCCAATTTCTTAACAAGTACTAAGACTTATCTTAAATTATGGGACTCTAGTTGGTTGGAACAGTTAGACTTCAATTAAAGTCAAAAAAATTCTCAAATCATATACAATGTCCTATGGCATATCTGAAATGATATATACATCTTGAGAATAGAAACTATAGAAAATTATACAGCTAATCCATTAAGGAAGTTTTTCAGTGGCTTAAAATCTAATAACTTTTGTAATATGTTGGATCATATTTGCAAATAACATAGGAAAACACAGAATTCAACCTTGAATCTATTCATCAAGTGCAATTATCAGTCTAGTGAGCCACTTAATTTGATTTTTCAAAATGACCTGTTATCAGGGAGCATAGTGTTATCTAGTCATTTTAAAGTCTATTCTTTATTCCTTTTTTATTATTGAATTCGATTTGAACTGATTCCAATGGTTGTTATTGCTGAACTGTTCTAATTCAGAATAGTAGTGTTTTGCTTTGGGACTCGATCTAGTTTCATAATTTTTGTTGTTCCTCTTTTTAGATAACTTATTTTGGATTTCTTTCTGATATATACAAATGAGCATATGTAGTTTGGTTTCTTCCTATTCTCTCTTTTCTTTCCAAAAATTCATCCAGTATCTGCCCTTATTTATTAACACTGGAAATTAAGTGTAAAATTGAACTCCGTTTATTCTTATTGTTGAATAAGAATTTATGAATACATTTTTTTTGTCTTTAAGACTCATTATTTAGGCCAAGAAGTATATTTTTATTCAGCTAAGAAGCTTGTGTACTGCACTTATTTAAAAATCAGTATTTATGTTTCCCTCAAAAACTGTTCAGCATGAAATTAGTACTATCTCCTTCAATGTGTTTTACTGTTGATTGCTCATATTGAATGTTTCAATTTATCATTTTCTAACATTGTAGAATATGATAAATCTGAAATTTGGAATAGAATGAAGTCTTAGGTTCTATAGTTGAATATTTATCTTGACTGATTCGATTTTCTTTGTAATCCAATTTATGAATAGTTAATTATCAGGACATATTTATAATAGTTATAAATATGTTCTGAACACTTTCTGAGATTTATTTTATTTTTATTAATAATATTAATTTAAAAAGGTTGTTTGAAGAAGGATTTCTGCTACGGTTGGAAAAACATTTTTGTTATTCAGTAATTAATGTGATTTACTAAAAATCTAGTTAAGTTGTACATATAGACAAGCATTTTTCTGCTTCAGTCTGGAATTAAATATATTACAGATATCATTACATCAATATTCTTTTCATTTCCTGTGATTAATAGTTGTTTTATTATACTGGCATTCTTAAAAAAATATTACTTTAAAAGTGGGTCAATAATTATAGAGCAATCAATAAGGCCAGACAAGAAAATTGGATATATAGTGCACATTCTTACCAAGTTGGAATATATTTTCATAATATTTTAATATACTTGTACTGTTAGGGAATATGGATATATTGTTGAATGTTTATTAGTCTATTCTTATTTGGATTCATTTCTTTCCTTCTTTTAAAAAAACTTATTTAATGGAAAATTCAATAGTGATGTAACATTTTCAAACCCATTTAATTATATTAATGCTGTTTAAATATTATTTTAAAAATAAATATTCCACTTTCTTCCTAAGCCCATTTTATGAGTTATAATAATTATGAGGCTCCATTATAAGCATATTCTTAAATTTTTTACTTAAAAATCCTTATTTAGAAAAAAATAATTTTTAGATCAATTCTTCTACAACTTATATAATTTATTATACGTTTTGTATTAATAGTATGTAAATGTAAACGAACTGAAGATAGCTCTGTCATGTTTATTCAGTTCAAATGAAATGGTAACATACTGATATAAATGAAGGATATTTTTAAACTTTTTTTTATCTTATTGATTTTTGTGATATTCATTTTAAAATTTTTGAAAAATACTTGTTTTTAGACACGTATTCCTAAATTTTTAAATCTTGAATTACTTATGTTTTATTTGGTATTAAAAGATATTTGACCCCTTATTTTAAAGAGGAAATCATAAGATTTAATGTATTATGCTATTTAAATATGCTGGATAAGAATAATATTAAATTTTTTTTTTCTCTTTTCTGTATTATAAGTTTTACATTCTGAAATTTAGTGGATGGAATTTTATTGAAATTTGGGTATTTGAAAAAACTTATTACAATTCAGATTTTACTGTTTATGGCCTGTTATCATGGTTATGCTTGCTTTAGCCACTAACATTTTTTATTTGGATAAGCAGTACTCTGTATGTCCATCATGTCGTGTAATTTTAACAGTATATTTTGATTGAATGTCTAAGTTTAACCATCATTGGTTAAGATTTTTTAATCCATTATCCACCGAGTTTCAAGACTTATGGGTGAAAAATGGTTAAAATGTTTAAAAATGTTAATGTTTAGAAAAATTTACAAAACATTGGATTTTTGCATTCTATTTAGTTTGGCTTTCTCGATTTTATTTACATTTTTGTTTTTAATGTGCTTGACCTTAATTTTAGAAAATTTGAATATAATATTATTTTTAAAGTTCTAATTTTAATACATTTTACTTTCAAAATTTGACTGTTAGATATGTTGTTCTTACTATTTTTTTTATATGAATTGGAATTTTTATTTCCATTTGAGTGGTGTAGTATGGTCAGATTTGGGTTTTGTGCCAAAAACAAAATAACCTAACTTTTTATATTACTATATATTTAATTCAACTTTTTAAGTTTTTGGAAAATTCTGTAATTATTGTAAAACTCTTCAATGAATTTTATAAAAATTTTCAAAATATATTTATCAATCTGCATGCATTGTCTTAATAGCATTGATAATTTGAGTTTCAAATTCAAAGCCAGTATTTTCCTCAAATTGAGCTTTTAAATAAACACTTCTTGGGCAATTAACACAGCTTGTGAAATGACATTTTGATCTTGGAATTTTACAAATTATGTTACTTGTGCCTTTTCATATTTTAATCATCTGCTCACCATTTATCAATTCATATTTTTTACAATTTGCCATTCTGATGTATTCTGTGAAACTTGCAGAATGCATCGCATTGGATCCAAGAAGAAATTAGTATTTGCTTCAAAGCTCACAAAATTTAAAAAAAACAAAACAAAAAAAACTGATTAGTGTAATGCTCTTTAACTGACATATATGATTCTCTTAAAGTACTTAAAATTAAATGCTTTTGAACATGTATATATTTGCCATCTTTTTTTACTGAAATTAGTCTTTTATACCCAGTGTTTGACTAATTTCATCATTTTAATAGGTTTCTTTGTCTAAGTGTGTTTGCAGGGTCTAATGTATTCTCAGGTTTAGGGTTTGCACATGGCATTACTTCATTTAAAAAAAAAAATGCCCTTTTAGCAATAGAATTACACTTCAAATCCAATTCCAGTTTTCCTTAAAATTAAGGTTTTTGGAAGCATTGTTATACTATGTCTTTGAACTTTTCTTCCAGTTTTTCAAAAATTTGACTTTCATAATTTTTTACAGTGTTGGGTCTAGAGATCTTGTTACTTAAATTCTGCATTTGTTTTTCTCCCGGAAACTTTTTATCACCTTTTTAATTTTTGTTTCTTGGTATGTTTTTCATTTATATTCTTTCTTTGTTAGCAGTCAAGCTTTTGTTCAAAGCTTCATTTGCCTCTGTTTTCTCTGGAGTAGATGGTACTTTAGAAATGTTCAAATCATGTGATTCTGACCAGCTAAATGCCAACTTCCTTGCCGCGTTAAAATCTTTCAAATTTTTAGTGTTACTTTACAAGGCACATTGCGTATTTTGTCACCTTCATGTCAATTGGCATTATATCTTAAAATATTTTCATTTACAGACCTCAAATTTTTCTCATGGTAATCAGACTTTTTAAATAGGCTTTATTGATTTATTCAAAAATCAGATTATTTTGATTCTAGTGTCTTTCACGAACAATAAGGAAATGTCACATAATGATAGGCATACAAGCTAAACTAAATAATGGACATATAAAACTATTCTGAGTTGGAGATAGTTGAAAAAGATGTAAAATAGAATATTGAGAAAGGCAGTGATCTTAAAAAAAAAAGTTTTAATCACTTAACACAGGATTTTTTTTTTCACTTAAAAAATAGTAATATGCATAAATGAAAATTTTAAGCTACTCTGCTCCTAAGTAATTGTTTGTTCTGTGATATTAGATTAAACTATGCAAAAGTTTATCTGCATTAGGCATTAATCACATTCTTGCAAGAAAAAATCAGGCAAGTCTTAATATTTTTTGTAGAACGCTATATCTGATTATCATATAATTTACTCATACCGGTAAATAGTTTTTAATTTTTATTCAAGATTAAATAATTTATCTGTAATATGCACTAATGTTAATTGATTACTCTATATCCTATACATCTTTTTCTTCTCTTTGTTTACTTTTGTTCTAACAGTTATTTAAAACCTCATCGCACTTTATGTTAACCATTGATTCCCATTAAAATCCCACATTATAAATTTCCAGTTATAATGTTGCAAAGAACATATATTTAAAAAAAATCTTTAAAAGCACTTAATATTTTTTTTCTGTAGTTTTTAATATTTGGTCATATCTTGTGATGTTTTTGAGATTCTATTTTGTTTCTCGAAGATGTCGTTGAGATCTCCATTTTGTTTTTGTTTGTCATTTCCATGTAACTTTCAGGATTTATGATTTATAAAACTGTAAAAATTATATTAAAATTTTTTTTAATGCATCTTAAAAAATTAACTATAAAGGTTCTTAAAATTTTTCTCTTACCGAGCAAATTCTTGTAGTTTATCATATTAAATTATTATGAAATGAGCTTTAAAATGTGGGGTCAAATAACTAAACATAATAGAAATTAAGTAGTTCAAGATTTAAAAAGTTTCAATGCACACCAACAAATGATTGTTTTTCCAAAATTTAAAAATTAAATATATCAAAACTCAATTGGATTTCTAAAAAATATCTAAACAGTGTTTTCCTTTATGCCATTGGAGAGGTAGAGCCCTGAAATGTTTCTAAAAACTGAAATTGGTCAGGTTGACTGACGGATTTAATTTGAAATGGAATGACCCTACTTGCAAATTGTGGATAAATTTGACTGATTAAAAGCATTTTAGGCATTTAATTGTATTTTTAAAACTGTTTCATAGCATTTCGTTTCTATTGTTCTCATTTGTAGTTTAAATTCTTCAGCCCGAAATTTCACTACTCTTGCTTGAGCTTTCTTTTTTCTCTAGAATTCCACATAACAGTTTAATGCACAGTTGAAACAGATGAGGATAGTTTTCAATATAGCTCGTTTTTAATTTTTGAGCGATGGAACTATGGTGCATTTGGCTATACTTGATGTCTGACTGTGTTTCAGATTTAAACTAGTCTTATGCGACAATTCTTTTTTAGAACATGATCTCCAAATATCTGACTACTAAACAAGTCACTATTTTAAAATATCACATCTGGGAAATCATATTAAGTAAGGAGGTATATACTCAAATGAATTGAAAAAGATCTATAAAGTGTATAAAACTATAAATTGTAACTTGTTTAATTTATCTTTAAGTACTGTAACCAAATAATTTATCAAAGATCCAAGAATTGTCGTTGTTTGCCACACATCAAACGAATTTTCAAAAGTGAACGTGTATCTGGAGTACCATTTGAATGAGAAGCTTCGTCTCATTTGGTTATACTTGTCTTTCGTTGCATGATGTTTCCTTCAAAGGCATGGAGTTGTCGAAGGACAATTGCTTGTAATTACGAGGGTTGCCTTTTAAGTTTTTACAAAAAGATGGAAGAAAAATAATTTTTTGGGAACAAGCTTTTTATTGCTTTTCAAAGTATTCACATTTAAGATTTATACACTTTTCCATCCATTCAAACCAATTCTTGAAACAGTATTTCCACTCTGAAGTTGATATCTTAGAAATATGGTTTTGGAAGGCATCAACAGCTTCTTGAGGTGATGAAAATCGCTGACCACGCATTCTTTGTTTGACATAAGGGAACAAGAAAAAGTCGTTAGGTGACAAATCAGGAGAGTATGGGCAATGAGACACTTATTCGATATTTTTATTCTTCAAATAATCAATTGTTTCACGTGTTGTGTGGGGGCTGGCGTTGTCGCGATAAAGAATGATGGGGCGATTTTTTGATTTTTTTTTTGATGACTTTTGGCAAATAAATTTCTGTATTCCATTCAGCGTTAATAGTTTTTGGGTCCTCTAAAGGAATGGTTGCGATATGTCCTGTAAGGCCGAAGAAACTAGAATCATTTTCTTCCAAATGCTTCATGAACGAGCAATTTTCGTAGGATTCGGTTCATTTTGAAATACCCAAACAGTGGATTGTTGTTTAGATTCCGGTACATACGAATATATCCAAATTTCGTTACCTGTAATGATTGGTTGTTTGGGATTTAATGGTGCAAGAGCCAGGTTTCGCTAAACTGCGCCAACCAAATGGTAAAACTGAAATGCATTTTAAATTCTATATAAATTTAAGATCAATCATAAATGATATGGTGTCAAATCTCTAGAAAACCACAAGCTAGTTAAAATGAGAAAGAGGTAAAACGGGAAGAAAATTGTTTAAAGTATTCAAAAGTCCAAAATGCAAATGAGGTAAAAATTTACTGTCCGGTCACCCTTGACGACTTTTTCAAAATCTCGCAAAAAGTCACCATTTTGGCGACTTTTTGCATGAGCGAGATATAAAAAGAACGGCGTATTGAAAAATATAGCCTGTGGAAAAAAAAATGGAGGCGAATTCTTCGGCCCATTCTGCCGAAGTAACTTCAGTGATAGCTGTTTGAAGAAGAGATTTCAGATTGTCCAAACTTAAATAGCCAGTAACATTTCGTTCCTATATTATTCTTTTTACAGAGGACCACACAAATTCGGTTGCGTTCAGATCGCAATGATAAGGGAAGAGTCGGATAACTTCATGTCCTTCTTTCTCTATTAAATTATCAATTTTATAGACAATTTTCTTTGGACGATTACTGTCTATAAGAGAGAACAGTTCCGCTTTTCGCATTTTTTGATCGTAGGGTATTCCGTTTTTCAACCAGTCTATCATAACTTTTTTTGTAGAATACTTCGTTGGAGTGGGGTTTTCGACAGTCGTATGATACGGTGCATTATCCATGCATACGACACTGTTTGGTTGCAAATTTGGAAGAAGTTTTTCCAATACCCATTTTTTAAAGTTTTCATAGTTCATTTGCCCGTGATAGTCGCCGCTTTTTGTTGATGCTTTATATACTAGTAAAGCACCCGTAAGGAAACCCGTTGATGACCCAGCATGAACAACTATAAGTCTATTTTTCGAATTAACATTTGCTGTAGCTCCCAAAACTGTCATCTTGCCAACATTTCTTAAATGTAAAATTGCTGTCTACCCAAGTTTCATCAATATAGACAATCGGTCGTCCAGCTTTCCTGTGACATCTCGTTTCTCTCAAATATCTGTGTCTCCAAAAAACAATATCTGGTCTTTCCATGAGTACTTTTCTATTATTCACGCACTTCTTCCATCGGAAATTCATTGAATGTAAGACTTTGCACAACGTGTCTTTTTGCCACGAAAATCCAATTTTTTCTTTCAACACGGGTAGTAATTTTCTGAGGGATGGTACTTTCCTTTCTTTTATGTAAGTCTTGAATTGTTTGCCGTATAACACACTTGTCAAAGTCGTCTATTTCACAGTTTCGCTCACTAGGTCTTTTACGGTGCTTACCGGGTGATTTTAAAACTGTCGATGAGCCCGACGATGAAACTTCCTTTCTTATTTTTTTTATTGTAGCTTCAGAAATTCCAGTTGCTTGAGAAGCCCTTTTCAGAGCTTGTGGGAGTGGAATTAACGCAGATTTCGATGAAGCTTCATTGAAACAAAATTCCGCAACATTATATACAATTTTACGTGCCTGCGATTTCAAAATTTCACCCTTCCTTAACTTAAAGGCCATCTTGCAAGTTTAGTAAATTACCAAAATCAATTAAACCCGTAAGGAACAAATAATTTTAAAAGCAAAAGCAACACAAGGATAAGATAACGCGTGCAACTCTTTTTAAATCCGAGAAAACGAATGACGTGATGTAACCTTTAATCCCGCCAATTCCCTACACGCTTAATCCTCATTAGAAATGAACTAGTCTTGTTACTACAGCGACCGCCACTAGATAGACTTCTTGGCGGGACCTATTCTTGTGATCGACAGACAGTAATCTTTCTGTAGAAGTATTTTCGATAATATGATTAGAATGTTGTTAATTCAGAATATAAACGCAAACAGAATAAATTTGGAATGGATTTAGAATATTTTCTGATATTTTGCATTTTCTGCAGTCTCAATTTTAAGATATAGCTGGCCAATTTTTTTCTGAAATAAAAATCTCATTCCCCAAACTGTATCATGTTCTCATATCATAAAAACACAATTTAAGACATTATTTGGGAACTTCATATGTTTTACATTTATTTTCCATTAGCCAGTTGCAGTTATATAGTTTCTAAAAATACTTAGGGTATGATAAATTCTTTTTAAAAAGAAAAAATCCAAGTAAAATATTGCACACATAGATTCAAAGTGTCTCTTTTAGAATGTACTAACACGTCTTTAAACAATTTGCTAATTTTTCTTGAATAATCATGAAAGAGTTTTTAGTAAAATATAATTAAAAACTGAATAAATATTCACTGAATCATTACCTATTATTGATACATTATTTTTATATCATGCCTTAATTCTTATACTTACATTATTGTTGAAATATGAATTGTACAATGCATTACATTCTCTGTAAATAAGCATGCAAAAATATATTATTGAAGCATGAATTTGTTTTATTAAATATAAATGATACTCATGATAGATTTCTCTAATGAATTTCAGTAAGGAAAATTAGTTCAGTTTTTCGCTTTTCTTTTTTATAGTGAATTTCCTTTGTTTAGTGACATTTTTATTTGCTGGTGATTTGGAGCTTTCAGGTAATGCATTTTGTAAATATGCAGCACTAGTTGAGGCAATAGAAAGATCAAAGCGTGCATTACGAACTTTTATCTTTTCTTCCACATCTGGCAGAGGGTATGTGGAATCCCAGTTTTGTGCTTTAACAAGTACTTCTTTAAGCTGATTCACTATTTTACTTTTCCTGCTATCGAAATCTTTACTACATTTTGTAAATGGGATGGTATAGCAAATTTT
Source organism: Argiope bruennichi (assembly GCF_947563725.1). Classification (NCBI taxonomy): domain Eukaryota; kingdom Metazoa; phylum Arthropoda; class Arachnida; order Araneae; family Araneidae; genus Argiope; species Argiope bruennichi. Next base: position 42,616,712 of record NC_079161.1, on the reverse strand, counting down.
TTCAATTTCCAATTTTTCTCTTGGGTCATTTTCAATAATTACAAGATTATCTTCATTGTCTAAATTTTCTTGGTCTTATATTGTTTCAGATTCTCTAGTAGTAATATTTTTTGATTTTTGGCATATATAATGAATATGTTTACATATTATGAATCGAAAGCTGTAATCGATGCAAGTACATGCCATCATATGAATGCAAACATGGCATTCATCACATCTGATAGGGCAATCACACACATCTTTTGATTTTTCAATATCATACGATATAAGCAATCCTCCATTCTGCTTTGTGATAACAATTTTGTTTTCTAAATTGTAAAAAGCATATTCACTACCCATTTCATTACTGCTTGTATGGCGTTTTCTGATTTGAGCTACTTTAGATGTTAATTTTCCCTTTTCCATGGAAATCACTCTGGAAAGGAGTTTTTTAGTCACTGCATTAATAACGAGGGATAGAACCTTGTTCATTCTTTTCATAACTTTCCCATCACCTTCTTCGTATTTCAACTGGCGATGCCATCTTTCTAATTACATGTTTGTGTTGATTTGAAACCCAATTCTATGGCAGTATGCCCATTCCTTTGATTTATTTTTATAATTAGAAATGAAATATTCAACAAATTTCATTTCTTTTTCTTTAAAAGATTCAACAAAATTACTTAAGTTTTTCAAAAGTTGGAATGTCCGTTTCTATATTTGTATAATATATTAGTTCAATATCACTTCTGTTTCAGTTAATTACTGGAAAATTTAGTGGTTTCATTTTTTAAAAATAGAGATTTATTCCTTTCCTATATTCAGAATGTCAGTAACAGGCTGCAATATTGTGAATATTCTGAACATCTTTTTATCAAAAAGACCATTAAATTAATCTTTCAAGAATATTTATATTTTGAAATATACTGAGGAAGCTGCAAGTATGAACATGAAACTCTTTATAACATGATTTCTTAATAACTAGAAAAACAAACCCTAATTTAAAGAAAACCAGTATTAAAAAAAACTTATATCCTCCGAAACATTCGCAGGGGAAATTATATATGATCCGTTTATGAAATGCAACACAAGAACAAATTTGTAAACTGCAAAACATTAGACATTAATAGAGGGGAAAACTATATCCACATTTACTTGTTAAAGTAATGATAACGTATTCCCTCGTGATCAACGATTCAACTGAACCGGGAAAAGCCTTGAGCTACAATTGAACATTTAAAAGACAACGCTTATCCCTGCTGCCCCTCTCGGGCAAACGTCCCTACCTGTCGAAAGTATGGTTTGGGATGGATTCGCCCATCCAATAGGGATAGACGTTGCGATTAAGACGCTAGTCATTCAATTGACCAGTTGACCAATAGGGTTAATGCAATTACTTGTCGGGTCTAATGAGGGTTGCCATATAAAAAGATTTATCGCCAATGTAAAAAAAAATCGGCGCTAAGGGTGACTGTACAGTAAATCTGATCTAAATTTCTTTTTCTCAAGACGGTAAAAACTATGGCTTGTTCATAGTTTCCCGGGATTGGAAAAATTAAACCGGAATCAGATGGAGCTCCATACATTCCAAATACCTGTCCGTATAGGAAAAAGGGAGCTTCTTTTTTTTCACTCGATCTTGAATATCGCAACTGAAACTAGGGTCAAGCAGTGCTTCATTTTTATTTCCTAAAGAGGATAGCTAGAAATTGTGTCCTCTACTGCTGCAACCTGGATCTGCCGGTTCAAAAGTCACACTGCCGCTTCCTACGGTCTTTATATTTTCAAAAGTGTCATAAGAGGGATCCGGAACTTCTTTTATTTCTGCTATAGAAATCATTTCTTGTGTTGGGCGCTCAAAAGCCTAAGCCCTCGCTGTATGGCGTCTCTTTCTGGAACTTACTTCGCTTGACATGTTTTAAACTGAAGGATTCGTCTGAAATAAAACAAAACTAACAAAATCAGTTTTTAATAAATAGAGAATGGTCGCAACGCCTCGTTATTGACGATTTTCAATGCAATGAATACCGGTCTCGCGCTACACCTGTTGATTGATATCTTCGAATTTGGATGCTGTCTTTCAAATCAAAGCAGGATCACAACGATGGACATCAGTTGCTATCTTGAATTTTAGAATAAACTGGCTCAACGCAGATTCACACTAATAATTCCAGATGAAGACAAATTTCTTTTTGACAGGATGAGAAACGAAATTCCACGATATAACATAATATTCTCGAGATGAGAACAAATTTCTGGTAAAAATTTACTGAATGGTCACCCTTGGCGACTTTTTATAAATCTCGCCAAAATGGCGACTTCTTGTATGAACGAGATTTAAAGAAAATAGCGCAGTAAAAATGTTGCCTGCGCAAAAAAAAAAAAAAAAAAATGGCAGCCAAATCGCTGAAATCATTAATAATGAACAATAAGCATACCCTCTCCCGTTTGTCGCTATCGCTCGCCCCCTTCACTACCTTCCACCTCACTCCGCCTCTACTTTGATGACGGTGCTGCGCCTTCCGGCTCCTTGTCAGCACTTTGAGGAGGGTAAATGCGGATGATGGAATCGATGAAAGCCATGAATTTGTTGCACATGTGCTTATTCTTTTTCCGCCACACATATTCAGCTAAATAGTAGTCTAATTGAGTTTTAGCTTTGCCCGCCGGTATACCACGTTTAACTGCTCCCCACTTTCCTTCTATGGTATTAGTGTGGGCACCTGTATCCGGGTCCTTGAAATTCACACTATGATTTACCTTCAGATGCACGAAGCCTTCATTAGAAAGGCAATCGTAGCTCTTCCAGCAGTCTGAAATTATTATCGAACCCGGAAGAATATACTCATTAATCACACTCAACAAAGAATCGGTCATCCTATCATCTACAACTTTCATAAAACATTTACCCGTCTCGCGCTCAACTCCCCCAAACACCCATTTACCTTCCACACGTTTTCCCCCGATTAAATTTACGTTTTCCAAATTTACTTTCATCTATCTCAACAGTCACGCCGCCTCCACCCATTTTCATACTATTTTCAATCATCTCTACCACACAAACCTCACGGCAATAGGAACGATAATCACACACAGTCTTAAAAGAACATTTACTCTCTTTCATGTTAAAATCAACCTTACTCTGAGTCACCCACAAATATACCTGAAATAAAATCTCATTGAATGTCATTCGACTCAATTAAAAAAAAAAACCCTTTCTCACACTGCTTTTGATGTCATGCATTTGTTCTTTCAGCTTAGATTTACACCTCCACTCAAAACCATCACTTATATCGTGTCTTTGAACCAATTTCATATCCTTACCACACTTACAACACTCATATCTTTGCGCAATCAAACCCGCTTTCATACAAAAATAAAACGTTTCCTTTCCTTTATCCAATCCAAACAAATACCTTAAATTATCATTCTCATCATACCACATAACATCATTCTCACCAAACATTCTCGCACTTTCCTTAGACATTCGCCATGCAGCAGCCGTCACAAAAATTTCACGAAAAGAACGTGGGAGCTGAAAAGTAAAAAAGCGAGCGTGCAACGTCATGGTCGACCGAAATTTAAAAATGGCGAAATGGCGGTTAACGGCTGTTGTAGGGTTACTGCAATTCCTTGTCGATCGGATAGGGGTTGCCATAAAAAAATTATCGCTAATGTTGAAAAAATCGCACCAGGGGTGATCGTGCAGTAGAGCTGATCCGCGAATGAAAAACAATGTCAAAAGATAAAAGGGATAAGAAAATTATAGCAACTTTTCACATTGTTTCTTTAAATACCTGTCATGGACAGGAGTATTTAATGTGAAATAAAAGGTTTTAAAATTAATCCATGGAGCTGGACTTTCTTTTGATTTTTTTTTCTTAAAGCTGCATTTATCTACAAATGTGGGGTTTGTAAATGGCAATGGTGGTGGTGGTGGTTCTTGTTTTTCCATAGTTGTGGTATCTTCAATAGTTTCATTCGGCTCATAATCTATGGTATCTTCCCTTATAGATGACCCAATATCAATGTCATTTTTTTTCATTAGAAATATCATCTACTAGTTCTAAGTTCGGAGATGACGGAAAGTGGCGTAGAATTCATTTCATGAGTATGCTGGTTTTGTTAGTGCATTTGTAGAGGATTTATCAATCTTCATACTAGCCGAAATCGGGGCTTGCAAAGGCGAAGTTACCCAAAATTTAAATGCTTGCTCTGAATCTGACTGTAGTGTTCAATTTTAGATTTCGATTGCTTTTTGGATTTCAGTTTTAACTACTTGAAAATCAGACGAATTATGTGAAATTGTAGCAATATCACAAATTGGATCAGGCGTATTCTGAATTTGAGATGCTGATGGTATAGATGAATCGGAAATAGTGTGCATTTTACGACTCCTAATAGGATTGTCTGAAACAATTAAATCTTTGAGTATGTGTAGAGATTGGCTTCTTAAGTTACAAAAGCAAAGCTAAGGCCTGCAGGAGTTATCGATTTAATAAGTTTTCCGAACTTCGGTATAGAGCAGCTTTTTTTTTTATTTTTTTATTATGGTGCTCATTACTTCTTTTTTCAAATTGGCCTGCTGAACAATTCCTCGAATATGAAGTCTGTGCCTCTTTATAATTCCTATGAAGGCATGTTTCCTATGTTTTCCTATGAAGGCATTTTTTCAGGAGATTTTGATCACATATTCTACATGGGTAGGTTTGATAATATTCGTAATATTTTGTTGGAGCCCTATACTTGAGTCTATATTTTTTACCTTCAGAAGTTTTTGCAGCCTGTACAACAAAATAAACAATGCACTAAAAATATGTTAGTCGTTATGAACTAAATACCGAGAATTTTTGCAGGCAGAAACGGTTCCTTTTTGATATTAGAGACGAGGACAGCGCATAAATAAAAAATGTAGAAAACTATGCCTGTAGCACAATGTGGAAATGGATGACGAATTATTTTTCCCTACCACATTGGCATACACAAAACGATAAATTTGACATCAGAAATAAACCTGTCACACATACTATATAAGGGTTGTTCAAATGAAAAGGTAACGGAATGACATTGTGGATATAAATGAAGAATTTATTCAAAGTATACACCATAGGCCTGAGCACAACGATCCCATTGATTAACGAGCCGAAGGATTTCTTGTTCCCAGAATTCCTATGGCCGTGACGAGACCCAGTGCCTCACAGCGTTCTTGAGTTCGTCGTCCGAGTTGAAGCGCTTCCCTTTTAGATGCTTTTTCAGGGGATCAGACACATGAAAATCGCAGAACGACATATTTGGGTTGTAGGGCCAATGATCGAGTTGTTTCCGCTTGAACTTGGCCAGTTCCTGGAGATGTGTGGAAGCACGTAATCATGGTACAGAACCACACCCTCGATTAGTAGCCACGTTCTCTTGTTCTTGATGGACCTGCGTAGTCTTCGGAGTCTCTCACACCACACACCGGAGTTAATATGAACGCCATCCTGTTTTCATGTGCCTTGTCATATCAATTGGATGGCGCTCTTTATAAGAGCCTCTGCTCTCTCTTGCGCATTCTCCGATCTATGCCGGAGACTCCAATCGCATCCCTTAAAGTGTCGCTACGTTCTCCCATAGCGGCATAGGGAAATTTGTTAACGGTTACGTTCGTACCTTTTTCATTGGAAACCTTTTGAAATTTTGAATTGTTTTCAATTTGGCTGTCAAGCGATATTTTCCTGACAGACGTTTCCCATCAGGCAAGGCTCTCCCCTTCATTTTCCCTTTAACCTCCGAAATCCTGATCCCATGCGTTTCATTACATGGCCAGTGATTTCTAATTTTTCAGTAGGATGTTCACTTCCATATATATTATTTATAGTATCAAATGCTTTTGAGTCGCCATCACTAAAATATTTAGTGTAACGTGCATCATGGAACTAAAGACCGTTCAAATATTTTACAAGCACTTTTTACCTCCATCATTCCTGTCGAGCCCTGAAAATTGCTTTTGCTTGTTTTTGCAGACAGTATTTGCTGAGCACCTCAACGTCAATTATCTTGTCAGTCTCCATACTGGTAACGGTTACTACATTATTTAGTGATGTATAATCTCGCTTTTGCCAGGTTTCAACAACAGCAGTTGCTATGTTTTTGTCATTATGGTTTTCAATGACAGCTTCCTATGCAGTTTTTTTCATTGTTTCCTCACAGACTTCCTTGGTTGCACTTTTTATTATACAACTGAAACCTGGTTGGTGGTTGTGGCAGATTCATAATTGCATAAAACCTTCTTCCAGCTTCTACACTTTTACCGATGGAATGCATGGCATATACGTACATATCTTGTATTGACAATGGCAATCTGTGTTCCTTCATGAAATTTTGAATGAATCATGAATATAATCTTATTCAAATCATTTTAAAATAAGAAAAAACTGCCCAACTTGAATTATTTTTCTTGAAATTTTTTTCTTGCAACGACAATGTATTAAAGAATGTTCAGGTCTATAATTGCATTAATAATACCTTTTTATCAGCATTCTGCGATCTAAAATTGTCTTCGAGGTTGGGAATTTTCTTTTCTTTCACAGAAATCAGTTTAACACCAGGTGAAATGTTAACATTAGCAGGAGCATTCTCGATTTTTTATGATCGTTTGATACACGCCTTTCCTTTTTTAAAAAATAACCTTGCCACGACCACACAGAATAATTCTTTTTATTAAATGATTAAAAATAAACAGTGCACACAAAATATTTTGAATTACAAAATATTTTGGGGAATCGGATAAACATACTAAATCCTTCAATCTCTGCATTAAATAAATGCATATCTATCAACCCAAATCTTGAGAAAATAACCAAGCCATTTGCCATGATCTGGTTCTATATCAGATATGAAGAGCACATAGCGTTCGTTATTATAGGCCTACGAGCATATAGACCAATCTGACCTAAGCGTCTGCACACTGTCTGCCTTGAAACTGTCGTACCAGGGGCTGAAGAGGCTGACGAGACAGGTCTGATGCTGTGCTCCGTTTTTTTCTTTAGGCAGTTATTAACCAAATACCTGTCTTCTTTCGGCGTTATAACTCGGGTGCGACCTGTGCCTTAACGTCTACTCGCATTACCATCATTTTGGAATCGTTGCCAAAGCCTGGAGATGACACTCTGGGCGATTCCAAGTTCCTCGGATACTTCCAGCTGGGTACCCCACATTCCAGACGGAAGATAATTCTACCTCGTAAAAAATCGCCCAAATGCGTCCTTTGTGTTATAACTATGCGGTTATTGCACTGAAAGGCGTATAAAGCGCTTGCGAACAATTTTACTTCATTGCCTGTATTCCTTATACATCGCTCTTGCATTCTCGCCAGTGTGACGTACTATCGGTGCCATTTGGTGGTTTTCTGCAATTTCCAAATGATTTTTGAAGACGTGAGTAGTCATTTTACGGTTGATATATGTGTTTTAGAGTTCGATTTCCGTGTATCTCTGAATTATCCTTAATTTATGGACATGAGTGTATTTGGCATTGCTTTACCAGATTTCGCTCTGAATCCCAACCAACTAACCTTAGTTAATTTAGAGATTGAAATCGCCGGAAACGATAACAGAAACGTAAAAAGAGTAATTTTTCCAGCTTTCTGTATTGAAACCCTAAGGAGCATATACGTTTATAATAAAATTTGTTTTTATATAAAAAAGGCTTTGACTGTGGGAATTTCCTGGTTGTGAAACTGAAAAGCTGTTTGAAATGTAGCTGCCAGATGCGGCTTTTTTTTAAAAAAAAATTATTATTATAGCAATCAATCTCCCTTCAGATCGATTTTGCGTAACAAGTTTCCGAATTTCAACATTTGTTTCATTTCTGGATCTCATTATGATAACCAATACGTTTGTTTTTGCTTGGAAATTGTTTTAGATGTACGTCATGGTTTAATTAATTGTCCTTTTTTAATAATCAACGGTTACGGTTTTATTATTCAGTGTCCATAGACATGTGTGAGCTAGTGGGTAGCAGTCCTCACCCTAATATTTTAAAATTTTTACAAACCATTGGTTTGTTGAATTTTATTTAGGTTCCATATACAGTTTTAAAAAATCATGTGTCGGATATTAATGCAATTGTACTTTAAATTGTTAAAGTGCTTTAATACATGTGGATTAATTTTATAATCATACTTTTACATTTTGCGCAGCATGTCCAAATGAAATTTAGTGGCCAAATTAATTCACTTGGAAATCAATGATTGTAAATTAAAGTGACAAAACTATTTTACTTATTCATTTGAAAATAGTGGTGTTAAAGTGGCATATTTTATAAGGTGTCTACTCAATTTTATGACTTTGGAATTTGTAACTTTGACATAAAAATTACTGTAATAAAAATCTAGACACTGTATATACAAATGAGCACTGGAAATGCGTGTTGAAAGAGGTATCTAGAATACAATTTATTTCAATAATAAAATTCAAAGTCTCAACGACCAATGGGATCAGCATTGTGATCAATATTGTAATGAACAAGTGCAACTCTTAATAATCAGTCACAAAATGGTATCTTTCGAAGCACGGTATTGTACATGGTGCTTGCTACATTGCGTTGCTTGCACTAAAACAGATTCTTTTTTTGCACACAACGGTCTTTATCATGAAACTCTCGGTTTTGAATTTTCAGCATTTGATATCGTTTGCTTTTAAATCTTAATATGTGCGTTCTTATAGTTGCTATATTACCATTTGCTTGGCGCAGCATCACCAAACATGGCTCTTGCGACATAAAACACCACAAAACAACAACAAACCGAAAATGTGTATTTTTCTGTATATGTTTGTGTCGGGACTGAACCTTCCTTCTCAGAATGTTAGTATAAAAGATGATCAATATGAAATACTAAAAGCTTTAAATGCAACAAAAAATGTTTTCAAAGGTTATAAGAAATATAACATTTTTGTAAAAAGCACTATGAATCAATATGGTAAAATTAAAATAAATGCAAAATGTGGAATTTATAATTGAGAATTTTAATGCCTTTAATGATTATAAAAGATCCTAATAGGTTTTTTTATATTTGTTTTTTTATTAAATTGTGAGATGAAACCTGTCTCATTTATTCGTCGTATTATGAAAAATACAAACATTTTAATTACAGGATGGTATATAAATTTACCTCATATAAAAATATCAAATAAAATAAATAATAAAAATCGCCCAGCCATTGTAACGACTCATCGCTAAATAATTTTAAAATGGCACGTTCCACATTGTTTCTTTTCAAAAAACTGATTTCGGTGCATTTTCTGCTTTTCAAACTTTTTCACTCTGGGAATCTTTGTTATTTTTCAAAAACAATAGATAGAAATATAAACGTAATTCGATAAAAACAATCAAAGCGAAGCAACGTAAAAATATGAAAAACAAACGAGCAAGAACAATGTCAAACAAATAAATTCACGCTGTTTGTAAATTTCGAAGTTCCTTTGTTGAGTCGTTCGTATCCTGCCTGGAAATAAAATATAGAAGAAAGTTAACATAAAACCATAAAATAATTGCGTTTTTACCGTTCTAATCAAGGGTAGTCCCTTTATAAAGGATGTGGCACTTTTTTGTACATATAAAAAAATTAATTTATGAGCTTTCTACATTTCGAACCTTTACATGTTATACTGCCGGAATCAACATATTTTTTTCTGTTTTTTAGGGCTAAAATTGAAAAATCGATTTTTTGAAGGTAATGACGTCCCAGTTCCTTGAATTGCTTCTCCAAAAAAGAAACCTCTTCTTTAGAATTAGACAGTATAGTTGATTACTGCTCCTGCGAATAGCGCTATGAAATCATATCTCGCAGAGGTTTCCTGAGTTAAAATCTCCAGAGATATATATTTGCTCACCTACAGTGTAACTCTGTGAAATATTTCTAAACGTTTTAGAAGATTTCCTTTTAATGGCAGGATTTTGACATTACATGAGGAAAAAAAAACAATGAATCATACATGCGTTCCTTAAATAGATTGTTTGTTCCCTATAATGAGGTCATTACACAGATCTATACGTTTTGATTCTTAGAATTTCAGATTTGATACAATTTTACAATTCATAAATTGTTCTGTAACAATTTCTGCATATTTAGCAAATTTTTTTATATCGTTAGTCATTATATATTTTCTAGTATTTTGAAAATGATTTTCGTGGTCCCATTTAAGATCAACTCATGGCTCTTTGAAAGATTTATGCAGATTGGAAAGTTCTAATAAGAAACGTGAATTCATAAGCGTTTGTAATATCACTCTTCTGAGCGTACTCTGCCAACAAGAAAGAGTTAAAAACCTTTTTCATGAAACTTTTCTTTCCTTTTTGTGGTGTTCTTTCTGGTTCGTGTAAAGGCTTGCCTCTCTTTTCTAATAAATGATTTTGTAATCTTGTATAACGATTTGAAAAATTTAGAAAGAGGAGGAACATAACGCGAAGTGAAAACAGTAAGTTCAGGTACTCATGTAGGAGGTGGTCGACGGGCTGCAACTTGTCGGCCAAATAAGTCCCATACATGCTCTGCTGGATTTATGTCCGGTGAGAATGCTTGCCAGTCCATACGAATGATATCCTCCGATCAAAGCCCTTCGTTTACGATGTTTGCACGGTGAGGTCGGGCGTTGTCATCCATAAACATGAATTCTGCGCCCATGGCTCCCTGAAACAAAAGTACATGTTGTTCCAGAATGACGTCCCGATAGAGTTAGCCTGCCATGGTTCCAATTTGAACATGCAGGTCAGTTCTGGAACCTAAACTAATTCCTATACTGTAATGAATCAATACTGCAATGAAGTACGAGTGCGAGTCTTAATGATCAGTCAACATGGTATCTTTCGAAATACGGTATTGTGTATAGTGCTATATTGCGTTGCTTGCAACCAAACCTAGATTCATTTTTGCACACAACGGTCTTTATCATGAAACTCTTTTCGTCTCCTTTTTCCGGTTACTTCAATATGTTAGGCTTCGAGTGAGGCTGTCAGGCATAGGAAGTTGTAAATTTTATTCTCCATATGTTTGCAATTAACGTGGTACTGGATTTTTAAAAAAATCTAAATGCATCATTCTATTATTAAAATTTTGATTTTTCATTTTCCTGTTGCTTTTAGTGAGGTTTCAGACAGTGAGCCGTAATTTTTTTTTCTCCATACGTTTGCAATAGACTTGGTATCGGATTTTTTTGAAGATCTAGATGCATCATTCTACCTCCACTCTTTTTAAGTAGCTGAAATGTACTGCATACACTTTAATTTAATAACTGCTTTACATTTTTTTGTCATATTTTTTTCTTTGTTGATTTTTAAGTGTTGTGTGGTTTGACAAAACATTGATCAGCCATATATAACTTCTCTGATCCTACGATTGTAATCTAAAACGGCTTTAGGCCTTTTAGCTATAATCGCATCAACATCTCCATTCTTTTTCTATTTCCAAGTATACAAATCGGCTTCTAATCAATACTTTTTAGAATGCACATTTTCCTTTTCTGAAATCGATCTTTACTCCCTTTTGAGTATTTTCATCCTTTATTTCTTGTGGTATACCGCGTCTAATTGATCTCATATTTCCTACACGTCCGTTCTTCTGGATATAAACATTTCTGCCTGTTCAGGGCAAGTGTAAAAATTATCCAATGTTATGAAATAGGCTTTGCGAAGATTTCCTATCAAGGTCATAACTATTGGTTGTTGACGAATATTTACTGGCGTTTTGCCTTATAGGCCAGCCTTTTCCCATGTAGACTAAATTATTCCAAATGTATCCACTATGTGAATCACACAACTGATATAAACTTTACCCCAAATTTTGACGTTTTCTTTCGTATGTATTATTTTAAGGCCATCCGGCGCTTATACAAGAGCAATGATTAATCCACTGATACTTATCATTCGAGAATATATGAAAATTTAAATCTATTTAAGGCTCCGTATATTTTTTACTGTCTAGATTGCAGATGATTGTTTGTATATATTATTGCGTTATTTTTGAAGAGCAGGAACTTCAACCGAGTAAACCTTCTTTGGGAAATAATTTGACCGAAAAACGGACTGTAAATAAAATTCTGACAAATACCACTTTTTAACCTTCTTGTGGATGATTCCATGAAATATCAATATAGCGAGAAACACTCGTATTTCATTGAACTCCGTATCTTTCCGAACATGGGACCTTGAATTGGATGTTTTTTCATTATTTTCAATAAAATCATTCGCAAGATGTTTCGTTTCAGTCGCAATATAACTGACAATATCATCATTATCAAAAAAAAAAAAAAAAAACCGGACAGTTTAAAAAGTGAACTGCTGTTGACCTCTTTTTACATCGGGATTCTCGGTAAATAAATCCATTGGTCTGGCAAGATTATACAACGCCCGTTCTTCTAATATCCTACCTTTTCGTGAATGGATAACAATGACTCTTGCCTGTGTAGATATTTTAAATCTGCAAATTCATAATAGTGCTCTTGCTTTTCCACCCTAAGATGTCCTAGAAATATATCTTCACCCTTTCCTACCTATGACAAATTTACCACTTTTCTATTGTCTTTCAAAAAAATTTTCTATATCACCGTAAATGAATTTTCTATTCGGTTTATACGGATTCTCAAAGACAGCTTATCATGTGGGTTGTGCTGTCGTTGTCGCTGAGGACACGAGCAGCTTTCAGTTGAGCATTTTGTGCTCTGTTTTAACTGCTAAACTGATAACAACTGCTGAACAAAATTTTGTTGCTCTTGAGAAAATTTCGAATCCTACCGTAAATTCTGCAATTATTCCGTAGTATGAGTGCTCAGGAGACCCTCAGTCATCCTCATATTAAAGTATCCTTTTTCTTTGGAGAAGTTTGCAAACTCTGGAACTACCAAACTTTATTTTGCTGGTTGCCTGGCCACGCTGGCATTGTTGGCAATGAAATTACCGATACATAGACAGCATCTACTTCTCTACAACGAGCTATTCCGTCCGCTGTTTTTAAGAAATATGTATCGCAACGTATTTTTTTATTGATGGAAAGAATCGTTGGATTTGCTGATTTCTAATAACCTGCATTCTCTAGTCTGACATTACTCTTTGGCCTGTTGTTCCAGTGTGCGAGTAGGATGTCGATTTGAGTCGGTTTCACATTGCACATGCCCGTCTGACACTTCAATGTCTTCTGTTTGGTGAACGGTATACCATCTGCATTGCTTGTTAATTTAACTGTCATTCATATTGTATCTGAATGTTCAATGACTTGGTGGGAGAACATCCCCATCCAAATATTTTTACCTTCTTGAAAGACATTGGACATGTCCATCTTATTTAACTAAAAACGATTTTTCTCAATATTTTTTAGTTTTTGTAAATTTTACTTTTAACTTTTTAGAGCTTCACTGTATATTTATCTTCAATCGTGAGTTTGGCGCAGCATGGCCAGAAATGACTCTTGTGCCATAAAACCCTAAATATCTAATCCTTTCTTAAGATTCCCGGCTATTTGACATACTGTTGCTTTTCTCTTAAAGCGGACAACTCCTACAGTTCTTCTTTCTCCTCGAGCATTCAGTAGCCTGTGACGACCACAAACCTGACATTGAGACTCGGTTTTCTGCTTGGTAGTTCCCTCTCTGTACGCATTAATAACTGCTGCTCTCGAACGCTTGGCAAGACCAGCCGTTTCGTTTGATACTGTTCCAACGCTTTAAGCGCCTACAATCGTCCCGTATTTCAACTCAGTTAAGTCATGCTTTTTTCTCATATCTCCACGCCTTACACTGCCATTGATAGTTCACTTGTCCTGTATTCATTTTTGCAGCTATCTCGCACTCATGGGGCAACACTGTGACGGAATAGCTTAATTTGCATAAAACTGTTAGGTGATCATAATAGCTTTGCCATTTAGTGTATATCAGTAACATATATATAAATAAAAAAAACATGAAATTCAGGTAATTATCATATTTGTCATCCCTTATCCTTTATAAAAACAAAATGTTAATCACACATACTAACATCTAACTTGCACAAAGCATTCCCTAATGTTCTTTTTCTTTCAAAGTCTTTTTGGCATCTTTCATGTCTAAAAAAACCATGACAACTAGTATAAGGTTCCATAGGGTCAATATTAGAAATAAAACATTATGGTCCATATTGTATGTATGGTGTTTTAAATCAAAAGGCTTTAAAACGAACTCTAAAACTCTTATACAAATGTTCTTCAGTAATGGTAAATTTGAAATTATTTTTCCAGGAGAAAAAAAACTTGCTTAATTGGCTACACGTTCTCTTTCTTCAAGCATCCCTGGAATCCTTCCATCAAGGCGGTCTCTCAATTCATCCAGATTTCTCATCTTTTTTTGTGATATCATCGAAGAGAACAAAACATTGATTAATTGCTTTTCCAAGAAACACGCCTATTCTTTGGAAATCAACATAGCAGTTGTTTGTTGCTCTTGTGAATGACGCTAGGAAAGCGTATCCTACAGAGGTTTTCCCACATTTAAAATCTCCAGAAATAACAGTATCTCTTTTTTTTTCTTAGCTCACTATACAGTGCAACTATGTATAGTATTTCTATACATTTTAAAATATTTCTTTTGACTGCCAGAATCTTGACATATTACATGAGGGAAAAAAAATACATCCTACATACTCCTTAAATATATCCCGTTTTTACCTATAATGAGTTTATTGCACAGCTCTGTATATTTTGATTTTAAGAATTCTAGATTTGATATAATTTTACAATTTCTACATTGTTCTGATTTAACAAATTTCGTGTTTTTAGCATTTTTTTTTAATTGGAAATCATTACATACTTTCGAGCATTTTCAAAATGATTTTCGTGATCTTCGTAATGATCAACTGATAGGTCTTTGAAAAAGCAATGCAGATTTGCAAAGTGCGTTTAAGAAGACATTTATCCATAAACGTTGGTGTCATCTCTCTTTTTGAGCCTAGTCTGCCAACAAAAAAGAATTAAAAACTTTTCCCTCAATTTATTCTTTTTGCAATGATTCGTGTATAGGCTTGCCACAGTTTTTCTAATATAATGTTTTGTATAACGTTTAGAAAAATTTAGAATTTTTGTTAGGGGAGTTGGGATTTTGATTCCCAAGTTTATTGCAAATATACAATTTTTATTATACAAAAAAATGAAATTAACAAATTGAAGTAACATCAAATAACATGTATATAAATAAAACATATACTTATATCGGTAACATAAATGAAAGAAGATGAAATTGAAGTAATTATCAATTTTGTAAGGCCTCACCATTAAAAAAACCAAATGTTAATCATATATACTAACAAAAATTTACTTATACAATATTAGGAATAGAACATTACGGTCTATTTTGTATGGATAATGTTTCAAGTCAAAGGGTTTTAGAACGAACTCTCATGCAAAGGTTCTTGGATAATGGCAAATTTGAAGTTATTTTTCCAGAAAGGAAAACTTGCACAAATGGCTGCATGTTTTTTGTTCAAGAAAGAATGGAATCATTCCATGAAGGTGGTCTCTCAATTCATCCAGTTTTTTTTATTTTTATTTTGAGCAATTGTCGAAGAGAACAAAACGTTGATTAATTGCTTCTTCAAGAAAGAAGCATATTCTTTGGAAATCAACATTACTGTTGATTACTGCTTCTGTGAATAGCGGTAGGAAAGCATATCCTACTGAGGTTTCCCCACAATTAAAATCTCCCGAAATAGCAATATATCTTTATTTTTTGGCTCGCTTACAGTTTAATTGTGTACGATTTCTAAACATTTTAAGGGCAGGATCTTGGCATACTACATGAGAAAAAAAGAATGCATGATGCTACTTCGGCTTGTGTTTAGCCCCTTTCTAACCGATCAACAACTCGCCAAGCTTAGATTCGGTTAAATGGCTTCGTTGAGACATCGCACTCATCGAAACAACGCGCTTACTGAATTCTGATAATTATTTTCCGCGTTCTCTTAAATTAAGTTGAAAGCCAAATCAAATTCGTTGCCGCTAAAGCGACATCAAATTCAAAATTTGCATACTGCGAAATTTAAAAAATAAGAAAAATTGGCATTTGTGAGTTTCTTCCATTTTATGCAAAAAAAAGAAAAAAAAATGTTATACAAGATTTACAATATCCTTTTAATTGTTTTGAGTGTATTCTGTTTTTCCCCGATAATGAGGTCATGGCACAACTGTATACATTTCGATTCTAAGAATTCCAGATTAGGATTCATAGATTGTTCTTCCTTAACTTCTACTGCATTTTTAACAAATTTTTTTCTATTAGAAATCATTGCATATTTTCTAGCCTTTTCAGAATGATTTTCGTGGTCTCCTTTATGATTAACTGATGACTCTTTGAAAGAACTATGCAGATTTGCAAAGTGCGTATAAGAACACATGAATTCATAAACATTTGTGATTTCTTTCTTTTGAGCATAGTCTGCAACAAGAAAGAGTTAAAAACCTTTCTCGTCAAATTTTTTTTTCTCTTTCTAGTGTTCTTTCTGGTTCGTGTACGCCATAAAACACCACAAAACCAATCAAACCAAACCAATCTGGTTCGTGTAAAGGCTTGCCACACTTTTCTAATAAATGATTTTGTAATCTTGTATAACGTACAGAAAAATTTAGAAAGTGGAGGAACATAACGCGAGGCGAAAATAGTAAGTTCCGGTAGACGTCTAGGAAGTGCTTGACGGGCTGCACATTGTTGGCCAAGCATGTCTCGTACGTGCTCTACTGGATTCATAAAACTTGAGGCTTCGGAGTTGATTTAAAGGTCCAATGTTTACGTTTTCATCTGTCAAATTGGGCGTGTCATCCATTTGAAGGTTTGTTTACATTCTTTTAAAATTAAATTTAACTTACTTCTAATATGCGCATAAGCAAGAGAATTCTATCGTTAGAAAGATATTGAAATGGAGATTTCAAACATATACAAATTTTTTTTTAAAAAAATCGATTTTTTTTTAAGTATATGGGGTACTGATTCCCCTTTATTCTGTGTCACCTTTACTTACTCGGAAGGCTTTTACAGCAAACGTTGGCGGTGTTACTTCAATCGATGATGTCAAATTTTGCAGGTGTTGCAGGCAGGTTGATTACTGCACAAAATGTACGAGCAACAGTTTTACCTTTTCGAATACATCTCAATTCATACACTAAACGAGTATTTATATCATAACCAGTTTCAGATACATTGGAAGTCATTGCACTAGTGGAATAACCACATGATTTGCAAACATAAAGAAAAGAAATAACAAGTCCTTTGCGACTGTTTACTTGAAGAACATCAAAGCAATTTGAACTCCTACATTGTTTACATTTTGAAATTGAATTCAAAACTGTTCTCAAAGTATTTGTATTTTGTTCGTAGCATAAATAACCGCTGTTCTCCACATTTTCCGAAAACAAATTTTCACCACAGTTCAATTTTCTTTTCGACGCTTTCTTACTGAATGCAACTCGCAATTATCAAATTCGTTGAAGATGTCAAAACGTATTTTCAGTGCAAGAGAAGTCTGATCCTTAGATACACCTTCCATTACATAATTGGAAATACCAAATATTTTTGAGGGTCCGATTAGCATACTAGATTCTTTGATCTCTTCATTAACTGCATATTTATCCGCCCAGGTTTTGAGAAAATAACCAAACCACTTGCCATGATCCGGATTAATATCAGATATAAGAACAAAACGTTTGTTATTATAACCTTCTCACCATTTGTTAAGTGGTTTAACGTATACATTCCTGAATTGACGAACAGCATTATACTTTCTACAACTAGGTGGCCAAAAAATACATTCACCACAGCTCTGTCAGCTCCTCCGTTCCAAATCTAATAGAGCTAAGGATGTTCCTCTTGCAACGGATAAAGATGCATGTATGATACTCCTTAATAGAGGCGATATCGCCAGACTCGGCCTTTGCAAGAACTCCTTAAATACAGATGATTTAGTTGCTGGTGATCTTCCGAAATCCTCGAAATCGCCATCCTTCTTGCAATACTCCTTATTCTGTTGTGTCATTCTCTTAGCTGACTCAAAATGAGCAGATGGGATCCACTTCTTGAGGAACATTAAATGCCGCCTGGTCTTAAAGTAAGCATAGTCCTGGAGATGTTTGTCTCTATCTGGGAAGTCTCTGTGGAATACAATATATTCGTGATTTCTTCGTTACAAAGAGGTTCTGATTCTGTGTTAAAAGATGTGAACGGCCGGCCATTGTAACGACTCATCGCTAAATAACTTTAAAATTTCGCGCTCCACAGCAGATATCATTGTTTCTTTTCAAAAAACTGATTTCGGTGCAATTTCTGCTTTCCAAACTTTTTCAGTCTGGGAATTTTTATTATATTTTTCAAAAACAATAGCTAGAAATATAAACGTAATTTGATAAAAACGATCAAAGCGAAGCAACGTAAAAAATATGAAAAACAAACGAGCAAGAACAATGTCAAACAAATAAATTCACGCTGTTTGTAAATTTCGAAGTTCCTTTGTTGAGTCGTTCATATCCTTCCTGGAAATAAAATATAGAAGAAAGTTAACATAAAACCATAAAATAATTGCGTTTTTACCGTTCTAATCAAGGGTAGTCCCTTTATAAAGGATGTGGCACTTTTTTTTTTACATATAAAAAAATTAATTTATGAGCTTTCTACATTTCGAACCTTTACATGTTATATTGCCGGAATCAACATATTTTTTTCTGTTTTTTAGGGCTAAAATTCAAAAATCGATTTTTTGAAGGTAATGACGTCCCAGTTCCTTGAATTGCTTCTCCAAAAAAGAAACCTCTTCTTTAGAATTAGACAGTATAGTTGATTACTGCTCCTGCGAATAGCGCTAAGAAATCATATCTCGCAGAGGTTTCCTGAGTTAGAATATCCCGAGATATATATTTGCTCATCTACAGTGTAACTCTGTAAAATATTTTTAAACGTTTTAGAAGATTTCCTTTTAATGGCAGGATTTTGACATTACATGACAAAAAAAAACAATGAATCATACATGCGTTCCTTAAATAGATTGTTTGTTCCCTATAATGAGGTCATTACACAGATCTATACGTTTTGATTCTTAGAATTGCAGATTTGATACAATTTTACAATTCATAAATTGTTCTGTAACAATTTCTGCATAGTTAGCAAATTTTTTTATATCGTTAGTCATTACATATTTTCTAGTATTTTCAAAATGATTTTCGTGGTCCCATTTAAGATCAACTCATGGCTCTTTGAAAGATTTATGCAGATTTAGAAAGTTCTAATAAGAAACGTGAATTCATAAGCGTTGTAATATCACTCTTCTGAGCGTACTCTGCCAACAAGATAGAGTTAAAAACCTTTTTCATGAAATTTTTCTTTCCTTTTTGTGGTGTTCTTTTTGGTTCGTGTAAAGGCTTGCCTCTCTTTTCTAATAAATGATTTTGTAATCTTGTATAACGATGTGAAAAATTTAGAAAGAGGAGGAACATAACGCGAAGTGAAAACAGTAAGTTCTTTATATTTTCTACGGTCTTTATAGTTTCAAAAGTGTCATATGAGGGATCCGGAACTTCTTTTATTTCTGCTATAGATATCATTTCTTTTGTTGGGCGCTCAAAAGCCTAAGCCCACGCTGTATGGCGTGTCTTTCTGGAACTTACTTCGCTTGACATGTTTTAAACTGAAGGATTCGTCTGAAATAAAACAAAACTAACAAAATTAGTTTTCAGTAAATAGAGAATGGTCGCAACGCCTGGTTATTGACGATTTTCAATGCAATGAATACCGGTCTCGCGCTACACCTGTTGATTGATATCTTCGAATTTGGATGCTGTCTTTTAAATCAAAGCAGGATCACAACGATGAACATCAGTTGCTATCGTGAATTTTAGAATAAACTGGCTCAACGCAGATTCACACTAATATTTTCAGATGAAAACAAATTTCTTTTTGACAGGATGAGAAACGAAATTCCATGATATAACATAAATATTCTCGAGATGAGAACAAATTTCTGGTAAAAATTTACTGAATGGTCTCCCTTGGCGACGTTTTAAAAATCTCGCCAAAATGGCGACTTCTTGTATGAACGAGATTTAAAGAAAATAGCGCAGTGAAAATGTTGCCTGCGCAAAA
This sequence comes from Argiope bruennichi, assembly GCF_947563725.1. NCBI lineage: Eukaryota > Metazoa > Arthropoda > Arachnida > Araneae > Araneidae > Argiope > Argiope bruennichi. Next base: position 42,596,616 of record NC_079161.1, on the reverse strand, counting down.
AAAAAAAAAAAAAAAAAAAAATGGCAGCCAAATCGCTGAAATCATTAATAATGAACAATAAGCATACCCTCTCCCGTTTGTCGCTATCGCTCGCCCCCTTCACTACCTTCCACCTCACTCCGCCTCTACTTTGATGACGGTGCTGCGCCTTCCGGCTCCTTGTCAGCACTTTGAGGAGGGTAAATGCGGATGATGGAATCGATGAAAGCCATGAATTTGTTGCACATGTGCTTATTCTTTTTCCGCCACACATATTCAGCTAAATAGTAGTCTAATTGAGTTTTAGCTTTGCCCGCCGGTACACCACGTTTAACTGCTCCCCACTTTCCTTCTATGGTATTAGTGTGGGCACCTGTATCCGGGTCCTTGAAATTCACACTATGATTTACCTTCAGATGCACGAAGCCTTCATTAGAAAGGCAATCGTAGCTCTTCCAGCAGTCTGAAATTATTATCGAACCCGGAAGAATATACTCATTAATCACACTCAACAAAGAATCGGTCGTCCTATCATCTACAACTTTCATAAAACATTTACCCGTCTCACGCTCAACTCCCCCAAACACCCATTTACCTTCCACACGTTTTGCCCCGATTAAATTTACGTTTTCCAAATTTACTTTCATCTATCTCAACAGTCACGCCGCCTCCACCCATTTTCATACTATTTTCAATCATCTCTACCACACAAACCTCACGGCAATAGGAACGATAATCACACACAGTCTTAAAAGAACATTTACTCTCTTTCATGTTAAAATCAACCTTACTCTGAGTCACCCACAAATATACCTGAAATAAAATCTCATTGAATGTCATTCGACTCAATTAAAAAAAAAAACCCTTTCTCACACTGCTTTTGATGTCATGCATTTGTTCTTTCAGCTTAGATTTACACCTCCACTCAAAACCATCACTTATATCGTGTCTTTGAACCAATTTCATATCCTTACCATACTTACAACACTCATATCTTTGCGCATTCAAACCCGCTTTCATACAAAAATAAAACGTTTCCTTTCCTTTATCCAATCCAAACAAATACCTTAAATTATCATTCTCATCATACCACATAACATCATTCTCACCAAACATTCTCGCACTTTCCTTAGACATTCGCCATGCAGCAGCCGTCACAAAAATTTCACGAAAAGAACGTGGGAGCTGAAAAGTAAAAAAGCGAGCGTGCAACGTCATGGTCGACCGAAATTTAAAAAATGGCGAAATGGCGGTTAACGGCTGTTGTAGGGTTACTGCAATTCCTTGTCGATCGGATAGGGGTTGCCATAAAAAAATTATCGCTAATGTTGAAAAAATCGCACCAAGGGTTATCGTGCAGTAGAGCTGATCCGCGAATGAAAAACAATGTCAAAAGATAAAAGGGATAAGAAAATTATTGCAACCTTTTCACATTGTTTCTTTAAATACCTGTCATGGACAGGAGTATTTAATGTGAAATAAAAGGTTTTAAAATTAATCCATAGAGCTGGACTTTCTTTTGATTTTTTCTTAAAGCTGCATTTATCTACAAATGTGGGGTTTGTAAATGGCAATGGTGGTGGTGGTTCTTGTTTTTCCATAGTTGTGGCATCTTCAATAGTTTCATTCGTTTCATAATCTATGGTATCTTCCCTTATAGAAGACCCAATATCAATGTCAATTTTTTTCATTAGAAATATTATCTACTAGTTCTAAGTTCGGAGATGACGGAAAGTGCCGTAGAATTCATTTCATGAGTATGCTGGTTTTGTTAGGGCATTTGTAGAGGATTTATCAATCTTCATACTAGCCGAAATCGGGGCTTGCAAAGGCGAAGTTACCCAAAATTTAGATGCTTGCTCTGAATCTGACTTTAGAGTTCAATTTTAGATTTCGATTGCTTTTTAAATTTCTCTTTAACTACTTGAAAATCAGATGAATTATGTGAAATTGTGGCAATATCACAAATTGGATCGGGCGTATTCTTAATTTGAAACACTGATGGTGTAGATGAATCGGAAATAGTGTGTATTTTTGGACTCCTAATAGGATTGTCTGAAACAATTAAATCTTTGAGTATGTGTAGAGATTGGCTTCTTAAGCGACAGAAGCAAAGCTAAGGCCTGCAGGAGTTACCGATTTAACAAGTTTTCCGAACTTCGGTATAGAGCAGCTTTTTTTTTTATTTTTTTATTGTGGTACTAATTACTTCTTTTTCAAATTGCCCTGCTGAACAATTCCTCGAATATGAAGTCTGTGCCTCTTTACAATTCCTATGAAGGCATGTTTCCTATGTTTTTCTATAAAGGCATTTTTTCAGAAGATTTTGATCACATATTCTACATGGGTAGGTTTGATAATATTCGTAATATTTTGTTGGAGCCCTATACTTGAGTCTAGATTTTTTACCTTCAGAAAGCCAGTTTTTTACCTTCCGAATGCCCAGTTTTTAATAGACACCGGCTGCATCATTTCGGAACATCAAATTTGAACATCCGTGACTTATTGGGAGAAAATCCTCATGCGAACATTTTTAAATTTTCAAAAGAAAATGAGTTTTTACATCTTATCTAATTTTATAATTCATTAGTATACTTTTGAAGATTTATATTTTTATAATACTCGATATTAATATTGACAAAAATTTTAACACCTAGATTAAAATTTAAAACTTTTTTTATCTCATTTTACCATATGTTTGGCGCAGTATAGCCAAATCTGGCTCTTGTGCCATAAACATCAAACTCAAACTTTTTACCTTCAGAAGTTTTTATAGCCTGGACAACAAAATAAACAATGCACTAAAAATATGTTAGTCGTTATGGACTAAATACTGAGAATTCTTGCACACAGAAACGGTTCCTTTTTGATATTCAAGACGAGGGCAGCGCATAAATAAAAAATGCAGAAAACTATGCCTGTAGCACAGTGTCGCCATGGATGACGAATTATTTTTCCTCACCACATTGGCATACACAAAACGATAAATTTGACATCAGAAATAAAACTGTCACACATACTATATAAGGGTTGTTCAAATGAAAAGGTAACGGAATGACATTGTGGATATAAATGAAGACTTTATTCAAAGTATACACCATAGGCCTGAGCACAACGATCCCATTGATTAACGAGCCGAAGGATTCCTTGTTCCTAGAATTTCTGTGGCCGTGACGAGACCCAGTGCTTCACAGCGTTCTTGAGTTCGTCGTCCGAGTTGAAGCGCTTCCCTTTCAGGTGGTTTTTCAGGGGATCAGACACATGAAAATCGCGGAACGACATATTTGGGTTGTAGGGCCAAGGGCCGAGCTGTTTCCGCTTGAACTTGGCCAGTTCCTGGAGATGTGTGGAAGCAGGTTATCATGGTACAGAACCACACCCTCGGTTAGTAGCCACGGTCTCTTGTTCTTGATGGACCTGCGTAGTCTTCGAAGTCTCTCGCAGTACACATCGGAGTTAATATGAACGCCATCCTGTCTTCATATGCCTTGTCATGTCAATTGGATGGCGCTCTTTATAAGAGCCTCTGCTCTCTTGCGCATTCTCCGATCTATGCCGGAAACTCCAATCGCATCCCTTAAAGTATCGCTACGTTCTCCCATAGCGGCATAGGGAAATTTGTTAACGGTTACGTTCGTACCTTTTTTCATTGGAAACCCCTTGAAATTTTGAATTGTTTTCAATTTGGCTGTCAAGCGATTTTTTCCTGACAGACGTTTCCCATCAGACAAGGCTTGTCCCTTCATTTTTCCCTTTAACCTCCGAAATCCCGATCCCATGCATTTCATTACATGGCCAGTGATTTCTAATTTTTCAGTAGGATGTTCACTTCCATATATATTATTTATAGTATCAAATGCTTTTGAGTCGCCATCACTAAAATATTTAGTGTAACGTGCATCATGGAACTAAAGACCATTCAAATATTTTACAAGCACCTTTTACCTCCATTCCACTAAAGCCCTGAAAATTGTTTTTGCAGACAGTATTTGCTGAGCACCTCAACGTCAATTATCTTGCCAGTCTCCATACTGGTAACGGTTACTACATTATTTAGTGATGTATAATCTCGCTTTTGCCAGGTTTCAACAACAGCAGTTGCTACGTTTTTGTCATTATGGTTTTCAATGACAGCTTCCTATGCAGTTTTTTTCATTGTTTCCTCACAGACTTCCTTGGTTGCACTTTTTATTATACAACTGAAACCTGGTTGGTGGTTGTGGCAGATTCATAATTGCATAAAACATTCTACCAGCTTCTACACTTTTACCGATGGAATACATGGCATATACGTACATATCTTGTATTGACAATGGCAATCTGTGTTCCTTCATGAAATTTTGAATGAATCATGAATATAATCTTATTCAAATCATTTTAAAATAAGAAAAAACTGCCCAACTTGAATTATTTTTCTTGAAATTTTTTTCTTGCAACGACAATGTATTAAAGAATGTTCAGGTCTATAATTGCATTAATAATACCTTTTTATCAGCATTCTGCGATCTAAAATTGTCTTCGAGGTTGGGAATTTTCTTTTCTTTCACAGAAATCAGTTTAACACCAGGTGAAATGTTAACATTAGCAGGAGCATTCTCGATTTTTTATGATCGTTTGATACATGCCTTTCCTTTTTTAAAAAATAACCTTGCCACGACCACACAGAATAATTCTTTTTATTAAATGATTAAAAATAAACAGTGCACACACACACACACACACACACACACACACACACACACACACACACACACACACACACACACACACAAAGAATCTTTGTGTTTCAATAAAATAAAAAAAAACTAGCGGTATTAGCGATAAAACGTCGTTAAAACAAACGTAAACAAGCTATTCAAACAAGCAAACATAGTTACGATTAAACTACTACTCTCTTGAAGTCTTGAAGTCAAATAATAAAAAAAACTTGAGGCTTCGCAGATAATTTAAAGGTCCAATGTTTACGTTTTCATCTGTCAAAGTGGGCGTGGTATGCCATTTAAAGGTTTGTTTACATTCATTTAAAATTAAACATACTTCTAATATGCGCATATTCAAGAGACTTATATCGTTAGAAAGATATTGAAATGCAGATTTCAAACATATAATTTTTTTTAAATATCGGATTTTTAAAAAAAGTGTATGGGGTACATACTGACCTTTATTCTGTGTCACCTTTACTCAGAAGGCTTTTACAGCAAACGTTGGCGGTGTTGCTTCAATCGATGAAATCAAATTTTGCAGGTGTTGGAGGCAGGTTCATTACTGCACAAAATGTACGAGCAGCAGTTTTACCTTTTCCAATACATCTCATTTCATACGCTAAACAAGTATTTATATCATAACCAGGTTGAGATATATTGGAAGTCATTGCACTAGTGGAATAACCACATGATTTGCAAACATAAAGAAAAGAAGTAGCAAGTCCTTTGCGAGTGTTTACTTCTTCAAGAGCAAGTCCTTTTGCAATTTGAACTCCTATATTGTTTACATTTCGAAATTGAATTCAAAACTGTTCTCAAAATATTTGTTTGCTATGTCTCAATGTTCATAACATAAATAACCGCTGTTCTGCACATCTTCAGAAAAGAAATTTTCACCGCAATTCAATTTTCTTTTCGACGCATTTGCATTCAGTAACCCGCAATTATCAAATTCGTTGAACATGTTAAGACGTGTTTTTCTGTGCAAGCAAAATCTGATCCTGAAATATATCTTCCATTCCATAGTTGGAATTACAAAATATTTTAGGGAATCGGATAAGCATACTAAATCCTTCAATCTCTGCATTAAATAAATGCATATCTATCAACCCAAATCTTGAGAAAATAACCAAGCCATTTGCCATGATCTGGTTCTATATCAAATATGAAGAGCACATCGTTATTATAGGCCTACGAGCATATAGACCAATCTGACCTAAGCGTCTGCACACTGTCTGCCTTGAAACTGTCGTACCAGGGGCTGAAGAGGCTGACGAGACAGGTCTGATGCTGTGCTCCGTTTTTTTCTTTAGGCAGTTATTAAACAAATAACGGTCTTCTTTCGGCGTTATAACTCGGGTGCGACCTGTGCCTTAACGTCTACTCGCATTACCATCATTTTGGAATCGTTGCCAAAGCCTGGAGATGACACTCTGGGCGATTCCAAGTTCCTCGGATACTTCCAGCTGGGTACCCCACATTCCAGACGGAAGATAATTCTACCTCGTAAAAAAATCGTCCAAATGCGTCCTTTGTGTTATAACTAAGCGGTTATTGCACTGACAGGCGTATAAAGCGCTTGCGAACAATTTTACTTCATTGCCTGTATTCCTTATACATTGCTCTTGCATTCTCGCCATTTTGACGTACTATCGGTGTCATTTAGTGGTTTTCTGCAATTTCCAAATGATTTTTGAAGACGTGAGTAGTCATTTTACGGTTGATATATGTGTTTTAGAGTTCGATTTCCGCGTATCTCTGAATTATCCTTAATTTATGGACATGAGTGTATTTGGCATTGCTTTACCAGATTTCGCTCTGAATCCCAACCAACTAACCTTAGTTAATTTAGAGATTGAAATCGCCGGAAACGATAACAGAAACGTAAAAAGAGTAATTTTTCCAGCTTTCTGTATTGAAACCCTAAGGAGCATATACGTTTATAATAAAATTTGTTTTTATATAAAAAAGGCTTCGACTGTGGGAATTTCCTGGTTGTGAAACTGAAAAGCTGTTTGAAATGTAGCTGCCAGATGCGGCTTTTTTTTTAAAAAAAATTATTATTATGGCAATCAATCTCCCTTCAGATCGATTTTGCGTTACAAGTTTCCGAATTTCAACATTTGTTTCATTTCTGGATCTCATTATGATAACCAATACGTTTGTTTTTGCTTGGAAATTGTTTTAGTTGTACGTAATGGTTTAATTGTCCTTTTTTAATAATCAACGGTTACGGTTTTATTATTCAGTGTCCATAGACATGTGTGAGCTAGTGGGTAGCAGTCCTCACCCTAATATTTTAAAATTTTTACAAACCATTGGTTTGTTGAATTTTATTTAGATTCCATATACAGTTTTAAAAAATCATGTGTCGGATATTAATGCAATTGTACTTTAAATTGTTAAAGTGCTTTAATACATGTGGATTAATTTTATAATCAGACTTTTACATTTTATGCAGCATGTCCAAATGAAATTTAGTGGCCAAATTAATTCACTTGGAAATCAATGATTGTAAATTAAAGTAACAAAACTATTTTACTTATTCATTTGAAAATAGTGGTGTTAAAGTGGCATATTTTATAAGGTGTCTACTCAATTTTATGACTTTGGAATTTGTAACTTTGACATAAAAATTACTGTAATAAAAATCTAGACACTGTATATACAAATGAGCACTGGAAATGCGTGTTGAAAGAGGTATCTAGAATACAATTTATTTCAATAATAAAATTCAAAGTCTCAACTACCAATGGGATCAGTATTGTGATCAATATTGTAATGAAGAACAAGTGCAACTCTTAATAATCAGTCACAAAATGGTATATTTCGAAGCACGGTATTGTACATGGTGCTTGCTACATTGCGTTGCTTGCACTAAAACAGATTCTTTTTTTGCACACAACGGTCTTTATCATGAAACTCTCGGTTTTGAATTTTCAGCATTTGATATCGTTTGCTTTTAAATCTTAATATGTGCGTTTTTATAGTTGCTATATTACCATTTGCTTGGCGCAGCATCACCAAACATGGCTCTTGCGACATAAAACACCACAAAACAACAACAAACCGAAAATGTGTATTTTTCTGTATATGTTTGTGTCGGGACTGAACCTTCCTTCTCAGAATGTTAGTATAAAAGATGATCAATATGAAATACTAAAAGCTTTAAATGCAACAAAAAATGTTTTCAAAGGTTATAAGAAATATAACATTTTTGTAAAAAGCACTATGAATCAATATGGTAAAATTAAAATAAATGCAAAATGTGGAATTTATAATTGAGAATTTTAATGCCTTTAATGATTATAAAAGATCCTAATAGGTTTTTTTATATTTGTTTTTTTTTTTTAAATTGTGAGATGAAACCTGTCTCATTTATTCGTCTTATTATGAAAAATACAAACATTTTAATTACAGGATGGTATATAAATTTACCTCATATAAAAATATCAAATAAAATAAATAATAAAAATCGCCCAGCCATTGTAACGACTCATCGCTATATAATTTTAAAATGGCACGTTCCACAGCAGGTATCACATTGTTTCTTTTCAAAAAACTGATTTCGGTGCAATTTCTGCTTTCCAAACTTTTTCAGTCAGTTAATTTTTATTATATTTTTCAAAAACAATAGCTAGAAATATAAACGTAATTTGATTAAAAACAATCAAAGCGAAGCAACGTAAAAATATGAAAAACAAACGAGCAAGAACAATGTCAAACAAATAAATTCACGCTGTTTGTAAATTTCGAAGTTCCTTTGTTGAGTCGTTCGTATCCTTCCTGGAAATAAAATATAGAAGAAAGTTAACATAAAACCATAAAATAATTGCGTTTTTACCGTTCTAATCAAGGGTAGTCCCTTTATAAAGGATGTGGCACTTTTTTTTTACATATAAAAAAATTAATTTATGAGCTTTCTACATTTCGAACCTTTACATGTTATACTGCCGGAATCAACATATTTTTTTCTGTTTTTTAGGGCTAAAATTCAAAAATCGATTTTTTGAAGGTAATGACGTCCCAGTTCCTTGAATTGCTTCTCCAAAAAAGAAACCTCTTCTTTAGAATTAGACAGTATAGTTCATTACTGCTCCTGCGAATAGCGCTAAGAAATCATATCTCGCAGAGGTTTCCTGTGTTAAAATCTCCCGAGATATATATTTGCTCACCTACAGTGTAACTCTGTAAAATATTTCTAAACGTTTTAAAAGATTTCCTTTTAATGGCAGGATTTTGACATTACATGAGAAAAAAAAAAAACAATGAATCATACATGCGTTTCTTAAATAGATTGTTTGTTCCCTATAATGAGGTCATAACACAGATCTATACGTTTTGATTCTTAGAATTGCAGATTTAATACAATTTTACAATTCATAAATTGTTCTGTAACAATTTCTGCATATTTAGCAAATTTTTTTATATCGTTAGTCATTACATATTTTCTAGTATTTTCAAAATGATTTTCGTGGTCCCATTTAAGATCAACTCATGGCTCTTTGAAAGATTTATGCAGATTTGGAAAGTTCTAATAAGAAACGTGAATTCATAAGCGTTTGTAATATCACTCTTCTGAGCGTACTCTGCCAATAAGATAGAGTTAAAAACCTTTTTCATGAAATTTTTCTTTCCTTTTTGTGGTGTTCTTTCTGGTTCGTGTAAAGGCTTGCCTCTCTTTTCTAATAAATGATTTTGTAATCTTGTATAACGATTTGATAAATTTAGAAAGAGGAGGAACATAACGCGAAGTGAAAACAGTAAGTTCAGATAGTCATGTAGGAGGTGGTCGACGGGCTGCAACTTGTCGGCCAAATAAGTCCCATACATGCTCTGCTGGATTTATGTCCGGTGAGAATGCTTGCCAGTCCATACGGATGATATCCTCCGATCAAAGCCCTTCGTTTACGATGTTTGCACGGTGAGGTCGGGCGTTGTCATCCATAAACATGAATTCTGCGCCCATGGCTCCCCGAAACAAAAGTACATGTTGTTCCAGAATGACGTCCCGATAGAGTTAGCCTGCCATGGTTCCAATTTGAACATGCAGGTCAGTTCTGGAACCTAAACTAATTCCTATACTGTAATGAATCAATACTGCAATGAAGTACGAGTGCGAGTCTTAATGATCAGTCAACATGGTATCTTTCGAAATACGGTATTGTGTATAGTGCTATATTGCGTTGCTTGCAACCAAACCTAGATTCATTTTTGCACACAACGGTCTTTATCATGAAACTCTTTTCGTCTCCTTTTTCCGGTTACTTCAATATGTTAGGCTTCGAGTGAGGCTGTCAGGCATAGGAAGTTGTAAATTTTATTCTCCATATGTTTGCAATTAACGTGGTACTGGATTTTTTAAAAAATCTAAATGCATCATTCTATTATTAAAATTTTGATTTTTCATTTTCCTGTTGCTTTTAGTGAGGTTTCAGACAGTGAGCCGTAAATTTTTTTTCTCCATACGTTTGCAATAGACTTGGTATCGGATTTTTTTGAAGATCTAGATGCATCATTCTACCTCCACTCTTTTTAAGTAGCTGAAATGTACTGCATACACTTTAATTTAATAACTGCTTTACATTTTTTGTCATATTTTTTTCTTTGTTGATTTTGAACTGTTGTGTGGTTTGACAAACATTGATCAGCCATATATAACTTCTCTCATCCTACGATTGTAATCTAAGACGGCTTTAGGCCTTTTAGCTATAATCGCATCAACATCTCCATTCTTTTTCTATTTCCAAGTATACAAATCGGCTTCTAATCAATACTTTTTAGAATGCACATTTTCTTTTTCTGAAATCGATCTTTACTCCCTTTTCAGTATTTTCATCCTTTATTTCTTGTGGTATACCGCGTCTAATTGATCTCATATTTCCTACACGTCCGTTCTTCTGGATATAAACATTTCTGCCTGTTCAGGGCAAGTGTCGTACTGTCGTACCAAGGGCTGAAGAGGCTGACGAGACAGGTCTGATGCTGTGCTCCGTTTTTTTCTTTAGGCAGTTATTAACCAAATACCGGTCTTCTTTCGGCGTTATAACTCGGATGCGACCTGTGCCTTAACGTCTACTCGCATTACCATCATTTTGGAATCGTTGCCAAAGCTTGGAGATGACACTCTGGGCGATTCCAAGTTTCTCGGACCCTCAGGGGCTCACCTACTATAGGTGAGTACGGGTGTCCCAATCCCGAGGTTCCCAGGGATCTTTACTCCCTTTATGTTTACTCTACACTGCGCCTTCTGCTGTCTCCTTTATTCTTCTTTCCCTCGAGGGTAGGCGAGGGAGCTCTCCATGAGAAGCTGTCGCCGCTCTGTTTGCTTCCTGCTTCTCATGGACAGCAAATACCCCCACGTGTTTGCCGTGCGTGGCGACCCATTAGACGTTCGGTGCACTGTGGTCCCCGGTGTATCAATCGGCCGGTAACTAGCAACCTGAGTTACTAGTCTGCTAGGGATCAAGCGAAGGGGTTACTCCTTGGGCTTGGCGTTAAGGGTGGTCACTGTCCCCGGGGGTAACTCCGAGCGTATAGGTTCCGGCTAGCGCTAGGGTAAGCGCCGAGGCTGGGAATGGCCAGAGCCGGTGGCTGCCTTCCCTTGTTGGACTCCATGGTGGGTGGTGCCGTCGGGGCCCGAAGCCCCATCAATATCGTATGGGCAAAAAAAAAAAACCGTTCTCCCTTCAGTGGGCGTCAAATGTTACCTAATCAAAATCAAACCTTATCACATTTTGACACATTTTTCATCATAAAAAGATTTTCTGAATCTAAAGATACTTTTCACTCTGTATCACCATTTCTTGTGCAAAAAGCCATAGTAGCAACCGTCGGTGATGTTGCAGGTATACGCAAAATGCGCTCTGGTGACTTGCTCATAGAAGTTAATTCTAAGAAGCAAGCCCAGCAAGTAACCAAACTAAAAGCCTTAGCTACAATACCTGTTACTGTTTCCCCTCACTCTTCCTTAAATTACTCGAAAGGCGTCATAACTTGTGGAGAGTTGTACAATGTTTCTCTTGAAGAAATATCCAAAGGATTTCAACAGCAAGGAGTAACTCATGTACGCCGTATAACCATTCGGCGGGATGGGCAACTCATTAATACAAAACATCTCATCCTCACATTTCATTCGCCTAAACTGCCTGAATTTGTATATGCCGGCTATCTGAAATTACCTGTTCGAGCATATATTCCTAATCCCTTGAGATGTTTCCAATGTCAACGTTTCAGCCACTCCAAAGCTAATTGCCGCGGGACAGTTACTTGTGCCCGATGTGCTGAAAAAGGTCATGAAAGCCAGGAGTGCACTGCGCCAGAAAAGTGCGTCATTTGTGGTGAAGATCATGCTTCCTATTCGAGACTTTGCAAACGTTGGACTCTCGAGAAACAAATAACCACTCTCAAATTCAAAGAAAACATAACTTATCCTGAAGCTAGACGTAAAATTCTAGCTCAAACACCTACGCCTGGTTTAACTTATGCTTCTGTGGTACAGAAACAGTTTTGTGTAAATTGTTCCTGTCCAAATTGTGTTAAATCTGTCACCCACACAAAAACACTTGAAAAGTCAAGTGATTCAGAAACAGAGCATTCCACAAACAATGAAATTGAATTCTTGAACCCTGATAAACCTAAAAGAAACAAATCAAAATCTGGAAAGCATTTAAAACTACAACTTTCAAAACGTGGTCTTTCTCCACAGGAAATTAGAACAAAACTCAGAAAATCAACCTTGCGCAATTCGGTTGCTTTGGGACTCGCAAATCAAGGTGCAGTCCACAAAGACCTAACATCCATTTTTGGTGGCACATCCAAAAGTGCTGACCTGATCGCACTTCATCCATCTGAAGAAGAGGATGAAGATCTTAAAATGAGTTGCGATATTTCGCAACTTCCCAACACTGTTTCCAATCCTTCACTTGAAGCAAAAGTTTCGTAATGGGTACCTTCGTTTCATGGAATTGTCGTGGCCTTCGGTCCAAATTGAATGACATCAAGACCATCCTTAACAAATTTCATCCTATCTGTTTTGGTGTTCAGCAGACTTTCTTGACACCTAATATCCCCATCAAAATACGCGGTTATAACTGTGCTCGTAAAGATGCAGAAACAGCATCTCATCCTTCTGGTGGAGTTTGTATTTTCACGTCGAATTTATATTCGAGCACACCTCTCCTATTACATACTTCTCTTCAGGCTGTGGCTGTTCAAGTTCATACTCGAATTTTGGTCACAGTCTGCTGCATTTACTTACCGCCTCATGATGTCATTCGTCAACAAGATCTTGATAAACTTGTGGACCAACTCCCATCACCATTTATTATACTTGGCGATTTTAACGGCCATAGTACGTTGTGGGGTTCGGAGAATACAAATTCTCGTGGGCAACAGATAGAACAGTTTATTTCTAATAATTGTCTCTGTTTGCTCAATAATGAAGAGAAGACGTACTTCCATGAACCCACACGTAGCTCCCATAGCCTTGATCTAGCCATGTGTTCTCCTGAACTCTTGCCGGTGTTGAACTTTGCAGTTAGCAAAGATTTACATAATAGTGATCATTTCCCTATTATTGTCTCCCATGCTGATAGCGGCGGTGCGACTCTATGTCCTCCGCGTTTTCTATTCCAGCGGGCAGACTGGGATACTTTCACGCAATTGGCAGATATAACTGAGACGATGATCAATACTTATGATATCACGGAAGCAATGCAACTTGTTATTGACGCCATATTATACGCCGCAAATGCCACCATTCCAAAGACCTCCCCACGTGTCAGAAAATTTCGCAGGCCGTGGTGGAATGAGGCTTGTCGCGACAGCCACAAGCAGCAAAAAAAAAAAAAAAAAAAAAATTTGGAACCTCTTTCGGAAGTACCCGACAACTGAAAATCTCATTGCTTTTAAAAGAGCCAAAGCGCTAGCTCGTCGCGTTCGTCGTCAGAGTCAGAGGGACTCCTGGATTAAATTTGTATCGTCCATTACCTCCAGCAAACAGTTGTGGAAAAAAGTAAAGGCTGCTAATGGTATTTATTGTGAATCTTCCATTCCTGTTTTAAATACAGGAAGTGGGATACATTCTGCCCCATTAGAAGTTGCCAATATTCTGGGCCAAGCATTCGCACAAGTTTCCGCAATTGATTCTTATAGTCCTTAGTTTCTGGCGATTAAGAATCCCGCGGAACAGTTGCCTCTGCTTTTTAATGACCGTCGCAAGTTTTCATATAACTGTAAATTTAAAATGTTTGAACTCGAAAAGGCCTTATCTAAATCTCATGACACCAGTACAGGGCCAGATGGGATTACATACAATATGCTCCGTCATTTGAGTAACACTTCCCTTTCCAACCTGTTGTTGTTATTTAACAGAATCTGGACCGAGCAGAAGTACCCTTCTCAATGGCGCGAAGCTATTGTTATCCCAATCCTAAAACCTGGCAAAGAACCATCCAATCCTCTGAACTACCGACCAATAGCTTTGACGAGCTGTCTCTGTAAAACCTTAGAACGTATGGTCAATTCTCGTCTGATTTTTGAATTAGAAAAACAAGGATGTATCTCTCAGTTACAGAGTGGTTTTCGTAGTGGACGGTCTACTGTTGACAACCTCGTCCTTCTGGAAACGCAAATCCGCAATGCATTTGTGAGGAGAAATCACCTTGTATCTATTTTTTTCGATATAGAGAAAACGTACGACCGTACGTGGCTTCACGGCATACTCGCAACGCTTTTTAACTATGGTTTTAGAGGAAATTTACCGATATTTTTACAAAACTTTTTATCTTGTCGAACGTTTAAAGTTCGCATGGGTAACGTCTATTCAAATGATTTTATTCAAACTGAAGGTGTCCCGCAGGGTAGCATTCTTAGTGTTACTCTTTTTATTGTCTATTTTAGCCAAATAATTAATGTTTTACCTCCATCTATTCAAGGCACATTATACGTGGATGATCTTCAGATCTCTTGCCAAGGGAGCAATATGCACCTGATAGAGCGACAACTGCAGGTTGCTGTAAACAAACTTGTAAATTGGTGCAATGAAAATGGACATACGATTTCTCCAGAGAAAAGTAAATGCGTCCATTTTTGTAGGAAACAGGGTATTCATTTAGATCCCAAAGTTCAGATTCGTAATGCTACCATCCCTGTGGTAAATGAAATAAAGTTTTTGGGGATAATATTTGACCGTAAGCTCACTTTCCTTCCGCATGTCTTACATTTGCGGAAGAGGTGTGATAGGTCATTAAATATTCTCAAGGTACAGTCCAGAACCACTTGGGGAGCAGATCGAACTTCTTTGCTCAGAATTTATCAAGCAGTGACTTTATCCCGTATAGATTACGGAAGTATGGTGTATGGCTCTGCTCGTCCTACGGTTTTACGTAGACTTGATACCATACATCATTCTGCTTTGAGAATTAGCTTAGGAGCTTTTCGCACCTCGCCTGTGAATAGTCTGTATGTTCTCTGCCATCATCTACCACTAAGTTTACGGCGTGAAAAATTATCTGCCCAATATTATCTTCGAGCACTGTCTGTTCCGAAGCATCCGGTGTGTTCTTTGATATTTCCAGTTAGTCTTCGGAGACTTTATAATGCTCGTCGCTCTCACGTACTTCCATTCTGCGAGAGAGTTAAACTGCTCCTTCGTGATTATGGACTTCATGATAAGGTAATCCAGACTTCCGATCCATTTTCCTTTCCTCCCTGGAATATTCCTCAGTTTTCATTTTTAAATCCCTTCTCTGGTTTTGAGAAGCAGAGTACTGCCCCTATTGTCTACCAGAATCTGTTTCATTCTCATCGCTGTCAGTATTCAGATTATTTAAAAATATTTACGGATGGTTCGAAATCAGAAGGCCATGTTGGTTGCGGTATTGTTTTTGATACCGACACATTTAGTTACCGTCTAGATTCATCTCTATCTGTTTTATCTGCTGAATTATTAGCCATCTTTTATGCTCTTCAGAGGATTTCACTCTCCTCTGATCGTAAATTTTGTATCTATACTGACAGCATGAGTTCATTGACAATGTTTTCCAACTGTAATAATCAGATTCACCTGGTTGCCATGGAAATTCTTGATCTTCTAAGAACTTTAAAAAACAGGGATTTTAAGATATTATTTTGCTGGATTCCGAGTCATTTCAGAATCACTGGTAATGAGCTGGCGGATAACGCAGGAAAGAGTGCATCTTTGCTTGCACAGCGAGACATCCCGTTCTGTGATGCTAAAAAATTTTTTCAACGTCATCTGTACTCACTCTGGCAGGAATCATGGAATAATCATATTAATAACAAACTTTATGGCATAAAACCTATCATTTCATCCTGGCCTTGTTTACCAGTGCGAGAGCTAGACGTCAAATTGTCTAGACTCCGCATTGGTCACACTCGTTATACTCATAAACACCTTTTATTCGGCGATCGAGCGCCTTTCTGCTCTAGATGCCAAGTGATTTTAACCGTTCTTCATCTTTTAATAGAGTGTCCTAATTTTAATCATCATCGTTTACGTTTTTTCTGTGCTTCAACAGTGGACATGCAAATGCTCGTGGGTTAACGTCCCCACAAAAACCTTTTTAAATTTTTAAAAGAAATTGGCTTTTACAATTTTATTTGACATTTCAATTTGTTACCAATTTTTACAATGTTTGGAGATATGACCTTGCAATTTTTTAATCGGTTTTTAATTCTACAGAATCTTGCATAAAAACGCCTTATATATTTTAACCATACGACTGGCGCAGTATAGTCAAATTTGGCTCTTGCGCCACTAAATCCCACTATCCATCCATCCATCCAAGTTCCTCGGATACTTCCAGCTGGGTACCCCACATTCCAGACGGAAGATAATTCTACCTCGTAAAAAATCGTCCAAATGCGTCCTTTGTGATATAACTATGCGGTTATTGCACTGAAAGGCGTATAAAGCGCTTGCGAACAATTTTACTTCATTGCCTGTATTCCTTATACATCGCTCTTGCATTATCGCCATTGTGACGTACTATCGGTGTCATTTGGTGGCTTTCTGCAATTTCCAAATGATTTTTGAAGACGTGAATAGTCATTTTACGGTTGATATATGTGTTTCAGTTCGATTTCCGCGTATCTCTGAATTATCCTTAATTTATGGACATGAGTGTATTTGGCATTGCTTTACCAGATTTCGCTCTGAATCCCAACCAACTAACCTTAGTTAATTTAGAGATTGAAATCGCCGGAAACGATAACAGAAACGTAAAAAGAGTAATTTTTCCAGCTTTCTGTATTGAAACCCTAAGGAGCATATACGTTTATAATAAAATTTGTTTTTATATAAAAAAGGCTTCGACTGTGGGAATTTCCTGGTTGTGAAACTGAAAAGCTGTTTGAAATGTAGCTGCCAGATGCGGCTTTTTTTAAAAAAAATTATTATTATGGCAATCAATCTCACTTCAGATCGATTTTGCGTAACAAGTTTCCGAATTTCAACATTTGTTTCATTTCTCGATCTCATTATGATAACCAATACGTTTGTTTTTGCTTGGAAATTGTTTTAGATGTACGTCATGGTTTAATTAATTGTCCTTTTTTAATAATCAACGGTTACGGTTTTATTATTCAGTGTCCATAGACATGTGTGAGCTAGTGGGTAGCAGTCCTCACCCTAATATTTTAAAATTTTTACAAACCATTGGTTTGTTGAATTTTATTTAGATTCCATATACAGTTTTAAAAAATCATGTGTCGGATATTAATGCAATTGTACTTTAAATTGTTAAAGTGCTTTAATACATGTGGATTAATTTTATAATCAGACTTTTACATTTTAAGCAGCATGTCCAAATGAAATTTAGTGGCCAAATTAATTCACTTGGAAATCAATGATTGTAAATTAAAGTAACAAAACTATTTTACTTATTCATTTGAAAATAGTGGTGTTAAAGTGGCATATTTTATAAGGTGTCTACTCAATTTTATGACTTTGGAATTTGTAACTTTGACATAAAAATTACTGTAATAAAAATCTAGACACTGTATATACAAATGAGCACTGGAAATGCGTGTTGAAAGAGGTATCTAGAATACAATTTATTTCAATAATAAAATTCAAAGTCTCAACTACCAATGGGATCAGTATTGTGATCAATATTGTAATGAAGAACAAGTGCAACTCTTAATAATCAGTCACAAAATGGTATATTTCGAAGCACGGTATTGTACATGGTGCTTGCTACATTGCGTTGCTTGCACTAAAACAGATTCTTTTTTTGCACACAACGGTCTTTATCATGAAACTCTCGGTTTTGAATTTTCAGCATTTGATATCGTTTGCTTTTAAATCTTAATATGTGCGTTTTTATAGTTGCTATATTACCATTTGCTTGGCGCAGCATCACCAAACATGGCTCTTGCGACATAAAACACCACAAAACAACAACAAACCGAAAATGTGTATTTTTCTGTATATGTTTGTGTCGGGACTGAACCTTCCTTCTCAGAATGTTAGTATAAAAGATGATCAATATGAAATACTAAAAGCTTTAAATGCAACAAAAAATGTTTTCAAAGGTTATAAGAAATATAACATTTTTGTAAAAAGCACTATGAATCAATATGGTAAAATTAAAATAAATGCAAAATGTGGAATTTATAATTGAGAATTTTAATGCCTTTAATGATTATAAAAGATCCTAATAGGTTTTTTTATATTTGTTTTTTTATTAAATTGTGAGATGAAACCTGTCTCATTTATTCGTCGTATTATGAAAAATACAAACATTTTAATTACAGGATGGTATATAAATTTACCTCATATAAAAATATCAAATAAAATAAATAATAAAAATCGCCCAGCCATTGTAACGACTCATCGCTATATAATTTTAAAATGGCTCGTTCCACAGCAGGTATCACATTGTTTCTTTTCAAAAAACTGATTTCGGTGCAATTTCTGCTTTCCAAACTTTTTCAGTCAGTTAATTTTTATTATATTTTTCAAAAACAATAGCTAGAAATATAAACGTAATTTGATTAAAAACAATCAAAGCGAAGCAACGTAAAAATATGAAAAACAAACGAGCAAGAACAATGTCAAACAAATAAATTCACGCTGTTTGTAAATTTCGAAGTTCATTTGTTGAGTCGTTCGTATCCTTCCTGGAAATAAAATATAGAAGAAAGTTAACATAAAACCATAAAATAATTGCGTTTTTACCGGTCTAATCAAGGGTAGTCCCTTTATAAAGGATGTGGCACTTTTTTTTTTACATATAAAAAAATTAATTTATGAGCTTTCTACATTTCGAACCTTTACATGTTATACTGCCGGAATCAACATATTTTTTTCTGTTTTTTAGGGCTAAAATTGAAAAATCGATTTTTTGAAGGTAATGACGTCCCAGTTCCTTGAATTGCTTCTCCAAAAAAGAAACCTCTTCTTTAGAATTAGACAGTATAGTTGATTACTGCTCCTGCGAATAGCGCTAAGAAATCATATCTCGCAGAGGTTTCCTGTGTTAAAATCTCCCGAGATATATATTTGCTCACCTACAGTGTAACTCTGTGAAATATTTCTAAACGTTTTAAAAGATTTCCTTTTAATGGCAGGATTTTGACATTACATGAGAAAAAAAAAACAATGAATCATACATGCGTTTCTTAAATAGATTGTTTGTTCCCTATAATGAGGTCATAACACAGATCTATACGTTTTGATTCTTAGAATTGCAGATTTAATACAATTTTACAATTCATAAATTGTTCTGTAACAATTTCTGCATATTTAGTAAATTTTTTTATATCGTTAGTCATTACATATTTTCTAGTATTTTCAAAATGATTTTCGTGGTCCCATTTAAGATCAACTCATGGCTCTTTGAAAGATTTATGCAGATTTGGAAAGTTCTAATAAGAAACGTGAATTCATAAGCGTTTGTAATATCACTCTTCTGAGCGTACTCTGCCAATAAGATAGAGTTAAAAACCTTTTTCATGAAATTTTTCTTTCCTTTTTGTGGTGTTCTTTCTGGTTCGTGTAAAGGCTTGCCTCTCTTTTCTAATAAATGATTTTGTAATCTTGTATAACGATTTGATAAATTTAGAAAGAGGAGGAACATAACGCGAAGTGAAAACAGTAAGTTCAGGTAGTCATGTAGGAGGTGGTCGACGGGCTGCAACTTGTCGGCCAAATAAGTCCCATACATGCTCTGCTGGATTTATGTCCGGTGAGAATGCTTGCCAGTCCATACGGATGATATCCTGCGATCAAAGCCCTTCGTTTACGATGTTTGCACGGTGAGGTCGGGCGTTGTCATCCATAAACATGAATTCTGCGCCCATGGCTCCCCGAAACAAAAGTACATGTTCCAGAATGACGTCCCGATAGAGTTAGCCTGCCATGGTTCCAATTTGAACATGCAGGTCAGTTCTGGAACCTAAACTAATTCCTATACTGTAATGAATCAATACTGCAATGAAGTACGAGTGCGAGTCTTAATGATCAGTCAACATGGTATCTTTCGAAATACGGTATTGTGTATAGTGCTATATTGCGTTGCTTGCAACCAAACCTAGATTCATTTTTGCACACAACGGTCTTTATCATGAAACTCTTTTCGTCTCCTTTTTCCGGTTACTTCAATATGTTAGGCTTCGAGTGAGGCTGTCAGGCATAGGAAGTTGTAAATTTTATTCTCCATATGTTTGCAATTAACGTGGTACTGGATTTTTTAAAAAATCTAAATGCATCATTCTATTATTAAAATTTTGATTTTTCATTTTCCTGTTGATTTTAGTGAGGTTTCAGACATAGTGAGCCGTAAATTTTTTTTCTCCATACGTTTGCAATAGACTTGGTATTGGATTTTTTTGAAGATCTAGATGCATCATTCTACCTCCACTCTTTTTAAGTAGCTGAAATGTGCTGCATACACTTTAATTTAATAACTGCTTTACATTATTCGTCATATTTTTTTCTTTGTTGATTTTGAACTGTTGTGTGGTTTGACAAACATTGATCAGCCATATATAACTTCTCTGATCCTACGATTGTAATCTAAGACGGCTTTAGGCCTTTTAGCTATAATCGCATCAACATCTCCATTCTTTTTCTATTTCCAAGTATACAAATCTGCTTCTAATCAATACTTTTTAGAATGCACATTTTCTTTTTCTGAAATCGATCTTTACTCCCTTTTCAGTATTTTCATCCTTTATTTCTTGTGGTATACCGCGTCTAATTGATCTCATATTTCCTACACGTCCGTTCTTCTGGATATAAACATTTCTGCCTGTTCAGGGCAAGTGTCGTACTGTCGTACCAAGGGCTGAAGAGGCTGACGAGACAGGTCTGATGCTGTGCTCCGTTTTTTTCTTTAGGCAGTTATTAACCAAATACCGGTCTTCTTTCGGCGTTATAACTCGGATGCGACCTGTGCCTTAACGTCTACTCGCATTACCATCATTTTGGAATCGTTGCCAAAGCTTGGAGATGACACTCTGGGCGATTCCAAGTTTCTCGGACCCTCAGGGGCTCACCTACTATAGGTGAGTACGGGTGTCCCAATCCCGAGGTTCCCAGGGATCTTTACTCCCTTTATGTTTACTCTACACTGCGCCTTCTGCTGTCTCCTTTATTCTTCTTTCCCTCGAGGGTAGGCGAGGGAGCTCTCCATGAGAAGCTGTCGCCGCTCTGTTTGCTTCCTGCTTCTCATGGACAGCAAATACCCCCACGTGTTTGCCGTGCGTGGCGACCCATTAGACGTTCGGTGCACTGTGGTCCCCGGTGTATCAATCGGCCGGTAACTAGCAACCTGAGTTACTAGTCTGCTAGGGATCAAGCGAAGGGGTTACTCCTTGGGCTTGGCGTTAAGGGTGGTCACTGTCCCCGGGGGTAACTCCGAGCGTATAGGTTCCGGCTAGCGCTAGGGTAAGCGCCGAGGCTGGGAATGGCCAGAGCCGGTGGCTGCCTTCCCTTGTTGGACTCCATGGTGGGTGGTGCCGTCGGGGCCCGAAGCCCCATCAATATCGTATGGGCAAAAAAAAAAAACCGTTCTCCCTTCAGTGGGCGTCAAATGTTACCTAATCAAAATCAAACCTTATCACATTTTGACACATTTTTCATCATAAAAAGATTTTCTGAATCTAAAGATACTTTTCACTCTGTATCACCATTTCTTGTGCAAAAAGCCATAGTAGCAACCGTCGGTGATGTTGCAGGTATACGCAAAATGCGCTCTGGTGACTTGCTCATAGAAGTTAATTCTAAGAAGCAAGCCCAGCAAGTAACCAAACTAAAAGCCTTAGCTACAATACCTGTTACTGTTTCCCCTCACTCTTTCTTAAATTACTCGAAAGGCGTCATAACTTGTGGAGAGTTGTACAATGTTTCTCTTGAAGAAATATCCAAAGGATTTCAACAGCAAGGAGTAACTCATGTACGCCGTATAACCATTCGGCGGGATGGGCAACTCATTAATACAAAACATCTCATCCTCACATTTCATTCGCCTAAACTGCCTGAATTTGTATATGCCGGCTATCTGAAATTACCTGTTCGAGCATATATTCCTAATCCCTTGAGATGTTTCCAATGTCAACGTTTCAGCCACTCCAAAGCTAATTGCCGCGGGACAGTTACTTGTGCCCGATGTGCTGAAAAAGGTCATGAAAGCCAGGAGTGCACTGCGCCAGAAAAGTGCGTCATTTGTGGTGAAGATCATGCTACCTATTCGAGACTTTGCAAACGTTGGACTCTCGAGAAACAAATAACCACTCTCAAATTCAAAGAAAACATAACTTATCCTGAAGCTAGACGTAAAATTCTAGCTCAAACACCTACGCCTGGTTTAACTTATGCTTCTGTGGTACAGAAACAGTTTTGTGTAAATTGTTCCTGTCCAAATTGTGTTAAATCTGTCACCCACACAAAAACACTTGAAAAGTCAAGTGATTCAGAAACAGAGCATTCCACAAACAATGAAATTGAATTCTTGAACCCTGATAAACCTAAAAGAAACAAATCAAAATCTGGAAAGCATTTAAAACTACAACTTTCAAAACGTGGTCTTTCTCCACAGGAAATTAGAACAAAACTCAGAAAATCAACCTTGCGCAATTCGGTTGCTTTGGGACTCGCAAATCAAGGTGCAGTCCACAAAGACCTAACATCCATTTTTGGTGGCACATCCAAAAGTGCTGACCTGATCGCACTTCATCCATCTGAAGAAGAGGATGAAGATCTTAAAATGAGTTGCGATATTTCGCAACTTCCCAACACTGTTTCCAATCCTTCACTTGAAGCAAAAGTTTCGTAATGGGTACCTTCGTTTCATGGAATTGTCGTGGCCTTCGGTCCAAATTGAATGACATCAAGACCATCCTTAACAAATTTCATCCTATCTGTTTTGGTGTTCAGCAGACTTTCTTGACACCTAATATCCCCATCAAAATACGCGGTTATAACTGTGCTCGTAAAGATGCAGAAACAGCATCTCATCCTTCTGGTGGAGTTTGTATTTTCACGTCGAATTTATATTCGAGCACACCTCTCCTATTACATACTTCTCTTCAGGCTGTGGCTGTTCAAGTTCATACTCGAATTTTGGTCACAGTCTGCTGCATTTACTTACCGCCTCATGATGTCATTCGTCAACAAGATCTTGATAAACTTGTGGACCAACTCCCATCACCATTTATTATACTTGGCGATTTTAACGGCCATAGTACGTTGTGGGGTTCGGAGAATACAAATTCTCGTGGGCAACAGATAGAACAGTTTATTTCTAATAATTGTCTCTGTTTGCTCAATAAGGAAGAGAAGACGTACTTCCATGAACCCACACGTAGCTCCCATAGCCTTGATCTAGCCATGTGTTCTCCTGAACTCTTGCCGGTGTTGAACTTTGCAGTTAGCAAAGATTTACATAATAGTGATCATTTCCCTATTATTGTCTCCCATGCTGATAGCGGCGGTGCGACTCTATGTCCTCCGCGTTTTCTATTCCAGCGGGCAGACTGGGATACTTTCACGCAGTTGGCAGATATAACTGAGACCATGATCAATACTTATGATATCACGGAAGCAATGCAACTTGTTATTGACGCCATATTATACGCCTTAAATGCCACCATTCCAAAGACCTCCCCACGTGTCAGAAAATTTCGCAGGCCGTGGTGGAATGAGGCTTGTCGCGACAGCCACAAGCAGCAAAAAAAAAAAAAAAAAATTTGGAACCTCTTTCGGAAGTACCCGACAACTGAAAATCTCATTGCTTTTAAAAGAGCCAAAGCGCTAGTTCGTCGTCAGAGTCAGAGGGACTCCTGGATTAAATTTGTATCGTCCATTACCTCCAGCAAACAGTTGTGGAAAAAAGTAAAGGCTGCTAATGGTATTTATTGTGAATCTTCCATTCCTGTTTTAAATACAGGAAGTGGGATACATTCTGCCCCATTAGAAGTTGCCAATATTCTGGGCCAAGCATTCGCACAAGTTTCCGCAATTGATTCTTATAGTCCTTAGTTTCTGGCGATTAAGAATCCCGCGGAACAGTTGCCTCTGCTTTTTAATGACCGTCGCAAGTTTTCATATAACTGTAAATTTAAAATGTTTGAACTCGAAAAGGCCTTATCTAAATCTCATGACACCAGTACAGGGCCAGATGGGATTACATACAATATGCTCCGTCATTTGAGTAACACTTCCCTTTCCAACCTGTTGTTGTTATTTAACAGAATCTGGACCGAGCAGAAGTACCCTTCTCAATGGCGCGAAGCTATTGTTATCCCAATCCTAAAACCTGGCAAAGAACCATCCAATCCTCTGAACTACCGACCAATAGCTTTGACGAGCTGTCTCTGTAAAACCTTAGAACGTATGGTCAATTCTCGTCTGATTTTTGAATTAGAAAAACAAGGATGTATCTCTCAGTTACAGAGTGGTTTCCGTAGTGGGCGGTCTACTGTTGACAACCTCGTCCTTCTGGAAACGCAAATCCGCAATGCATTTGTGAGGAGAAATCACCTTGTATCTATTTTTTTCGATATAGAGAAAGCGTACGACCGTACGTGGCGTCACGGCATACTCTCAACGCTTTTTAACTATGGTTTTAGAGGAAATTTACCGATATTTTTACAAAACTTTTTATCTTGTCGAACGTTTAAAGTTCGCATGGGTAACGTCTATTCAAATGATTTTATTCAAACTGAAGGTGTCCCGCAGGGTAGCATTCTTAGTGTTACTCTTTTTATTGTCTATTTTAGCCAAATAATTAATGTTTTACCTCCATCTATTCAAGGCACATTATACGTGGATGATCTTCAGATCTCTTGCCAAGGGAGCAATATGCACCTGATAGAGCGACAACTGCAGGTTGCTGTAAACAAACTTGTAAATTGGTGCAATGAAAATGGACATACGATTTCTCCAGAGAAAAGTAAATGCGTCCATTTTTGTAGGAAACGGGGTATTCATTTAGATCCCAAAGTTCAGATTCGTAATGCTACCATCCCTGTGGTAAATGAAATAAAGTTTTTAGGGATAATATTTGACCGTAAGCTCACTTTCCTTCCGCATGTCTTACATTTGCGGAAGAGGTGTGATAGGTCATTAAATATTCTCAAGGTACAGTCCAGAACCACTTGGGTAGTAGATCGAACTTTGCTCAGAATTTATCAAGCAGTGACTTTATCCCGTATAGATTACGGAAGTATGGTGTATGGCTCTGCTCGTCCTACGGTTTTACGTAGACTTGATACCATACATCATTCTGCTTTGAGAATTAGCTTAGGAGCTTTTCGCACCTCGCCTGTGAATAGTCTGTATGTTCTCTGCCATCATCTACCACTAAGTTTACGGCGTGAAAAATTATCTGCCCAATATTATCTTCGAGCACTGTCTGTTCCGAAGCATCCGGTGTGTTCTTTGATATTTCCAGTTAGTCTTCGGAGACTTTATAATGCTCGTCGCTCTCACGTACTTCCATTCTGCGAGAGAGTTAAACTGCTCCTTCGTGATTATGGACTTCATGATAAGGTAATCCAGACTTCCGATCCATTTTCCTTTCCTCCCTGGAATATTCCTCAGTTTTCATTTTTAAATCCCTTCTCTGGTTTTGAGAAGCAGAGTACTGCCCCTATTGTCTACCAGAATCTGTTTCATTCTCATCGCTGTCAGTATTCAGATTATTTAAAAATATTTACGGATGGTTCGAAATCAGAAGGCCATGTTGGTTGCGGTATTGTTTTTGATACCGACACATTTAGTTACCGTCTAGATTCATCTCTGTTTTATCTGCTGAATTATTAGCCATCTTTTATGCTCTTCAGAGGATTTCACTCTCCTCTGATCGTAAATTTTGTATCTATACTGACAGCATGAGTTCATTGACAATGTTTTCCAACTGTAATAATCAGATTCACCTGGTTGCCATGGAAATTCTTGATCTTCTAAGAACTTTAAAAAACAGGGATTTTAAGATATTATTTTGCTGGATTCCGAGTCATGTCAGAATCACTGGTAATGAGCTGGCGGATAACGCAGCAAAGAGTGCATCTTTGCTTGCACAGCGAGACATCCCGTTCTGTGATGCTAAAAATATTTTTCAACGTCATCTGTACTCACTCGGGCAGGAATCATGGAATAATCATATTAATAACAAACTTTATGGCATAAAACCTATCATTTCATCCTGGCCTTGTTTACCAGTGCGAGAGCTAGACGTCAAATTGTCTAGACTCCGCATTGGTCACACTCGTTATACTCATAAACACCTTTTATTCGGCGATCGAGCGCCTTTCTGCTCTAGATGCCAAGTGATTTTAACCGTTCTTCATCTTTTAATAGAGTGTCCTAATTTTAATCATCATCGTTTACGTTTTTTCTGTGCTTCAACAGTGGACATGCAAATGCTCGTGGGTTAACGTCCCCACAAAAACCTTTTTAAATTTTTAAAAGAAATTGGCTTTTACAATTTTATTTGACATTTCAATTTGTTACCAATTTTTACAGTGTTTGGAGATATGACCTTGCAATTTTTTAATCGGTTTTTAATTCTACAGAATCTTGCATAAAAACGCCTTATATATTTTAACCATACGACTGGCGCAGTATAGTCAAATTTGGCTCTTGCGCCACTAAATCCCACTATCCATCCATCCATCCAAGTTCCTCGGATACTTCCAGCTGGGTACCCCACATTCCAGACGGAAGATAATTCTACCTCGTAAAAAATCGTCCAAATGCGTCCTTTGTGTTATAACTATGCGGTTATTGCACTGAAAGGCGTATAAAGCGCTTGCGAACAATTTTACTTCATTGCCTGTATTCCTTATACATCGCTCTTGCATTCTCGCCATTGTGACGTACTATCGGTGTCATTTGGTGGCTTTCTGCAATTTCCAAATGATTTTTGAAGACGTGAATAGTCATTTTACGGTTGATATATGTGTTTGAGTTCGATTTCCGCGTATCTCTGAATTATCCTTAATTTATGGACATGAGTGTATTTGGCATTGCTTTACCAGATTTCGCTCTGAATCCCAACCAACTAACCTTAGTTAATTTAGAGATTGAAATCGCCGGAAACGATAACAGAAACGTAAAAAGAGTAATTTTTCCAGCTTTCTGTATTGAAACCCTAAAGGAGCATATACGTTTATAATAAAATTGGTTTTTATATAAAAAAGGCTTCGACTGTGGGAATTTCCTGGTTGTGAAACTGAAAAGCTGTTTGAAATGTAGCTGCCAGATGCGGCTTTTTTTTTAAAAAAATTATTATTATGGCAATCAATCTCACTTCAGATCGATTTTGCGTAACAAGTTTCCGAATTTCAACATTTGTTTCATTTCTGGATCTCATTATGATAACCAATACGTTTGTTTTTGCTTGGAAATTGTTTTAGATGTACGTCATGGTTTAATTAATTGTCCTTTTTTAATAATCAACGGTTACGGTTTTATTATTCAGTGTCCATAGACATGTGTGAGCTAGTGGGTAGCAGTCCTCACCCTAATATTTTAAAATTTTTACAAACCATTGGTTTGTTGAATTTTATTTAGGTTCCATATACAGTTTTAAAAATCACGTGTCGGATATTAATGCAATTGTACTTTAAATTGTTAAAGTGCTTTAATACTTGTGGATTAATTTTATAATCATACTTTTACATTTTACGCAGCATGTCCAAATGAAATTTAGTGGCCAAATTAATTCACTTGGAAATCAATGATTGTAAATTAAAGTGACAAAACTATTTTACTTATTCATTTGAAAATAGTGGTGTTAAAGTGGCATATTTTATAAGGTGTCTACTCAATTTTATGACTTTGGAATTTGTAACTTTGACATAAAAATTACTGTACTAAAAATCTAGACACTGTATATACAAATGAGCACTGGAAATGCGTGTTGAAAGAGGTATCTAGAATACAATTTATTTCAATAATAAAATTCAAAGTCTCAACTACCAATGGGATCAGTATTGTGATCAATATTGTAATGAAGAACAAGTGCAACTCTTAATAATCAGTCACAAAATGGTATATTTCGAAGCACGGTATTGTACATGGTGCTTGATACATTGCGTTGCTTGCACTAAAACAGATTCTTTTTTTGCACACAACGGTCTTTATCATGAAACTCTCGGTTTTGAATTTTCAGCATTTGATATCGTTTGCTTTTAAATCTTAATATGTGCGTTCTTATAGTTGCTATATTACCATTTGCTTGGCGCAGCATCACCAAACATGGCTCTTGCGACATAAAACACCACAAAACAACAACAAACCGAAAATGTGTATTTTTCTGTATATGTTTGTGTCGGGACTGAACCTTCCTTCTCAGAATGTTAGTATAAAAGATGATCAATATGAAATACTAAAAGCTTTAAATGCAACAAAAAATGTTTTCAAAGGTTATAAGAAATATAACATTTTTGTAAAAAGCACTATGAATCAATATGGTAAAATTAAAATAAATGCAAAATGTGGAATTTATAATTGAGAATTTTAATGCCTTTAATGATTATAAAAGATCCTAATAGGTTTTTTTATATTTGTTTTTTTTTTTTAATTGTGAGATGAAACCTGTCTCATTTATTCGTCTTATTATGAAAAATACAAACATTTTAATTACAGGATGGTATATAAATTTACCTCATATAAAAATATCAAGTAAAATAAATAATAAAAATCGCCCAGCCATTGTAACGACTCATCGCTATATAATTTTAAAATGGCACGTTCCACAGCAGGTATCACATTGTTTCTTTTCAAAATACTGATTTCGGTGCAATTTCTGCTTTCCAAACTTTTTCAGTCAGTTATTGTTTTTGAAAAATATAATAAAAATTATCTTGAAATATAAACGTAATTTGATTAAAAACAATCAAAGCGAAGCAACGTAAAAATATGAAAAACAAACGAGCAAGAACAAGCGTCACTCTTCTGAGCGTACTCTGCCAATAAGATAGAGTTAAAAACTTTTTTCATGAAATTTTTCTTTCCTTTTTGTGGTGTTCTTTCTGGTTCGTGTAAAGGCTTGCCTCTCTTTTCTAATAAATGATTTTGTAATCTTGTATAACGATTTGAAAAATTTAGAAAGAGGAGGAACATAACGCGAAGTGAAAACAGTAAGTTCAGGTAGTCATGTAGGAGGTGGTCGACGGGCTGCAACTTGTCGGCCAAATAAGTCCCATACATGCTCTGCTGGATTTACAGTTGATAAAATGTTTATTTGTACACTTCAATTTTGGAATATTATAGCAAAATAAAATAAGGTAACTAAGTTAAAATTGCAGAAATATATTCTAGTGAGGTAAAATAATAATAAAATATCAACAAAAAAACAATCGCATAAACTTTAGTTGATTAATGAATAAAACTTTATAAAAACTATACAAAAAGAGTATTTGTACACTTACTTAGTGACAAATTTTAAGCATAATTATAATTATTTTATAGAAATTTAGTACTTTCTATGCATTCCATTGGCTTTTACAATTGCTTCAAGACGTCTTGGCATTGATTCTATTAATTTCTTGGTGGTTTCTTGATCTATTTCTTCCCAAGCTTCCATGAGTGCTTCTTTCAAACTATTTTTACTTGTAATATTTTTTTTTCGGACTTGAGCATCCAATAGCATCCACAAATTTTCAATTAGATTTATAACCCGGGATTGTGGTGGAGTTTCAAGGCGTCTTGGCGCATTTTAAAGCAGTCATGTTTTAGTAACTATCGCAGTGAGTTTTGGATCTTTATCTTGTTGGAATAAGAAAGTGTCACCGATACCCAATTTTCTATCACTGTCTAATAAGTTATGCCGCAACACATCAATGTAACCTAAAGCTGTCATTTTTGTGTCAATAAAGTGTAATTTTCCGACACCGCAATGAGCTACACAGCCCCAAACCATCACATTTCCACCACCATGTTTCAGGATCTGAAGTACATTTTTACTATCAAGGGTTGTTTTATTTTTTCGCCAGATTTTTCGGATACTAGGGGGTAAAAAAAATTTCAAACTTACTCTCATCTGAAAAAATAACCTTTTTCCAGAAGTCCATAGGGTTGTCTTTGTATTTCATAGCAAATTCTGGACGCTTCTTTCTATTTAGTTCAGAGATCATTGGTTTTTTTCTCGGAGTTCTGCCTTTTAAACCAGCACTATGTAACATATTTCTTATTGTTTGAGCGGTCATTCTAATGTTAGAAGATGCGAGAAGGTCATCTGCAATTTTCTGAGCAGAAATTTGTGCTTTTCTAATAGCTGCTTTAACAATACTTCGTTTATTTCTTGAAGTTAATTTACTCGGGCCGCCTGTCCTGCGTTCATTTTCAATGCGTCCAGTATTTTTATATTTTCTTACGATGTAACCAATAGTTGTAAAGGGTAACTTAACCATCTTTTGAATTTCGCGATAAGAATTTCCACTTTTATTAAGGTTAACAATATGAGTTCTCGTGTCTAAAGAGACTTCTTTTGATTTCATGACCATTTCTCAACTTTTCTCTGCGAGTGACCTTCACTGTTAAAAAAGATAACTTTCAATGTTTAAAAAATACAAACTATCCAAAAAATTAACTATAATGTGAAAAATGACATGAAATGATAGTAATACTTACCAGAGATATAGGTGTACAAATATACTTTTTGCAAGAAATTTTTCAAGTTTGTAAGATTTAGATTTTATTTTCAATTATTTCAAAATATTTTTTTCGTTTACTTAGAAATAAACAACAAACTCACGCTCACACGTCGCAATGAATAAAATAGCTGCTTATATGTTTCTAAAACTTTAAAAAAAGTGGTGTACAAATAATCATTTTGCCTACTGTATGTCCGGTGAGAATGCTTGCCAGTCCATACGGATGATATCCTCCGATCAAAGCCCTTCGTTTACGATGTTTGCACGGTGAGGTCGGGCGTTGTCATCCATAAACATGAATTCTGCGCCCATGGCTCCCTGAAACAAAAGTACATGTTGTTCCAGAATGACGTCCCGATAGAGTTAGCCTGCCATGGTTCCAATTTGAACATGCAGGTCAGTTCTGGAACCTAAACTAATTCCTATACTGTAATGAATCGCCTACAATGAATGAAACGCTACTGCAATGAAGTACAAGTGCGAGTCTTAATGAGCAGTCAAAATGGTATCTTTCGAAATACGGTATTGTATATAGTGCTATATTGCGTTGCTTGCAACCAAACCTAGATTCATTTTTGCACACAACGGTCTTTATCATGAAACTCTTTTCGTCTCCTTTTTCCTGTTACTTCAATATGTTAGGCTTCGAGTGAGGCTGTCAGGCATAGGAAGTTGTAAATTTTTTTTCTCCATACGTTTGCAATAGACTTGGTATTGGATTTTTTTGAAGATCTAGATGCATCATTCTACCTCCACTCTTTTTAAGTAGCTGAAATGTACTGCATACACTTTAATTTAATAACTGCTTTACATTTTTTTGTCATATTTTTTTCTTTGTTGATTTTGAACTGTTGTGTGGTTTGACAAACATTGATCAGCCATATATAACTTCTCTCATCCTACGATTGTAATCTAAAACGGCTGTAGGCCTTTTAGCTATAATCGCATCAACATCTCCATTCTTTTTCTATTTCCAAGTATACAAATCGGCTTCTAATCAATACTTTTTAGAATGCACATTTTTTTTTTCTGAAATCGATCTTTACTCCCTTTTCAGTATTTTCATCCTTTATTTCTTGTGGTATACCGCGTCTAATTGATCTCATATTTCCTACACGTCCGTTCTTCTGGATATAAACATTTCTGCCTGTTCAGGGCAAGTGTAAAAATTATCCAAGGTTATGAAATAGGCTTTGCGAAGATTTCCTATCAAGGTCATAACTATTGGTTGTTGACGAATATTTACTGGCGTTTTGCCTTATAGGCCAGCCTTTTCCCATGTAGACTAAATTATTCCAAATGTATCCACTATGTGAATCACACAACTGATATAAACTTTACCCCAAATTTTGACGTTTTCTTTCGTATGTATTATTTTAAGGCCATCCGGCGCTTATACAAGAGCAATGATTAATCCACTGATACTTATCATTCGAGAATATATGAAAATTTAAATCTATTTAAGGCTCCGTATATTTTTTACTGTCTAGATTGCAGATGATTGTTTGTATATATTATTGCGTTATTTTTGAAGAGCAGGAACTTCAACCGAGTAAACCTTCTTTGGGAAATAATTTGACCGAAAAACGGACTGTAAATAAAATTCTGACAAATACCACTTTTTAACCTTCTTGTGGATGATTCCATGAAATATCAATATAGCGAGAAACACTCGTATTTCATTGAACTCCGTATCTTTCCGAACATGGGACCTTGAATTGGATGTTTTTTCATTATTTTCAATAAAATCATTCGCAAGATGTTTCGTTTCAGTCGCAATATAACTGACAATATCATCATTATCAAAAAAAAAAAAAAAACCCGGACAGTTTAAAAAGTGAACTGCTGTTGACCTCTTTTTACATCGGGATTCTCGGTAAATAAATCCATTGGTCTGGCAAGATTATACAACGCCCGTTCTTCTAATATCCTACCTTTTCGTGAATGGATAACAATGACTCTTGCCTGTGTAGATATTTTAAATCTGCAAATTCATAATAGTGCTCTTGCTTTTCCACCCTAAGATGTCCAAGAAATATGATATCTTCACCCTTTCCTACCTATGACAAATTTACCACTTTTTCTATTGTCTTTCAAAATTTTTTTCTATATCACCGTAAATGAATTTTCTATTCGGTTTATACGGATTCTCAAAGACAGCTTATCATGTGGGTTGTGCTGTCGTTGTCGCTGAGGACACGAGCAGCTTTCAGTTGAGCATTTTGTGCTCTGTTTTAACTGCTAAACTGATAACAACTGCTGAACAAAATTTTGTTGCTCTTGAGAAAATTTCGAATCCTACCGTAAATTCTGCAATTATTCCGTAGTATGAGTGCTCAGGAGACCCTCAGTCATCCTCATATTAAAGTATCCTTTTTCTTTGGAGAAGTTTGCAAACTCTGGAACTACCAAACTTTATTTTACTGGTTGTCTGGCCACGCTGGCATTGTAGGCAATGAAATTACCGATACAGAGACAGCATCTACTTCTCTACAACGAGCTATTCCGTCCGCTGTTTTTAAGAAATATGTATCGCAACGTATTTTTTTATTGATGGAAAGAATCGTTGGATTTGCTGATTTCTAATAACCTGCATTCTCTATTCTGACATTACTCTTTGGCCTGTTGTTCCAGTGTGCGAGTAGGATGTCGATTTGAGTCGGTTTCACATTGCACATGCCCGTCTGACACTTAAATGTCTTCTGTTTGGTGAACGGTATACCATCTGCATTGCTTGTTAATTTAACTGTCATTCATATTGTATCTGAATGTTCAATGACTTGGTGGGAGAACATCCCCATCCAAATATTTTTACCTTCTTGAAAGACATTGGACATGTCCATCTTATTTAACTAAAAACGATTTTTCTCAACATTTTTTAGTTTTTGTAAATTTTACTTTTAACTTTTTAGAGCTTCACTGTATATTTATCTTCAATCGTGAGTTTGGCGCAGCATGGCCAGAAATGACTCTGGTGCCATAAAACCCTAAATATCTAATCCTTTCTTAAGATTCCCGGCTATTTGACATACTGTTGCTTTTCTCTTAAAGCGGACAACTCCTACAGTTCTTCTTTCTGCTCGAGCATTCAGTAGCCTGTGACGACCACAAACCTGACATTGAGACTCGGTTTTCTGCTTGGTAGTTCCCTCTCTGTACGCATTAATAACTGCTGCTCTCGAACGCTTGGCAAGACCAGCCGTTTCGTTTGATACTGTTCCGACGCTTTAAGCGCCTACAATCGTCCCGTATTTCAACTCAGTTAAGTCATGCTTTTTTCTCATATCTCCACGCCTTACACTGCCATTGATAGTTCACTTGTCCTGTATTCATTTTTGCAGCTATCTCGCACTCATGGGGCAACACTGTGACGGAATAGCTTAATTTGCATAAAACTGTTAGGTGATCATAATAGCTTTGCCATTTAGTGTATATCAGTAACATATATATAAATAAAAAAAAACATGAAATTCAGGTAATTATCAATTTTGTCATCCCTTATCCTTTATAAAAACAAAATGTTAATCACACATACTAACATCTAACTTGCACAAAGCATTCCCTAATGTTCTTTTTCTTTCAAAGTCTTTTTGGCATCTTTCATGTCTAAAAAAAACCATGACAACTAGTATAAGGTTCCATAGGGTCAATATTAGAAATAAAACATTATGGTCCATTTTGTATGTATGGTGTTTTAAATCAAAAGGCTTTAAAACGAACTCTAAAACTCTTATACAAATGTTCTTCAGTAATGGTAAATTTGAAATTATTTTTCCAGGAGAAAAAAAACTTGCTTAATTGGCTACACGTTCTCTTTCTTCAAGCATCCCTGGAATCCTTCCATCAAGGCGGTCTCTCAATTCATCCAGATTTCTCATCTTTTTTTGTGATATCATCGAAGAGAACAAAACATTGATTAATTGCTTTTCCAAGAAACACGCCTATTCTTTGGAAATCAACATAGCAGTTGTTTGTTGCTCTTGTGAATAACGCTAGGAAAGCGTATCCTACAGAGGTTTTCCCACATTTAAAATCTCCAGAAATAACAGTATATCTTTTTTTTTTCTTAGCTCACTATACAGTGTATAGTATTTCTATGCGTTTTAAAATATTTCTTTTGACTGCCAGAATCTTGACATATTACATGAGGGGGAAAAAAAATACATCCTACATGCTCCTTAAATATATCCCGTTTTTACCTATAATGAGTTTATTGTACAGCTCTGTATATTTTGATTTTAAGAATTCTAGATTTGATATAATTTTACAATTTCTACATTGTTCTGATTTAACAAATTTCGTGTTTTTAGCATTTTTTTTAATTGGAAATCATTACATACCTTCGAGCATTTTCAAAATGATTTTCGTGATCTTCGTAATGATCAACTGATAGGTCTTTGAAAAAGCAATGCAGATTTGCAAAGTGCGTTTAAGAAGACATTTATCCATAAACGTTGGTGTCGTCTTTCTTTTTGAGCCTAGTCTGCCAACAAAAAAGAATTAAAAACTTTTCCCTCAATTTATTCTTTCTTTTTGCAATGATTCGTGTATAGGCTTGCCACAGTTTTTCTAATATAATGTTTTGTATAACGTTTAGAAAAATTTAGAATTTTTGTTAGGGGTGTTGGGATTTTGATTCCCAAGTTTATTGCAAATATACAATTTTTATTATACAAAAAAATGAAATTAACAAATTAAAGTAACATCAAATAACATGTATATAAATAAAACATATACATATATCGGTAACATAAATGAAAGAAGATGAAATTGAAGTAATTATCAATTTTGTAAGGCCTCACCATTAAAAAAACCAAATGTTAATCATATATACTAACAAAAATTTACTTATACAATATTAGGAATAGAACATTACGGTCTATTTTGTATGGATGATGTTTCAAGTCAAAGGGTTTTAGAACGAACTCTCATGCAAAGGTTCTTGGATAATGGCAAATTTGAAGTTATTTTTCCAGAAAGGAAAACTTGCACAAATGGCTGCATGTTTTTTGTTCAAGAAAGAATGGAATCATTCCATGAAGGTGGTCTCTCAATTCATCCAGTTTTTTTTTATTTTTTTATTTTGAGCGATTGTCGAAGAGAACAAAACGTTGATTAATTGCTTCTTCAAGAAAGAAGCATATTCTTTGGAAATCAACATTACTGTTGATTACTGCTTCTGTGAATAGCGGTAGGAAAGCATATCCTACTGAGGTTTCCCCACAGTTAAAATCTCCCGAAATAGCAATATATCTTTATTTTTTGGCTCGCTTACAGTTTAACTGTGTACGATTTCTAAACATTTTAAGGGCAGGATCTTGGCATATTACATGAGAAAAAAAGAATGCATGATGCTACTTCGGCTTGTGTTTAGCCCCTTTCTAACCGATCAACAACTCGCCAAGCTTAGATTCGGTTAAATGGCTTCGTTGAGACATCGCACTCATCGAAACAACGCGCTTACTGAATTCTGATCATTATTTTCCGCGTTCTCTTAAATTAAGTTGAAAGCCAAATCAAATTCGTTGCCGCTAAAGCGACATCAAATTCAAAATTTGCATACTGCGAAATTTAAAAAAAGAAAAATTGGCATTTGTGAGTTTCTTCCATTTTATGCAAAAGAAAAAAAAATGTTATACAAGATTTACAATATCCTTTTAATTGTTTTGAGCGTATTCTGTTTTTCCCCGATAATGAGGTCATGGCACAACTGTATACATTTCGATTCTAAGAATTCCAGATTAGGATTCATAGATTGTTCTTCCTTAACTTCTACTGCATTTTTAACAAATTTTTTTCTATTAGAAATCATTGCATATTTTCTAGCCTTTTCAGAATGATTTTCGTGGTCTCCTTTATGATCAACTGATGACTCTTTGAAAGAACTATGCAGATTTGCAAAGTGCGTATAAGAACACATGAATTCATAAACATTTGTGATTTCTTTCTTTTGAGCATAGTCTGCAACAAGAAAGAGTTAAAAATCTTTCTCGTCAAATTTTTCTTTCTCTTTCTAGTGTTCTTTCTGGTTCGTGTACGCCATAAAACACCACAAAACCAACCAAACCAAACCAATCTGGTTCGTGTAAAGGCTTGCCACACTTTTCTAATAAATGATTTTGTAATCTTGTATAACGTACAGAAAAATTTAGAAAGTGGAGGAACATAACGCGAGGCGAAAATAGTAAGTTCCGGTAGACGTCTAGGAAGTGCTTGACGGGCTGCACATTGTTGGCCAAGCATGTCTCGTACGTGCTCTACTGGATTCATAAAACTTGAGGCTTCGGAGTTGATTTAAAGGTCCAATGTTTACGTTTTCATCTGTCAAATTGGGCGTGTCATCCATTTGAAGGTTTGTTTACATTCTTTTAAAATTAAGTTTAACTTACTTCTAATATGCGCATAAGCAAGAGAATTCTATCGTTAGAAAGATATTGAAATGGAGATTTCAAACATATACAATTTTTTTTTTAAATCGATTTTTTTTTTTAAGTATATGGGGTACTGATTCCTCTTTATTCTGTGTCACCTTTACTTACTCGGAAGGCCTTTACAGCAAACATTGGCGGTGTTACTTCAATCGATGATGTCAAATTTTGCAGGTGTTGCAGGCAGGTTCATTACTGCACAAAATGTACGAGCGACAGTTTTACCTTTTCGAATACATCTCAATTCATACACTAAACGAGTGTTTATATCATAACCAGTTTCAGATACATTGGAAGTCATTGCACTAGTGGAATAACCACATGATTTGCAAACATAAAGAAAAGAAGTAACAAGTCCTTTGCGACTGTTTACTTGAAGAACATCAAAGCAATTTGAACTCCTACATTGTTTACATTTTGAAATTGAATTCAAAACTGTTCTCAAAGTATTTGTATTTTGTTCGTAGCATAAATAACCGCTGTTCTCCACATTTTCCGAAAACAAATTTTCACCACAGTTCAATTTTCTTTTCGACGCTTTCTTACTGAATGCAACTCGCAATTATCAAATTCGTTGATGTCAAAACGTATTTTCAGTGCAAGAGAAGTCTGATCCTTAAATACACCTTCCATTACATAATTGGAAATGCCAAATATTTTTGAGGGTCCGATTAGCATACTAGATCCTTTGATCTCTTCATTAACTGCATATTTATCCGCCCAGGTTTTGATAAAATAACCAAACCACTTGCCATGATCCGGATTAATATCAGATATGAGAACAAAACGTTTGTTATTATAACCTTCTCACCATTTGTTAAGTGGTTTAACGTATACATTCCTGAATTGACGAACAGCATTATACTTTCTACAACTAGGTGGCCAACAAATACATTCACCACAGCTCTGTCAGCTCCTCCGTTCCAAATCTAATAGAGCTAAGGATATTCCTCTTGCAACGGATAAAGATGCATGTATGATACTCCTTAATTGAGGCGATATCGCCAGACTCGGCCTTTGCAAGAACTCCTTAAATACAGATGATTTAGTTCCTGGTAATCTTCCGAATTCCTCGAAATCGCCATCCTTCTTGCAATACTCCTTATTCTGTTGTGTCATTCTCTTAGCTGACTCAAAATGAGCAGATGGGATCCACTTCTTGAGGAACCTTAAATGCCGCCTGGTCTTAAAGTAAGCATAGTCCTGGAGATGTTCGTCTGTATCTGGGAAGTCTCTATTGAATACAATATATTCGTGATTTCTTCGTTACAAAGAGGTTCTGATTCTGTGTTAAAAGATGTGAACGGCCAACCATTGTAACGACTCATCGCTAAATAACTTTAAAATGGCGCGCTCCACAGCAGATATCATTCTTTCTTTTCAAAAAACTGATTTCGGTGCAATTTCTGCTTTCCAAACTTTTTCAGTCTGGGAATTTTTATTATATTTTTCAAAAACAATAGCTAGAAATATAAACGTAATTTGATAAAAACGATCAAAGCGAAGCAACGTAAAAAATATGAAAAACAAACGAGCAAGAACAATGTCAAACAAATAAATTCACGCTGTTTGTAAATTTCGAAGTTCCTTTGTTGAGTCGTTCATATCCTTCCTGGAAATAAAATATAGAAGAAAGTTAACATAAAACCATAAAATAATTGCGTTTTTACCGTTCTAATCAAGGGTAGTCCCTTTATAAAGGATGTGGCACTTTTTTTTTACATATAAAAAAATTAATTTATGAGCTTTCTACATTTCGAACCTTTACATGTTATACTGCCGGAATCAACATATTTTTTTCTGTTTTTTAGGGCTAAAATTGAAAAATCGATTTTTTGAAGGTAATGACGTCCCAGTTCCTTGAATTTCTTCTCCAAAAAAGAAACCTCTTCTTTAGAATTAGACAGTATAGTTGATTACTGCTCCTGCGAATAGCGCTAAGAAATCATATCTCGCAGATGTTTCCTGAGTTAAAATATCCCGAGATATATATTTGCTCACCTACAGTGTAACTCTGTAAAATATTTCTAAACGTTTTAGATTTCCTTTTAATGGCAGGATTTTGACATTACATGAGAGAAAAAAAACAATGAATCATGCATGCGTTCCTTAAATAGATTGTTTGTTCCCTATAATGAGGTCATTACACAGATCTATACGTTTTGATTCTTAAAATTGCAGATTTGATACAATTTTACAATTCATAAATTGTTCTGTAACAATTTCTGCATATTTAACAAATTTTTTTATATCGTTAGTCATTATATATTTTCTAGTATTTTCAAAATGATTTTCGTGGTCCCATTTAAGATCAACTCATGGCTCTTTGAAAGATTTATGCAGATTTGGAAAGTTCTAATAAGAAACGTGAATTCATAAGCGTTTGTAATATCACTCTTCTGTGCGTACTCTGCCAACAAGATAGAGTTAAAAACCTTTTTCATGAAACTTTTCTTTCCTTTTTGTGATGTTCTTTTTGGTTCGTGTAAAGGCTTGCCTCTCTTTTCTAATAAATGATTTTGTAATCTTGTATAACGATTTGAAAAATTTAGAAAGAGGAGGAACATAAAGCGAAGTGAAAACAGTAAGTTCTTTATATTTTCTACGGTCTTTATATTTTCAAAAGTGTCATAAGAGGGATCCGGAACTTCTTTTATTTCTGCTATAGAAATCATTTCTTGTGTTGGGCGCTCAAAAGCTTAAGCCCTCGCTGTATGGCGTCTCTTTCTGGAACTTACTTCGCTTGACATGTTTTAAACTGAAGGATTCGTCTGAAATAAAACAAAACTAACAAAATTGGTTTTTAGTAAATAGAGAATGGTCGCAACGCCTGGTTATTGACGATTTTCAATGCAATGAATACCGGTCTCGCGCTACACCTGTTGATTGATATCTTCGAATTTGGATGCTGTTTTTTAAATCAAAGCAGGATCACAACGATGAACATCAGTTGCTATCGTGAATTTTAGAATAAACTGGCTCAACGCAGATTCACACTAATATTTTCAGATGAAAACAAATTTCTTTTTGGCAGGATGAGAAACGAAATTCCATGATATAACATAAATATTCTCGAGATGAGAACAAATTTCTGGTAAAAATTTACTGAATGGTCTCCCTTGGCGACTTTTTAAATATCTCGCCAAAATGGCGACTTCTTGTATGAACGAGATTTAAAGAAAATAGCGTAGTGAAAATGTTGCCTGCGCAAAAAAAAAAAAAAGCAGCCAAATCGCTGAAATCATTAATAATGAACAATAAGCATACCCTCTCCCGTTTGCCGCTATTGCTCGCCCCCTTCACTACCTTCCACCTCACTCCGCCTCTACTTTGATGACGGTGCTGCGCCTTCCGGCTCCTTGTCAGCACTTTGAGGAGGGTAAATGCGGATGATGGAATCGATGAAAGCCATGAATTTGTTGCACATGTGCTTATTCTTTTTCTGCCACACATATTCAGCTAAATAGTAGTCTAATTGAGTTTTAGCTTTGCCCGCCGGTATACCACGTTTAACTGCTCACCACGTTCCTTCTCTGGTTCTAGTGTGGGCACCTGTATCCGGGTCCTTGAAGTTCACACTATGGTTAACCTTCAGATGCACGAAGCCTTCATTAGAAAGGCAATCGTAGCTCTTCCAGCAGTCTGAAATTGTTATCGAACCTGGAAGAATATATTCATTAATCACACTCAACAAAGAATCGGTCGTCCTATCATCTACAACTTTCATAAAACATTTACCCGTCTCACGCTCAACTCCCCCGAACACCCATTTACCTTCCAAACGTTTTCCCCGATTAAATTTGTTTTCCAAATTAACTTTCATCTATCTCAACAGTCACGCCGCTTCCACCCGCTTTCACACTTCTTTCATTCATCTCTACCACAGAAACCTCACGGCAATAGGAACGATAATCACACACAGTCTTAGAAGAACATTTGCTCTCTTTCATATTAAAATCAACCTTACTCTGAGTCGCCCACAAATATACCTGAAATAAAATCTCATTCAATGTCATTCGACTCAATTCAAAAAAGGAACCCTTTCTCACACTCCTTTAGACGTCATGCATTTGTCCTATCACCTTAGATTTACACCTCCACTCAAAACCATCACTTATATCGTGCCTTTCAACCAATTTCATAGCCTTACTACACTTGCAACACTCGTATCTATCCGCAATCAAACCTGCTTTCATACAAAATTTAAACGTTTCCTTCCGTTTATCCATTCCAAAGAAATACCTTCAATTATCATTTTCATCATACCACATAACATCATTCTCACCAAACATTCTCGCACTTTCTTCAGACATTCGCCATGCAGCAGCCATCACAAAATTTTAACCAAAAGAACGCGGGAGCTGAAAAGTAAAAAAGCAAGCATGCAACGTCGTGGTCGACTGAAATTTAAAAAATGGCAAAATGACGGTTAACGGCTGTTGTCCAATAGGGTTACTGCAATTCCTTGTCGGTCAGATAAGGGTTGCCATAAAAAATTTATCGCTAATGTAGAAAAAATCGCACCAAGGGTGATCGTACAGTAAAGCTGATCCGCGAATGAAAAAAACAATGTCAAAAGATAAAAGCGATAAGAAAATTATTGCAACCTTTTCACATTGTTTCTTTAAATACCTGTCATGGACAGGAGTATTTAATGTGAAATAAAAGGTTTTAAAATTAATCCATAGAGCTGGACTCTCTTTTGATTTTTTCTTAAAGCTGCCTTTATCTACAAATGTGGGGTTTGTAAATGGCAATGGCGGTGGTGGTTCTTGTTTTTCCATAGTTGTGGCATCTTCAATAGTTTCATTCGTTTCATAATCTATGGTATCTTCCCTTATAGAAGACTCAATGTCAATTTTTTTCATTAGAAATATTATCTACTAGTTTTAAGTTCGGAGATGACGGAAAGTGCCGTAGAATTCATTTCATGAGTATGCTGGTTTTGTTAGTGCATTTGTAGAGGATTTATCAATCTTCATACTAGCCGCAATCGGGGCTTGCAAAGGCGAAGTTACCCAAAATTTAGATGCTTGCTCTGAATCTGACTTTAGTGTTCAATTTTAGATTTCGATTGCTTTTTAAATTTCTCTTTAACTACTTGAAAATCAGACGAATTATGTGAAATTGTGGCAATATCACAAATTGGATCAGGCGTATTCTTAATTTGAGATACTGATTGTATAGATGAATCGGAAATAGTGTGTATTTTTGGACTCCTAATAGGATTGTCTGAAACAATTAAATCTTTGAGTATGTGTAGATTGGCTTCTTAAGCGACAGAAGCAAAGCTAAGGCCTGCAGGAGTTATCGATTTAACAAGTTTTCCGAACTTCGGTATAGAGCAGCTGTTATTTTTTATTTTTTTTATTTTGGTACTAATTACTTCTTTTTCAAATTGCCCTGCTGAACAATTCCTCGAATATGAAGTCTGTGCCTCTTTACAATTCCTATGAAGGCATGTTTCCTATGTTTTTCTATAAAGGCATTTTTTCAGAAGATTTTGATCACATATTCT
The DNA here is from genome assembly GCF_947563725.1 of Argiope bruennichi. Lineage (NCBI taxonomy): Eukaryota > Metazoa > Arthropoda > Arachnida > Araneae > Araneidae > Argiope > Argiope bruennichi. The sequence goes on along the minus strand of NC_079161.1, from coordinate 42,553,855 downwards.
ACATGGGTAGGTTTGATAATATTCGTAATATTTTGTTGGAGCCCTATACTTGAGTCTAGATTTTTTACCTTCAGAAAGCCAGTTTTTTTACCTTCCGAATGCCCAGTTTTTAATAGACACTGGCTGCATCATTTCGGAACATCAAATTTGAACATCCGTGACTTATTGGGAGAAATTCCTCATGCGAACATTTTTAAATTTTAAAAAGAAAATGAGTTTTTACATCTTATCTAATTTTATAATTCATTAGCGTACTTTTGAAGATTTATATTTTTATAATACTCGACATTACTATTGACAAAAATTTTAACACCTAGATTAAAATTTTTAAAACTTTTTTATCTTATTTTACCATATGTTTGGCGCAGTATAGCCAAATCTGGCTCTTGTGCCATAAACATCAAACTCAAACTTTTTACCTTCAGAAGTTTTTACAACCTGGACAACAAAATAAACAATGCACTAAAAATATGTTAGTCGTTATGGACTAAATACTGAGAATTCTTGCACACAGAAACGGTTCCTTTTTGATATTCAAGACGAGGACAGCGCATAAATAAAAAATGCAGAAAACTATGCCTGTAGCACAGTGTCGCCATGGATGACGAATTATTTTTCCCCACCACATTGGCATACACAAAACGATAAATTTGACATCAGAAATAAAACTGTCACACATACTATATAAGGAGTGTTCAAATGAAAAGGTAACGGAATGACATTGTGGGATATAAATGAAGACTTTATTCGACTTCAAGAAAAGCTCCAAAGAAAAAACTAAAAAACTCGCAAGTATTAAAGCTGGCTAAACGTGGTCTCTCTCAAGTAGATCTCCCAGTAAAACTAAAAAAATCATCCTCACGAAATTCAGTCGCCCTAGGGCTGGCGACAAAAGGTATTGTCCACAAAGATTTAACGTCCATCTTTGGGGACAAAATAAGTAGCCCCGATTTTAAATTGCATCCCTCAGAGGATGAAGATGAACTTGAGATGAGTTGCGAATCTGAGGCAACTCCAACTAAGGCTTTTAATTACTCTCCTTCAAAAAAACGTTCTTAATGGGTACCTTCCTCTCATGGAATTGCCGCGGCCTTCGTTCCAAACTTCAGGATATCAAGTCAATTTTTAACCAGTTTCATCCTATCTGTTTTGGTGTTCAAGAGACCCTCTTGACGCCTACCATTCCCATCAAATTACGCGGATATAGCTGTGTCCGGAAAGATGCAGGCACTGGATCTCATGTTTCTGGGGGTGTCTGCATCTTCACATCAAACCTTTATCCGAGCACACCTCTCAATTTGCATACCACTCTTCAGGCTGTGGCTGTACAGGTCCATATACGATCTTTGGTCACAGTCTGCTGTATTTATCTTCCGCCTCATGATATCATACGTCAACTTGATCTTGATACCTTAGTGAGACAGCTTCCTAAGCCATTTATTATACTTGGCGATTTCAATGGACATAGTATTCTTTGGGGCTGCTACCGTTGTTGAATTTGACAGTTGGGGATGATCTGCACAATAGCGATCACTTTCCACTAATAATCTCCCACGTTGATAGCGGCGGTGTGACTATTTGTCCTCCGCGTTTCCTATTTCAGCGGGCAGACTGCAATGCATTTTCCCAACTAGCAGATATCAATGAGGCCATGGTCAGTAATGCAGACATTTCGAAAGCCTTACAAAATGTCATTGATACGATAATGAACGCCGCTAACGCCACCATTCCAAAAACTTCCCCATGTCTAAGAAAATTTCGCAGACCGTGGTGGAATGAAACCTGTCGCGACAGTCATAATAAACAGAAAAAACTCTGGAATTTATTTAGAAGGTACCCGACGACTGAGAACTTGATTGCTTTTAAAAGAGCGAAAGCGCTACCTCGCCGTATTCGGCGCCGCAGTCAGAGAGAAGCATGGACTAAATTTGTTTCAACCATTACATCCTCTACCTCCAGTAAACTTTTATGGAAAAAGGTAAAAGCTGCTAATGGGATCTATAAAGAAAACTCTATTCCTGTTATAAAACCACCATGTTTCAATATTTTTTGACATAGAGAAAGCGTATGACCGTGCCTGGCGCTATGGCATACTTTGCACGCTTTTTAATTTAGGTTTTAGAGGTAACTTGCCTATATTCTTACAAAATTTTTTAACACAACGTTCTTTTCGAGTTCGAGTTGGTAACTCTTATTCTAATAATTTTATTCAAGCTGAGGGAGTTCCACAAGGAAGTGTCCTCAGTGTCACACTTTTTATTATTCATCTTAGCCAAATTTTAAATCATTTGCCTTCATCTGTAAATGGAACCCTTTATGTTGACGATCTGCAGATCTGTTGCCAAGGTAGTAACATGGCACTAATAGAGCGACAATTGCAAAACGCAGTAAACAGAGTGGTAGCTTGGTGCAATAACAATGGCCACACTATCTCCCCAGAGAAAAGCAGCTGCATTCACTTCTGTCGGAAAAGAAACGTTCACCAGGATCCATGTATTCGAGTTAAGAATATTCAAATTCCTGTGGTGAATGAAGTACGGTTTTTGGGAGTAATTCTCGATCGGAAACTCACCTTCCTTCCGCATATATTATATTTGCGGAAGAAGTGTGAGAAATCATTAAATATTTTAAAAGTTCTCTCAAAAACATCTTGGGGTGCCGATCGAACCTCCCTTCTCCGTATTTATCAGGCAATCATTCTCTCTCGGATAGATTATGGATGCATGGTATATGGTTCCGCCCGCTCATCTGTTTTGCGGCGATTGGATACCGTCCATCATTCAGCATTGCGCATTTGCTCTGGTGCGTTCCGGACATCTCCAGTTGAAAGCCTATATATTATATGTCACCAACTACCCCTTTCTTTAAGGCGACAGAAATTGTCTGCCACATTTTATTTTCGAACGAAATCTGTTCCGAAACATCCTTTGAGCGAAATGTCATTGCCAGTAGGTCTTCGTCGACTTTATAATGCCCGCCCTTCTTAAATCCTTCCATTTTGTGAGAGAGCCAAATTGCTCCTTCATGACTCGGACTTTAACACGATTCGTGTTAAAGCTGTTGATGTCTATAGTATCCCACCCTGGGATATCCCACAGTTTTCTTACTTGAATCCTTTCATTGGATTCGATAAATTCTCAACTGCTCCTGTGGTTTTCCAACAGATTTTTTTCTACCATCGCAATCAGTCTTCTTCCTTTCATCCAATTTTCACCGATGGCTCGAAATCAGATGGTGGCTCAGTGTATCAGATGGAAATATTATGCCACAGCCGACATGACCGTCTTCATAATTGTTGCTCTGTTTTTACTGCTGAGTTAGTGGCAATTTTCCGTGCTCTACAGAAAATTTCATCCTCTACTCAGCGTAAATTTATTATCTACACCGATAGTATGAGTGCTTTGGAGACATTTTTGCATTACGACAATCGGACACATCCGATTGCTATTAAAATTTTGTTTACTTTGCGATTGCTGCAGAATGATGGGTTTCAAATGATTTTCTGTTGGATTCCGAGTCATGTCGGCATCTTGGGAAATGAGAGGGCAGACTTGGCTGCTAAATCTGCATCGACATTTTTGTGCATGGCTCTTCCCTTTTGTGATGTCAAAAGGTCCATTGTTCATCACTTCTCTTTTAACTGGCAAAAGTTATGGGATCTGCAGATCGGAAATAAATTGCATTCTGTTAAAACGGACATTGCTTTGTGGCCTGTTCATCCTATACGTGAGATGGATGTTAAATTGACTCGTCTCCGTATAGGGCATACGCGCTTCACCCATAAACATCTCATATTTGGAGAAAATGCGCCTAAGTGCAACAGTTGCAAAGTTTCTTTTACTGTTCATCATGTGTTAATTGAATGTCCTGTTTTTAATTCTTATCGTGCACGTTTTTTTACTTCGGCATCTTTAACATTACAAGACCTGGTAGGTGAAAAATACCACCCAAATATTTTTAATTTTTTAAAAGCTATAAGTTTTTGCACTTGTATTTAGCATTTTTTTTTCTCCTTTTGTGCTATAAAAGATTAAATGAATTACTTCTGTTTTGCTTTCTAATGAATCATAGTTACGACTCTATTTGTAGTTGTTTCATCCTTTTGCATGTGTTTTTATCTTTACACCGCTGATCTTGTTTTTTAATAAATGAATCCTTTATAAACATTTTTATAATTCTACCATTAGATTGGCGCAGCATGGCCAAACATGGCTCTTGCGCCATAAAACTCAATCAATCAATCAACCCATTTTTTTGCTCTGCTTTTCCTTCGCAGATTACTATTCCGAATGGTCCGATCTGCATATTTATTGGTTTCAGAAACTATAATTTCAAGAAGATTATCATCAAAGAAAATATCAAGAAATTGTAGAGTTCCATTACTTAGATCAATATTCAAATGAACAGCTGGATTTGCTGTGAAAGGAAATCGCGGTAGAGGTGAAGGAGGATTAGTAATATCTAGTTCACAAAAGTTTCGAACTTGAGTTAGGTCATCCGAACTTTCCGTTTCCTCATCACTAGAAAAGTCCGAAAAAGAACTTTCATAACTTCCAGAATCATTTAGAGAAATTTCAGATTCACTGTCTGATCCACTATAAGAGTTATCATCTGTTATGAGCTGTTCATTATCACTCATTCTTCTTTATTTCAGCGTCAAAAGAAACAGAATTTGCAGCAAGCTGTACGATAAACAGATTGATTGAAAACAAAATTCGCTTTCCCGCGTAAAAGAAAAACAGTAAAAAATAAACTAGAAACCAGATTTGCAATCAGATCTTTAATGGACTACTAGAGCCATCTGTCAGAAGCATTGCAAACTAATCAAGCAAAAATATCGGGAGAATCAGAGGATTAGAGCAGAAAAATACGTCGCCCGAGCGACGTTCGGGCAAAACAGGAAAGTCCCACTTCCAAGCGCCCGAGCGCCGTTCGGGCAAAACTGGGAAGTGGTTAATGTAGAAAGAATAGCTGCGATATTCGGATCTATTTCAGAGGGCGGAAGCATAGAAATGTTTGTGTAGAAGAATTACTTAAAAGTTCTACTTGTTTTCGCAGAGATTCAATCTGTCAATAAATGTGCATTATCAGAAATTGTCTCCTTAACTTTATTAAGATACTGCACTCGAAGAACATTTAATTCTTCCAAGTTCCTTCACTATTTCTTTTATTATTATCCTCTACAATACGCAAAATTAGTTCATTCTTATTTCCAGTTAGCGAAAGATTTCTGAAACGTAATTCTTTTTTCAGTTGAACTATCGTTAAAGTTTGTAGCGGTTGCGAGTCTAAAGAATAAAAAATATCTTTTGTTGACATTTTTTTTTTAAATTTCTGTTCACTGTACTTGACGAAAGAAATAAATTAGCGAAGATTGCTTGGCGACGTTCTTGTTTAAAAAGCAAGCATTAAATTTTGCAAACAGAATAATATTTTTGAAGGTAATGCGAAATGAATATTCAACATTCGTTAGAATACTCGCACTGATTTGTACAAGGTTTTATCACAAGAAAAATGAAAGTATATTGATTTTCTCATAAACTTCACTTACTATGCGTGGGCGTTTTTTGGAATACGTTAAGGCAGAAACAATCTTGGCGAGGATTCTGAAAGTTCCAAAGAAGGCCTAACGAGTGCGATGTTTTTTTTTATAAAATATTATTTGCAATTCCTTTTGCAAGTCCATTAGATTCCGGGTGCGCTATATAAGGCTGATTTATAATCAGCGTCTTGAAATTTAAATGTTACGAAAGAGTTCTTAATTAGAAAAATAAAAATCTATTATTGTGGTAAAGCATCTGCGTAGGTTACAACCGTGGCGGACATCGACAACCAAACATCTGTTGCCAACATTCGTTTTCACAAGTTAACATAAGCTAAACGATTACAATTCTTTCATCGATATACAAAGTGAACCGTACACATTACACAGCCACCGCCATAACTGTCGATTTCGTGGACATTGAAGGGTAGGTAGCGGGCCCCTGGGACTCGTCTTCTCTTAACATGCAAGACCTAGTGGGTGAGAAATACCACCCAAATATTTTTAAATTTTTAAGAGCTATTCGCTTCATCAACTGTATTTAACATCTTTTTCGTCTGTTTTTTCATTATTGTAAAATGCGTCTTCATTGCATGATTATTTTGCATTTACGTTAATCATTGTCTTTCGTTAAAATGATTTTATAATATTTGTATCGTCATTTTTATATAGTTTTAATTACTTACACTAACTTTTAAAATCGTGTTGGTTTAAATGTATGTTTTGATTTTACCGTAAGCTTAGCGCAGTATAGCCAAAAGTGGCTCTTGCGCCAATAAACCATACGACAACAATAACAGCGGGCCCCTGGCTCTCACCATATGAAAGTACGGCGAGAATTGGTGTTTAGGCTAAAACGGGACTCGTCGGTGAACAGAACGGTTGCCCATTGCTCCATACTCCAATCACTATGTTGCCTGCACCATGCTAATCGGACTCTCCTGTTGGTATACGTGAGCGGGACGCAAACAGCCTGTCTTCTGGCAAGCAATCCTTTCTCATTCAGTCTCTTGGAACAAGTCACCCTTGATACACGGGTTCCTGTAGCTTAAGATGACCATTTTTTTTTAAAACCTGAAACCAGGACAACATGAATTTTGACCAGCCACGCCTAAATTTTATAAATTTTTATCAAAAATTCACCCAACAACCAACCTCTATACCTAAGTAAATAAAAAAAAACTTTTAGATATCAAAAAATGTTGCGTTTATTTAAGCACAAGAAATATGAAAACTAAAATATGATTTTAGAATATAAAAATAAAACATAATAAACATAACATAATATGATAAGCCATACCTAATATAATAACATAATAAAATATAAGGAGTTATTTAATTTAGTTTTTGTATATTTTCATAGAATTCCATACAGGTGGCATTTAAAATATTTTTGACAATCAACAAGGATTTCAAAGTTTCCATTTTCAATTAGGTTTTCTCGCTAGTTCAGATGTTGTTTAATAAAGAAAAAACCCGTTCGGTCGGTGCATTAGTTCCTGGCATACAGAGGCAATACTCTACCAAATTGCCATTATTATTGGACACATCATTTTCTTTAAAGGCTTTAAAAATTTAAATCAACCTATCTGATACCGAAACACAATTTTGTTTCCAATGCCCAAGTTTCTCATCTGTGGTGTAGCGTTGAATGAACGATTTCATCAAAGAGCTCATCTTCAATTAAATTTATTTCCAGATAATGTTGAATTAAATAGTCACTGCATACTTGAACCATTTGATGCGTAGGTTTCATGTTTAATGTTATCCAATGAAACTTCTATTTTAAAAGTGCTTGCCAGAACTTCTTGGGGTGCCGATCGAACCTCTCTTTTTCGTATTAGACAATAATTCTCTATCGAATCGATTATGGTTGCATGGTATATGGTTCCGCCCGCTCAACTGTTTTGCGGCGACTGGATACCGTCCGTCACTCCGCTTTGCGCATTTGCTCTGGGCCGTTCCGTACTTCTCAAATAGAAAGCCTCTATGTTATTTGCCATCAGCTACCACTTTGTTTAAGACGTAAGAAATTGTCCGCTACGTTTTATTTCGGAACACAATCCCTTCTAAAGCACCCATTAAGAGAAATATCGCTACCAGTTGGCCTTCACCAAATTTATAAAACGTTTCCTCCTGTGTCTGCATCTTTTCGAGTACAATTATAACCGCGCAATTTAATAGGAATATTGGGTGTCATGAAGGTTTCTTGAACACCAAAACAGATTGGATGAAATTGGTTGAAAATGGACTTGATGTCAGGAAGTTTGGACTTAATGCCACGACAATTCCAAGAAAGGAAGGTACCCATTAAGAGGGTCTTTTTGAAGAGGAAAGAGAAGAGGCAGTAGTTGCAGATGTCTGTATTTCGCAATTCATCCCCAAGTCGTCATCATCCTCGGATGGATGCAATTTTATATCAGGGTTAATATTAGGTGCATCACCAAATATAGATGATAAGTCTTTATGGACCACACCTTGCGTCGCTAACCCTAAGGTGACGGAATTTTTTGCTTTAGATTTTTTAAATTTTAGGCTGACGTCCTTATGCGAAAGGCCGCACTTCGCAAGCTACAGTGTCAATGATCTTTGTGATTTGCGTTTTGATTTCGATTTTGGTTTGACAAGTTGAGAAGTTTCAGGTGAACTTGTAGAATTTTCGGTATCGGATTCTGGTTTTTTCTCAATTTTTAGATTTTATTGCATTTTTTTACAATCATTACAGGAGCGGTTTTCACAATGATTTTTTAACTACAGAAGGATAACTAATACCAGGCTTAGGAGTTTGTATTTGCACCTTTCGCCTGGCCTCAGGGTACGGTATACCTTCTTTTATTTTGACTGCTGTAATCAGTTTTCCAGTACCCAACGCGGGCAGGATCGACAATAAGAGGGATGGCTGCCATCGCAGTTTACGCACTTTTCTTGTTCGGAACACTGCTGGCTCTCATGCCCTTTATCAGCACAACGGGCACAAGTAAGTGATATGCGGCAATTCGCCTTTGAGTGGCCAAAGCGCTGGCACTGGAAACATCTAAGAGGGTTTGGAATATATTGACGGACTGGTAATCTAATGTATCCTGCATAAGCGTATTCGCGTAATTTTGGAGTCTGAAAAGTGAGAATGTTGTGTTTTGTTTCTACAAGTTGTCCATCTCGCCTTATATTTATGCGGCGAACGTCAATTACGCCTTGTGGTTTCATTTCTTTTTTTATTATCTCTAAGGGGACGTTTAACAGTTCTCTGCAGTTAATGACACCTTTGGAAGTATTCAGAGATTGGTGAGAACTTACTGTAATGGCTATTGTTGCTAAGGCTTTTAGTTTTTGAAGCTGCTGGGCTTTAATTCCATGAAGCTTGTTCTCGTTTTCAACATCCCACTCTCTTTGCCATTTGTTTAAAAGAAATATTTTTATGTGCTTTTTCAAGTCTGTCAAAGGTATAGTAGTATTTTTTGTGGCAGTCGCCAATTTGGCAGCTCTGTCGGCTCTCTCGTTGCCCACGATCCCAACATGTGATGGTACCCAACATAATAAAACTTTAAAATCTCGACACGCTAGTTTATTTAAAATATCCAAAACATTTGAAACTAGGGGATGATTATGAAATTGAGGATGAAATGAGTCTAGAGACTTTAATACACTAAGAGAGTCTGTGTAAATGATGAAATGCTTTTGCAGACTATCAGAAATTTCCTCCAATGCATATAAAATGGCAGTTATTTCTGCTGTGAACACTGAACAGTAAGAATTAATTTTAAAAGAAAGCACATTAACTGGTAAAATGACTGAAAAAGATACACTATTAGCTGATTTGGATCCATCTGTATAAATTGGAATAAAGTCAACATAATGCTGCCGGTGTTCAAGAAAGATTTGTTGATAGATGATATCCGATGTGTCAGATTTGGTTAAGCTTGTGAAAGGATTTAAATAATGAAAAACAGGAATTTTCCAAGGAGGGAACTTATTTTTCGGTTGAAGGGTTACGTTTAAATAGAGTTGATTTAAATCTGCAAGAATGTTATGTACTCTCATATGAAATACAGGAATGAAGGATTGCCTGGCTTCGGCTAATCGAATCAAGAATGGGCGCAGCTCAAAATCATGAAATGGATGATTTATGTTCGATTTAATCTTAAAGTAATAGTTCAGAGAAAGCGATTGTCTTCGAGATTCAAGGGCAGGTTCGCAAGTATCAACATACAGGCTTTTAATGGGTGAAGTTCTGAAAGCTCCTGTACATAAACGAAGGGCTGCTTGGTGAATTGGGTCCAATTTTTGCAAAATACTTTTCCTGGCAGAACCATAAATTACAGAGCCATAATCGAGCTTAGAGAGTACAGTCGCCTTGTAAATCTTAAGCATCCAGATTCTATCAGCCCCCCAAGCTGTAATCGATAATACTTTCAGAATATTTAGAGACCTTTCACATTTTTTCCGTAACTGCAGTATATGAGGCAGAAAGGTAAGCTTTTTGTCAAAGATAACACCTAAAAAACGAATTTCATTGATAAATGGTATATTTTCTCCATTTAATTTTAGTTCAGGGTCCAAATGAATATTACGTTTACGACAGAAATGAACACAAACGGTTTTCGATGTAGAAATAGTAAAGCCATTATTGTTACACCATTGAGTAATACTATTGATTGCAATCTGCAGTTGTCTTTGGATAAAATTCATATTCTCTCCTGTACATATGTACAGGTCGTCAACATATAACGATCCTTTCACAAAAGGGGATAGTTGTTTTAAAATGTTATTTATTTTTATGATAAAAAGGGTTACGCTTAAAACACTACCCTGGGGAACACCCTCCTCCTGAATAAAAAAATCTGAAAGTTCTGTTTGCACTCTGACCTGAAATTTTCTGAGTTTTAAAAAGTTCTTTATAAAAATGGGAAGATTTCCTCTTAATCCGAGATCATGCAAGTCTTTTAAAATCCCATACCTCCAAGTTCTGTCGTAGGCTTTTTCAATATCAAAAAATATGGCAACTAAGTGTTTTCTCTGTAGAAAAGAGAGGCGAATATCAGTTTCAAGAGCCAAAAGATTATCGATAGTGCCCCCTCAGGGGCTCACCTTCTTTAGGTGAGTACGGGTGTCCCAATCCCGAGGTACCCAGGGACCTTTACTCCCTTTACGTTTATACTCCCCTACGCCTTCTGCTTTTTGCTGTGTTTTTCCTTCCCTCGACGGCAAGCGAGGGAGCTCTCCATGAGAAGCTGTCGCCGCTCTGTTTGCTTCTTGCTTCTCATGGACAGCCAAAAACCCCACGTGTTTGCCGTGCGTGGCGACCCATTAGACGGGTGGTACATTTTGGTCCCCGGTGTATCAATCGGCTTGTATCCCAGCCATTTGACTGGTCTGCTCAAGGGGATCAAGCGAAGGGGCCACCTTCTGGGGCTCTGCGTTAAGGGTGGTAGACGTTCCTGGAAGTGGCTCTCAGCGTATAGGTTCCGGCCAGCACCATGGTAAGCGCCGAGGCTGGGAATGTCTAGAGCCGGTGGCTGCCATCCCTTGTTGGGCTCCGTGGTGGGCGGTGCCGTCGGAACCCGAATTTTTTTCTGACTCTTATGGGTTTTTTTTCTTCCGACACTGAACCGTTTTCTGAAACTGCTCGTTTTGTTATTCTTTCCATTCCTGATGGAAAAATTTCTCAATTATCTCCTTTTGCCGTTGAAAAAGCTTTGAAAGGTATTGGCGGTAGTCCAAAATCAGTCAAGAAACTTCGGTCGGGCGACTTATTGATCGAAACAACTTCTGCTCTTCAAACCAAATCCTTTTTGCAAGCAAAATCATTTTTAAATCATCCAGTTTCTGTAACACTTCACCGAACACTTAATTTCTGCCGTGGTGTTATATCTGAAAAGGAACTCTTGAATTCTCCGGAAAGTGAAATTCTTGATGGCCTTGCCAGCCAAGGTGTAATTGCAGTGAAACGCATTTTTATGAAAAAAGGAAATACTCTGGTTGCCACTAATAGTATTATCTTAACTTTTAATACAACGAAATTACCATCCAGCATTAAAGCAGGCTACTTAAACTGTAAAGTATACCTAATCCTATCAGGTGCTATAATTGCCTAATCCTATATACCTAATCCTATCAGGTGCTATAATTGCCAACGTTTCGGTCATTCCAAGACGGCTTGTAGAGGGACACAGACCTGTTCTAGATGTGCAACTGCTGGCCATCAAGCCAATGAGTGCACTGCAGACCCACAATGTGTAAATTGTAAACAAGCACATCAATCCGACTCTCGAGACTGTCCACAATGGAAATTAGAAAAGAAAATCCAAGAACTTAAAATAAAGAAAAACATATCATACTTTGAAGCAAAAAAGCTGTTGACACCTGAACAAAGACCACTTTCTTATAGCAATGCAGTGAAATCAGTAACTTCCTCAAGTACACTGACTGATGAAAACATTACAAAAATAATTTGCCCCCCGTTATCTAAATTAAAACCGATAGCTAAGAATTTTCCACTCAATAATACTTCTGCATCCATTGAAACTGGGAAATCCAAACCAAACACCAAGCAGAAAGTTGAGACTAAGAAAGCAAACAAAAAATCTGACCAAATAAAACAAACTAAAGAAACAAAAGACAATAAACGAACTAAAATTTTAACAGAGCGTAGAGCCCAAATGAGGTCTTCACCAAAACATTCTTTAACACAGGAAGACTTCTTAAAAGAACAGAAAAAGATTAAAGACAAAGAATCGGACAGTGATCCTCTCTTCAGTGTTCACTTGTCTGACGAAGAAATGTCCTTTAGTGACTCGAACGAATCGGTCTCCTCTAAGAAATTATAAAGCAGTTTTTCTCCTTTCTTCCCCCTTTTTAATGGCAGACTATCTTTCTTGGAATTGTCGTGGGCTAAAAACTAAAATTTCAGACTTAAAAGATCTCATCAATACTTATGCACCAGTTTGTGTCGCTTTACAAGAGACCCATCTGAAACCGGGCGATAACATCAATGTTTCAAACTACACTGCTTATTACAAAAATCATATGAATGATAGAGCTACAGGTGGAGTTTCACTGCTTGTTGCAAGCGGCCACCCGTCCGCTCCGTTGAATTTAAACACAAATTTACAGGCTATTGCTGTTCAAATACATATAAAATCCTTGATCACCGTATGTAATTTATATTTACCTCCTAATGAACACATCAATCAAACCGATTTAAATTGTTTAATTCAACAACTTCCTACTCCGTTTCTTATCATCGGAGATTTTAATGGCCATAGCCTCATTTGGGGAAATTCTGACACCAATGCAAGGGGTTTACAGATTGAAAAGCTTTTACAGGATCACAATCTATGCCTTCTAAATACAGACGAACTAACGTATTTCCACCAGCCTACAAAATCCTTCCATGCAATCGACCTTGCCATTTGTTCTCCATCAATCTTACCGTTTCTTAATCTGACTGTAGACAAGTATCTCCACAACAGTGACCATTTTCCTCTGATTATAACTGACAATAGGCATAACCATCATAATTATTATCAACCATCTAGATATATATTCACAGCAGCTGACTGGAATACATTCTCTGTTCTTTCAAAAATAAGTAAAATTATGGTAAATTATTCTATTGATCAAGCATTAGACTTAATTACCCAAACTATAATCCATGCTGCGAATGCGTCCATCCCGCAGACTAAATGCACTCGGAGGAAGCAAAGTAAACCATGGTGGAATAGTGACTGTCAACAAGCCCGTAAGAAACAGAGGAAAGCATGGAACAACTTTCGAAGATATCCCACAACCGAAAACTTAATTGTATACAAAAGAGCCAAAGCAGAGTCGCGACGTATTCAACGATATAGTCGTAGAATGTCGTGGCAAAAATTTGTTTCAACATTAAAAGTTCCTATTTCAAGCCGAGAACTTTGGCAAAAAGTTAAAAAAGCTACATGCACTCCTTTTTCTAATACTGTGTCAATATTAAATGTTAATAATCAGACTATATCAAATTTAAAAGACATAGCCAATACAATAGCTTCTACTTTAGCAAGTGTATCATCCAGTGAAAATTATAATCCACAATTTTTAAATTTCAAAAGACTTTCTGAGAACAAAAAATTGAATTTTGAGTCACAATCTGATTTGCCTTACAATAGTAATTTTACATTTCAAGAACTTCAGTTTGCTTTATCAAATGTTCATAAATCTTCTCCTGGCCCAGATAACATCAGCTATGCAATGATCCAGCATTTAACTTACGAATCGCAGAAAAACTTGTTGTATCTCTTTAATCGAATTTGGAAAGAACAATATTTTCCGTCTTCTTGGCAACAGGCAATAATTATTCCCCTCTTAAAGCCCAATAAAGATCCCACGAACCCTTTGAACTATCGCCCAATAGCTTTAACAAACTGTCTGTGCAAACTCTTAGAAAAAATGATTAACCGACGACTTATATACTTTTTGGAAACAAACAAAATCCTTAGTCAGTTCCAAAGTGGCTTTAGAAAGGGAAGATCAACCCTAGACAATATTTTAAGTTTAGAAAACGATATTCGATCTGCTTTTTTACAGAGAAAACACTTGGCGGCCGTCTTTTTTGATATCGAAAAAGCCTACGATCGCACATGGAGATATGGCATCCTGAAAGATCTATACGACTTTAATTTACGAGGAAACCTGCCAATTTTTATTCAAAATTTTTTACGATTGAGACAGTTTAAAGTTAAACTAGGACATGAATTTTCTGATATTTTTACCCAAGAAGAAGGTGTCCCACAGGGCAGTGTTTTAAGTGTCACACTTTTCATTATAAAGATTAATAGCATTTTAAACCAGCTTCCACCATGCGTTAAAGGATACCTTTATGTAGATGACCTATACATTTCTTGTATGGGAAATCATATGTGTTTTATAGAGAGACAACTGCAAACGGCTGTGAACAAAATTAAACAATGGTCAGATCTAAATGGTTTCACTTTCTCAACGGCAAAAACAGCGGGAGTGCATTTTTGTAGGAAGAGAAATCTTCATCCAGACCCTGAAATCATTCTATATGGTCAAAAAATTCCTTTTCTAAATGAAATTCGTTTCTTAGGAATCATTTTCGACAAAAAGCTAACGTTTCAATCTCACCTAACTTTTTTACGAAAAAAATGTGAGAGATCTTTAAATATCTTGAGAGTTCTTTCTAATACATCTTGGGGAGCTGACAGAACTTCATTGCTGAGGATTTATAGAGCTACCATCCTTTCGAAAATAGATTATGGATGCGAAATTTATGGCTCAGTTAGGAAAAGCATACTGAAAAAAATTGACCCTATTCACCATGCAGCTCTTAGAATATGTTCTGGAGCTTTCCGCACCTCTCCAGTTAAAAGCTTATATGTTGAGTGTTACGAACCAGATTTACACCTTAGAAGACAAATGCTTTCTTTACATTATTATTTTAGAATTCAATCTAATCCTTGCCATCCATATTACGATTTTAAACTTCGACCTTTTCTCCTTCGTTTGCAAGAAGCTAGAAAGAATTTTGAACCTATATTTTTAACCAGGGCACGCATTATTTTATCAGAACTGAATATGAACCATCTAGAATTATCACCACAACCATTTAACAGTATCCCCCCATGGAGAATTCATACCTTTTATTTTCTTAATCCTTTTGAAAACTTTAACAAATCGGACACAACAGATATTGTTTATCAAAAATTATTCCTCGAACACAGGTCTCATTATCAGTCTTTCGTTCCTGTTTACACTGACGGATCTAAGACATCCACACATGCCTCATTTGCTGTTATTTTTCCAGATAAAAAGTCATGTTTTCGGCTTCCTTCGTGTTGTTCCATTTTTACTGCTGAGACTACTGCAGTTTTGCATGCTTTATTAGAAATTTTAAATAGACGTAGTGGAAGCTACATTATTTACATTGATTCCTTAAGTGTTTTACAATCTTTAAAATCACTCCAAAATCATGCTCATCCAAATATTTTAAAGATTTTAGACCTATTTTATAAGATTATCTCTCGTGGTTTTACAGTCCTATTCTGTTGGATACCATCCCATGTGGGAATTTGTGGGAATGAGCAGGCTGATAAGAGTGCCAAATCCGCAACTCATTTTTTAGAAACACCCATACCTGCATGCGATTTGAAGAAACGGGCAAAAATCTGTCTTTACAAAAATTGGCAAATTCAGTGGGATTCGGAAACTCTAAACAAACTTCATACTTGCAAGCCTATCATAGAAAACTGGCCTTCTTTGAATTATCGAAAACATGACACAGTTTTAACTCGTCTGAGAATCGGTCACACTAGATTCACACATAGACATCTATTATTAAATGATCAATTGCCAACATGTCCACATTGTGACTGTGGAATAACAGTTTATCATATCCTTGTTGAATGCCCTTATTTTAATGCTCAACGCTTATTTTACTTCAAAACAACTACAGTGACTTTGCCCTTGTTGCTTGCTAGGGATCCACATGAGAGCCTTTTTGTCTTTTTAAAATCTATAGGTTTTTATTCCTTAATTTGACCTTACCATCTTGGCTTCGTTTTGACTTTTTGTAATTTATCATCATTTTACCGATGTTCTTTATATCACTTTTATAGAGACTGTTTTTATTAAACTTTGAATTAGAAATAATCTTGTTTGGCGCAGTATAACCTACATATTGGTTCTTGTGCCAAAAAAACCTCAAACCAAACCAATTATCGATAGTGCAATGACCTTTTCTAAATCCACTCTGGGATGGGTGTAACAATTTATTGTCTTCCAGGTAATAAATTAATCTGTTATTTATCATTCTTTCCAGCACTTTACAAAGACAACTCGTCAAAGCTATTGGACGGTAGTTAGATGGATTCGTCTGTTCTCTCCAAATGCGGTTGTACAGATGTAGCAAATTCTTCTGCGACTCTATTGTTAGATGTTTGATCATGGTATAGGTGATATTATATGGACCAGGTGCAGATTCATGCATCTTTGAGAGGCTTGTTTGAAATTCCCGAAGACTAAAGTCACAGTTGTAAGATTGATTAATTTTAGAATCAAAATGAAATTTTTGTTTTTCTGCTTTTTTTTTGTTCTCCAAAATCGTAAGGTGGTAATTTTCGCTACTGCTTGTATGGGCTAAAGATGAAGCGATTGTATTTGCAATATCCTTTAAGGTGGATATTGTTCTTCCATTATCAACTAAAACAGAAACACTATTCGATTGAGAGACACCAGAGATTGTTTTAATTTTATGCCAAAGTTTTTTGCTGGATATAGTTGATGTTATGCCTGAAACAAACTTCTGCCATGACGCTCTGCGGCTAAGTCTTTGGATTTGGCGTTAAGGGTGGTCACTGTCCCCGGGGGTAACTCCGAGCGTATAGGTACCGATTAGCACTAGGGTGGATGCCGAGGCTGCGAATGACCAGAGCCGGTAATTGCCTTCCCTTGTTGGGCTCCGTGGTGGGCGGTGCCGTCGGGCCCGAATCTCTTTCAATGTCGTATGGGCTCTTCCAAACGTGGTCCCTTCGGTGGGCGTCGTATCGTACCAAATACCTTAAATATTCCAAATCACGATTCCTTTTTTGTTGTCAAGCGTGTTTCCGAGAAAAATGAAAATTTTAATTCTGTGTCGCCATTTCTCGTACAGAGGGCACTCACAGCAACCGTAGGCGAAGTTTCTTCAATCCGAAAAATGCGCCCCTCAGGGGCTCACCTACTATAGGTGAGTACGGGTGTCCCAATCCCGAGGTACCCAGGGATCTTTACTCCCTTTAGGTTTACTCTCCTCTACGCCTTCTGCCGTCACCTTTGTTTTTTCTTTCCCTCGACGGCAAGCGAGGGAGCTCTCCATGAGAAGCTGTTGCCGCTCTGTTTGCTTCTTGCTTCTCATGGACAGCCAAACACCCCACGTGTTTGCCGTGCGTGGCAACCCATTAGACGGGTGGTACATTTCGGTCCCCGATGTATCAATCGGCCGGTATCCTAGGCACATGACTGGGCTGCTCAAGGGGATCAAGCGAAGGGGTCACTCCTTGGGCTTGGCGTTAAGGGTGGTCACTGTCCCCGGGAGTGACTCCCAGCGTATGGGTTCTGACTAGCATCATGGCAAGTGCCGAGGTTGGCAATCACCAAAGCCGGTAACTACCATCCCTTGTAGGGCTCCGTGGTGGGCGGTGCCGTCGGAGCCTGAATCTTCTCAAATGTCGCATGGCTCTTAATGTTAATACTGATTGTAATGCTTATTTTAAATTTTTTGTTATTGCATCTGAACAAAGTTCATTGAAAAAAATATCGCCACTGTTGATACATAAAGCAATTATTGGAATTGTAGGTGAAGTAAAAACTATCAAAAAATTAAACAATGGGAATCTGTTAATTGAAGTAAAAAATAAACAGCAATCTCAAAACATAATGAAATTGAAACAAATTGGAGAAATACCCGTCACTGTTACTGCACACCGTTCACTGAACCAAACCAAGGGTGTAATCTCGGAGAAAGAGTTCCAGAGAGACCTTGAAGCAGACATTTTGAAAAACTTGAGAGAACAGAAAGTAATTGATGTTCAAAGAATAAGTATCAAGAAAAATAACCAAAAAATTCCTACCAAACATCTGATTTTAACTTTTAATACACCAGTCTTACCAAAATCTGTGCAAATAGCCTACATAATCTGTCCAGTTAAGCCATATATCCCAAATCCACTCCGTTGCTTCAAATGCCAGAAATTCGGACACACAATAACAGCTTGCAAAGGGACCAGAGAAATTTGTGCCCGTTGCTCTCTCCCAGATCATAAAAGTGATAACTGCTCTGCTCGAACGCCGAAATGCTCAAACTGCAATGGCGAACATCCATCTTATTTCAGATCATGTCCAAAATTTAAAATAGAAAAAGAAATACAAACAATAAAAATTACAAAAAACATATCTTTCCCCGAAGCTAGGAAAATTGTAATGGACAGAATGCCCAAACCAGGTGTCTCTTTCTCCGAAGACCTAACAACCAATATTATACCTTCAGCACAAACAAATCAGCAAAATTCTCAAACTAATACAACTGCTATAGGCACTCCCCTAATGAACATAACCCAAACCGCTAATAACGATATGGTAACCATAAAACGAAGTGACTGGTTAGCTCTGCTCGA
Organism: Argiope bruennichi; assembly: GCF_947563725.1. Classification (NCBI taxonomy): domain Eukaryota; kingdom Metazoa; phylum Arthropoda; class Arachnida; order Araneae; family Araneidae; genus Argiope; species Argiope bruennichi. The sequence continues at coordinate 42,535,168 of NC_079161.1, read as the reverse complement.
AATAAAAAAAGCATTTGAGAAAGCTTCATCATCTGCTCCCACTTGTCAAACCATTTCAAACCAGCCTGTTATGCAAACAGATCAACGACCTTCTACCTCTACCTCAGTTGGCAATAATGACCTTCAAAATACTGCAATAGTACCTCCTGAGACAATTTCATCAAATATGGAAATAACGCCACTACAAATTGCATCTATTCCGAAAACATCTTCATTCTCGGAGAATGATTCAACTGTGAAATCTCGTGTCAAAAAACGCTCGTGATTCTAGAAAGCACGAGAAAGATAGTGATCTCGCTCCAAAACGCAAAGAAAAACTCTCAGCTAAACGTGCGCGAGCACTTGCCGCAAAGAGAGGACAAGATATTTCTAGCTCTTCTCGAAGCGGTCCCCTGACAAAAGAAGACTTTTTAAAAATTCCTCCTGATAAAACAGACGGAAAAACTAACAGTGTTAAAGATGATACTGATGCCCTGCTTAAAGTCCATCCATCTGATGATGATATGTCCGTTAGCGACGCTGACGATAAAGATTTATCTTCCTAGTTTTTTTTCCCTTTAGGCGGCTTTCCTTTTTCTTTCCCTTCAGTGCTTGTCATGGCCACTCTTATTTCCTGGAATTGTCGTGGTTTCCTAAATAAATCATCAGAACTCAAAGATCTCATCGACAAACATAATCCCGCCTGTATTGCTCTCCAAGAAACATACCTCAAGACGGATAAACACAATATCCGATATTATAAAATGTTCTCCAAACATTATATTCATAATCGAGCTTCAGGTGGCGTTGCTATCCTTGCAGCTGACCACGTTCCCTCAATGCCTATTAACCTGAACACAAATCTGCAAGCTGTTGCTATTCAAATCCAGATGCATTCTTTGATTACTGTTTGCAGCCTTTATTTACCCCCAAATGAGCGTGTTATTCAATCTGAACTCAATAATCTTATTTCACAGCTTCCGTCACCATTCATAATTTTGGGCGATCTCAATGGCCATAGTCCTTTTTGGGGTAGTTCCGATTCCAACCCCCGTGGTTTGCAAATCGAGCAACTACTTACAGACCACAATTTATGCCTATTAAATTCAGATGAAAAGACTCATTTTCATCTCCCTACAAGAACCTTTCATTCAGTTGATTTAGCAGTTTGTTCTCCATCTCTTTTGCCATTCTTTAATTTAACAGTTGATAATGACTTGTATAATTGTGACCATTTCCCTCTGATTGCCTCAGACAATAGGTGCAACCCGAACAATCACTCCCATCCATCCAAATACATCCTAAATGCAGCAAATTGGCAAAAATTCACCATTTTAGCTAATATACAACCCGATATAATCCAATCCTCCACCATAGATGATGCACTAAATTACATAGTTGATGTTATAATTGAGGCGGCAAATGATTCAATCCCGAAATCATTCGGTAAACGAAAAAAGCAAAACAAACCTTGGTGGGACGACGAATGCAAACAAGCATACAAAGAACAACGGAAAGCATGGGGCATCTTCCGAAGATATCCAACAGCGTCGAACTTTATATATTTTAAAAAGACTAGAGCAGTTTCGAGGAGAATACAACGTCGAAAACGAAGGCTTTCATGGCAAAAATTTGTATCCAGTATCAACTCTAAGATTTCAAGCCATGAGCTATGGGAAAAGGTAAAGAGGGCATCGGGTATTTCTACATCAAGCTACACTTCTGTTTTAATTCATAATGGAGTAACATTATCATCCACTCAAGACATAGCAAATTCTATTGCTTCGACCTTGGCACTTACATCTAGCAGCCAGAATTATCCTCTTCCAATTTTAAATTATAAAAGAAAAGCTGAAGATCAAAAACTAAAATTTTATTCCCGAGCTGATTTACCCTATAATTGTAATTTTACTTTCTCCGAATTTCAGTCATGTCTCGCCAGTGCCAGGGACTCTTCACCGGGGCCCAACAATATTAACTATTCCATGATTAAAAATTTGACAGTCGAATCCCAAAAAGCTTTACTGTTATTGTACAACCGTATTTGGAATGAGCAGTACTTCCCTACTCTCTGGCAGCAAGCTATAGTAATCCCGATATTAAAACCTGGAAAAGATCCTAAAAACCCAGAAAATTACCGTCCAATTGCTTTAACATGTTGTATATGCAAGCTCTTAGAAAAAATGATTAATGGAAGACTCGTTTACCATTTGGAGACTAATCATTTCCTTCATCCTCATCAAAGTGGTTTTAGGAAATCTCGGTGTACTCTTGATAACCTACTCGCACTAGAAACTGATATTCGTCTGGCTTTTTTACAAAGGAAACATCTGGTTGCGATATTTTTTGACATTGAAAAGGCGTATGATCGGACCTGGAGATTCGGTATTTTAAAGGATTTACATGACCTAGGATTAAGGGGCAACTTACCCATTTTTATTCAAAATTTTTTAAAATTGAGGAAGTTCCGTGTCAAAGTAGAATCTGAATACTCTGACTATTTTATTCAGGAAGAGGGAGTTCCTCAAGGTAGTATTTTAAGTGTGACTCTTTTTATTTTAAAAATTAATAATATTTTAAAACAACTTCCCCCTTCTGTGAAAGGTTACTTATATGTTGACGACCTGTACATCTCCTGTACAGGGATGCATATGAATTTTATAGAGAGACAGTTGCAGACTGCTGTAAATAATATAACACAATGGTGCAATGCCAATATTTTTACCATTTCGGCTTCAAAAACTACTGGTATCCACTTTTGTCGAAAAAGAAATCTACACATGGATCCTGAAATAAAACTAAATGAAATAATTATACCATTCAAAAATGAAGTTAAATTTCTAGGTATTACCTTTGATAAGAAGCCTACCTTTCTCCCTCACGTAAAAATATTGCGTAAAAAATGTGAAAAAGCATTAAACATAATAAAAGTTTTGTCAACTACGGCTTGGGGAGCAGATCGACCATCCATGCTTAAAATATACAAAGCTCTCGTTCTATCCAAGCTCGATTATGGTTGTGTTATTTACGGGTCAGCCAGAAAAACAGTTTTACAGAAATTAGACCCTGTTCAACATAATGCTCTGAGACTATGTTCAGGAGCCTTTAGGACCTCTCCAGTTCAGAGCCTATATGTTGATTGCTTTGAGACTTCCCTTGAATTTAGGCGAGAAATACTATCTCTGCACTATTATTTTAGAACTAAATCAAATACACAACACCCTTTCCATAATTTTAAACTCCGGCCATTCTTAACTCGAATACAAGAAGCACGAAAATTTTTTATACCTGTATATTTTACTAGAATTCATAATATTCTCAAGGACCTAAATCTACTTCACCTGCAGGCAACACCGCAAGTGGACAACATTTTTCCTCCATGGGCAATTCCTAATATACAATACTTAAATCCATTTGAAGGGTTTACCAAATCTGACACTACAGATTCTATTTATAGAAAAATTTTTAATGAACATAGGCATCACTATAATGATTATATTGCAATATACACAGATGGATCAAAAACATATGATAGTGTCTCAATTGCTGTGGTTTTCCAAAACGCAGTCTTCTCGTTTAAAATCAATCCTTCTTGTTCAGTTTTCACAGCGGAGATAACTGCTATTCTATTTGCCCTAGAAAAAATATCCGACTGTCTGCAAGATAAATATATAATTTACACAGATTCATTAAGTGTTTTACAGTCTCTAAAATCATCTCATCCTCATTCTAAAAATCATCCTTTGATCTTAAAGATTTTAAACCTATTTAATAGACTTTCCTCTCGTGGATTTACTATTTTATTATGTTGGGTGCCTTCTCATGTAGGTATTGGGGGCAACGAGAAGGCGGACAGTGCCGCCAAATCGGCTACTTCTACAGCAAATATTAGTATCCCTGTGAGTGATTTTAAAAAACACATAACTTTGCTCTACCTCTCAAAATGGCAGACTCAATGGGATCTGTTAACAGAAAACAAACTTCATAGGGTTAAACCTCGTGTTGAACATTGGCCATGTCTTCCAAATAGAAAAGCAGACACTATCTTAACCCGTTTGCGGATAGGTCATACCAGATTCACCCATCGCCATCTACTTTTTGGAGAAGCGGCACCAATGTGCTCTCAATGCAATTGCACCATGTCTGTTTACCATATTCTCAGTGAATGTCCAAATTTTAGTACCCAACGTTTATATTATTTTAACAACTCCACACTTTCACATTTGCTTGATAGAATACCACATGCTAATCTTTTTGCTTTTTTGAAATCAGTAGGTTTTTACCCCCATATTTAAGTAATCTTCATCTTTTTCATTCTTTTTTTTTACATTGCTTTTTAAAGTTGAAATTATATTTTTAATCCTAAATTAAATACAGTTTGGCGCAGCTTAGTCAATACCATGGCTCTTGTGCCAATAAAATCCAAAAAATCCAAAAAAAATCCGAAAAATGCGTTCTGGCGACTTGCTGGTTGAAGTGAATTCAAAAAAGCAAGCCCAGCAAATATTAAAATTGAAAGCTTTAGCTACCATTCCCATTACAGTCAGTTCACACAAGTCATTAAATTATTCTAAAGGCGTTATAACCTGCGGGGAATTGTTTAATGTTCCCCTTGAAGAAATATCTGCAGAACTAAAACATCAAGGTGTCACCAATGTACAACAGATCTCTATACGGCGGGATGGCCAAATCCTCCCCACTAAACATTATATACTCACTTTCCATAGTCCAAGTTTACCAGAATTTATTTATGCAGGCTACATTAGATTACCAGTGAGACATTATATCCCTAACCCGTTGAGATGTTTTCAGTGTCAGCGTTTCGGCCATTCTAAGGCCAACTGCCGCGGGACTCTCACTTGCGCCCGCTGTGCTGAGAAAGGGCACGATGGTCAGCAATGTTCCGCACCTGAGAAGTGCGTAAACTGTGGTGGCAGTCACACTTCATTTTCTAGATCGTGCGAACGCTGGACACTTGAGAAAAAAATCATTACAGTGAAAATAAAAGAAGCCTTATCTTACCCTGAAGCCAGAAAGAAAATTTTATCTCAAACACCAACTCCTGGTCTGAGTTATGCCTCCGCTGTACAGAAATCATTTTGCGTAAACTGTACGTGCCAGAATTGTCTCAAAAATCCTAGCCATTCTAAAACAAATACAAAAACATCGGATTCCGATTCTGAATCAAACACCAACACCACTTCAGAAATTCGTAGACCTGAAAAGGCCTTAACAAAATCAAAATCTCAAAATTCCCTGAAGTTGAAGCTTTCTAAACGTGGCCTCTCAAAAACAAGTTTGCCTTCTAAGTTGAAATTGTCTAAAGGTCAGAAATCCGTCGCCTTGGGACTTGCGACGCAGGGCATAGTCCATAAGGACTTGACATCTATTTTTGTTGAAGCACCCAAAAGTCCTGAACTCATCGCGCTTCATCCGTCTGAAGAAGAGGATGAAGAAATGAGTTGCAACGATGTCTCGCAACACTCAAACACCGTCTCCAATACCTATAAAACCAAAAGAACCTCTTAATGGGTACTTTCCTTTCATGGAACTGTCGCGGCCTTCGCTCCAAATTACTTGACATCAAGACAATTATTAACAAATTTCATCCTGTCTGCATTGGTGTTCAGGAAACCTTTTTGACATCTGATATTCCTGTCAAATTGCGTGGTTTCAACTGTGTGCGGAAAGACGCAGATGATGGTCATCATGTTTCTGGAGGTGTATGTATTTTTACCTCAAATCTTTATCCGAGCACACCTCTCACTTTGCATACTACTCTGCAGGCTGTGGCTGTGCAAGTTCACACACGAGCTTTGGTCACAGTCTGCTGTATTTATCTACCGCCCAATGAAGCCATTTCTCAACAGGATCTCGATAATTTATTGGAGCAACTTCCTTCGCCTTTTATTTTGCTTGGTGATTTCAACGGCCATAGTACATTGTGGGGTGCAGATAGTACAAACTCTCGTGGGCGGCAGATTGAACAGTTTATTATTAATAACTGTCTCTGTCTGCTCAATAATGATGAGAAGACATACTTTCATGCGCCCACACGCAGCTTTCACAGTATTGATTTGGCCATATGTTCTCCTGAGCTCATGCCGTTGCTGACTTTTGCCGTAAGTGAGGACCTTTATAATAGTGACCACTTCCCTGTTATGGTCTCCCATGCTGATAGAGACGGTATGACATCTTGTCCTCGACGTTTTCTATTCCAGCGGGCAGACTGGTATACTTTCAAACTTTTAGCACAAATCACAGAGAACATGATCAATACTTGCGACATCACTGAAGCAGTACAACATGTCGTTGATAGCATAATAAATGCCGCAAATGCCACCATTCCAAAGAGTTCCCCACGTCTGAGAAAATTTCGCAGACCGTGGTGGAATGAAGCTTGCCGCGATAGTTACAAGAACCAAAAGAGACTTTGGAACAAATTTAGGAGGTACCCAACGACGGAGAACTTAGTCGCTTTTAAAAGAGCCAAGGTCCTTGCACGTCGTATACGTCGTCGTAGTCAGAGGGAATCCTGGATTAATTTTGTCTCGTCCATTACATCTTCGACTCCAAGTAAAATGTTGTGGAATAAGGTCAAGGCCGCTAATGGGATTTATCGTGAATCTGCCATTCCTATTTTAAATACAGGAAGTACATCGTATTCATCCCCATTAGACGTTGCCAATATTCTCGGCCAAGCATTTGCACAAGTTTCCGCAATTGGTTCTTATAGTATAGAATTTAAGGCAATTAAGAATCGCGCTGAACGGTTGCCATTGCGTTTTAATGCAAGAAGAAACTTCCCATACAACTCTGAATTTAGGATGTCGGAATTGGAAACAGCCTTGTCTCGAGCCCATAATACAAGCCCGGGACCTGATGGTATCACTTACAACATGCTTCGCCATTTGAGTAAAACTTCCCTTTGCAACCTGTTAAGATTATTTAACAGGATTTGGATTGAGCAGACGTACCCTGCACAATGGCGGGAAGCTATTGTGATCCCCATCTTAAAACCTGGCAAGGATTCAGGAAACCCTCTGAACTACACACCAATAGCTCTGACAAACTGTCTATGCAAGACTTTTGAGCGGATGATTAATGCACGTCTCGTATACGAATTGGAGAAACAAGGATGCATCTCCCCGTTGCAGAGTGGTTTCCGTCGAGGTCGATCTACTTTTGATAACCTCGTTTTACTGGAAACCCAAATTCGCAACGCATTTGTAAGGAGGAACCACCTTGTCTCCATATTCTTCGATATTGAGAAAGCTTATGACCGTGCATGGCGGTATGGTATACTTTTAACACTTTTCAATCTCGGTTTTAGAGGAAATTTGCCCATTTTTATAAAAAACTTTTTGTCATATCGCACTTTTAGAGTTCGAATGGGGAACTTTTATTCTAACAATTTTATTCAATCTGAGGGTGTTCCTCAGGGAAGTGTCCTCAGTGTCACTCTTTTTATTGTTCATATAAGTCAAATTTTAAATCAATTACCATCAACTGTTCATGGAAGCCTCTACGTTGACGATCTCCAGATTTCATGCCAAGGAAGTAATATGCATTTAATTGAAAGACAGCTTCAAAATGCAGTTAACAAACTAGTAACATGGTGTGATGAAAATGGGCACACCATCTCTCCAGTGAAAAGTCGGTGCCTCCATTTTTGCAGAAAACGTAATTTTCACTCGGAACCTAATATTTATATTCGTAGCCATGCTATTCCAGTTGTTGATGAAATACGTTTTTTGGAGGTCGTATTTGATCGCAAACTCACCTTCATCTCGCATGTTTTGTACTTGCGAAGGAAATGCGAGAGAACCTTGAACATCTTAAAAGTTCTCTCCAGAACTTCTTGGGGAGCAGATCGAGCCTCCCTAATCCGTATTTACGAGGCAGTCATTCTTTCCCGTATCGATTACGGATGCATGGTGTATGGATCCGCACGTCCTAGTGTTTTGCGCAGACTGGATACTATCCATCATTCTGCATTAAGAATCTGCTCTGGTGCCTTTCGAACATCCCCCATAGAAAGTTTATACAATATTTGTTATCAACTACCTCTCTACTTAAGGCGTAAAAAAATTGCCGCCTTGTATTACTTCCGAACGCAGTCTCTCTCAAAGCACCCTATATCAGAATTAACACTTCCAGCAAGTCTTAGGAGAATTTATGATGCTCGATCCTCCTGCATTCAACCGTTCAGTATGAGAATGAAAAAGCTTTTGCAGGACTCGGACTTTAACAATTATGTCTACAAATGTCTTTTGTTTTGCCCCATGGGATATGCCAGAATTTTCCTTTTTAAATCCATTTTCTGGATATGATAAATCCACAACAGCATCTGTGGTTTTTCAACAGATATTTCTCTATCATCGCTGTCAGTATTCATCTTTCATTCCAGTTTTTACAGATGGCTCGAAATCAGATGGACATGTCGGATTTGGCATTGTACTTCCATCTGGTACACTGAGCTATCGTTTACATACCTGTTCTTCTGTTTTTACTGCGGAACTAATGGCAATTTCCTCTGCCCTTCAGGAAATTTCGATGTCTACTTATCGCAGCTTCATTATTTATACCGACAGTATGAGTGCTTTAGAGACGCTCTCCCATCCTGACAATCAAATGCATCCTGTCGCCTTAGAAATTCTAAATACTTTAGTCCTTCTTCGAAATAAGACATTTAATATTTTATTTTGTTGGGTACCGAGTCACTCGGGCATTTCTGGGAATGAGGCAGCAGACTGTGCTGCAAAAGCTGCTTCTTCATTTCTTTCACAAAATATTCCTTACTGTGATGCGAAGAAGTTTTTTCTTTGTCATCTTTACTCCACTTGGCAGGCAAACTGGAATGAGCAAGTTGACAACAAATTGCATACCATTAAATCTTTCATTGGATTATGGCCTGTACTCCCTGTACGGGGGTTGGATGTTAAATTGACCCGCCTCCGTATAGGACATACACGTCTAACTCATAAACATCTCATTTGTGGAGACAGGAAACCCATGTGTCCTACATGCAGTATAGATTTTACTGTGAAACACATTCTTATTGAATGTCCTGATTTTAAATCACATCGCGAGTTGTTTTTCCAGTCATCGTCTCTAACTATGCAGGACTTGGTGGGTGAAAAACACCACCCAAATATTTTTAACTTTTTAAAAGCTATTCGCTTTTTTACATGTATCTGATAAATCGTCATCTTAGATAAACTTTATCCTTTTTCAATTGCACTCTTTGTTTATTTTGCAACTTTTTATTGGCTTCTTATTTTCATGTATTTGGGCATTTTCTTATATTGATAGTTCCATTGAATTTGTGTTTAAATTTTTAAATTTTGTTGCTGAATAAGATTTTGTGCAATTTCATTCGCTGGAATTCTGAATATTACTTTTGTGCTAATTAGGTTTTAAAACTTTTATATCCATATTTTTATTGAATTGATGAAGCTTTAAAAATAAATTACATTTCAATCTCAAGTTTTATATACTACCATATGCTTGGCGCAGTATGGCCAAATTTGGCTTTTGCGCCAAAAAACCCCAACTACCTACCTACCTACCTGGTCTCCATATTCTTTGATATTGAGAAGGCTTATGACCGTGCTTGGCGCTTTGGCATACTCTCAACACTTTTTAACTTTGGTTTTAGGGGAAACCTTCCCATATTTTTACAGAACTTCTTATTAAATCGGTCTTTTAGAGTTCGTGTTGGAAACGTTTATTCAACTCATTTTAATCAAGCTGAGGGAGTTCCACAAGGAAGTGTCCTCAGTGTCACACTTTTTATCGTCCATCTTCATCAAATTTTAACTCATTTACCTTCATCTGTACATTCCAGTCTTTACGTTGACGATTTACAAATATCCTGCCACGGAAGTAGTATGAATATAATTGAACGACAGTTACAAACTGCTGTAAACAAATTAGTATCGTGGTGCGATAACAATGGGCACACTATTTCGCCGGAGAAGAGCCGATGCGTTCATTTCTGCAGAAAAAGAAATCTTCACCCTGATCCGAATGTTCATATTCGGAATATTCCAATTCCAGTTGTTAATGAAATACGGTTTTTGGGAGTGATTCTTGATCGGAAGCTCACCTTCCTTCCGCATGTCCCCCTCAGGGGCTCACCTTCTTTAGGTGAGTACGGGTGTCCCAAGCCCGAGGTACCCAGGGATCTTTCCTTTTCTCAGGGGGTTTACCGTCTTTGGTAAATACGGGTGTCGCGCCCCCGGGTTACCCTAGCGATCCTTCTCTTTTTATTTTTCTAATTTCCATTTTTGTATCATTTGAATTGATATTTCATTTCTATTTATGTTGGATTTTGTTTGATATTTGAGTTTTACATTAAACCCATGTGTTGGCCGTGCATGGCGACCCGTTAGGGGCAAAGTGGGATCCTGGGGTCCCTTTGCGTTCTCTTTGGCCCATGCTGCTCCGTAAGTCGGGCGGCAGGAGTGAGCCCGCTCTTGTCAATCGGCTGGTGGTATATTTCTATGGGAACAAGGAAGTACTGCTCTAGGGTTAGGTCTGCAGTCTTTGTAGATCTATATTCCGGTACCACCCCTAAGGTAAGTACCGAGGCTGGAGAAGCCCAGAGCCGGCAACTGCCTTCCTTTATTGGGCTCCATGGTGGGTGGGGGCGTACTGGAATGAACATCACATAAAAATTATGGGTTCCCAAAACTTCGGTCCCGGCGGAGACATGCGTCCGTCAAACTCTCCTTTGGAGCACCATTTGCATTTTGATAAATTTTTCGTTATTAAAAAAATTGAAGGTAATTTTAAAACTGTTTCTCCTATTTTGATCCATAAGTCCATTTTGGGAATGATTGGTGAAGTTGAATCTATTAAAAAAACAAAAATTGGTGACATCCTAATTGAACTTAAATCCTTGGAACAAACACAATTATTAAAATCATTGAAATCGATTGGAGAACATGCAGTCACTGTCACTCCTCATAAATCTTTGAATAATTCTCGAGGTGTAATATCCGAATCTGAATTTCAATCAGACTCTGAAGAAGAAATTCTTGAATGCTTGCAGGATCAAAACGTAACATCAGTAAAGAGAATATCTATTAAACGTGATAACCAGATAATTCCAACTAAACATCTAATACTGACTTTCAATATCCCTACACCTCCAAAATCTGTTCGTATAGCCTACATAAACTGCCCCGTTAAGAAATATATACCCAATCCATTAAGATGCTTTAAGTGCCAAAGATTCGGGCATTCTATGGCAGCCTGCCGCGGCAAAGAAACGTGTGGCCGTTGCTCGGAAATTGGGCACAACAGTAAATCCTGCTCCTCTATCCCGAAATGTATTAATTGCAAAGGTGACCATCCATCTTATACTCGGAAATGCCCTAGATGGATCGAAGAAAAGGAAATTCAAACAATAAAAGTCAATAAAAATATTTCTTTTGCCGAAGCACGAAAAATTGTAATTTCCAGGACACCGACTATTGGAGTGTCATATTCTTCTGCGGCCAAAACCTGCCCGTATTGTTCAAATAAAACAGCACCACAAACAGAAATATCATCTGATAATAACCCAATGCCTTCATCTAGGCAATATTCAGCTAATCACAATAGATCCAATGATCCTGGAAAAGAAATAATACAAAACAAAACTGGACCTCCAAATATATCTAAAGTAAATGACCAAAAAAACCAAAAGGAAACTAACTTAGGAAATCTAAATGACAATAATGCCTTAAAAATACCACCCACTATTCAATTAAACAGTGGTAACATTACTCATAACAAAACATCTCGTATACCTACAACCAACAATAAAAAAGTAGAAACACCCAAAAGAACGTTAAAACTTTTCAAAGAAACAAAAGCTATGAGGAAGTCTCGAATACAGACAATGAAAAATAACTTGGACGGAAAAATAAGAGATTCCATTAAAAAACGTACACTTACTAAACAAGATTTTTTAAAACAATCAAGAATTGACGAAGATGACGATACTGATGATTTTAAAATTCACCCATCTGATGATGACGTGATGTTCACTGACGGGGTAGAAGAGACTTTAAATACATCAAAGAAAAAATAAGCTTTTATGGCACTTAAACTTATTTCGTGGAATTGCCGTGGTTTAAAGTCCCACTCTGATGATATTAAATCGCTTTTAAATAAATACCAGCCCATTTGCCTCGGATTACAGGAAACTTGTCTTTCTCCTGACGATGTTATTAATATTAAATATTACAACATAATAAGGAAAGATTACACTCAAGGCGCAAGAGCTTCAGCTGGTGTAGCAATTCTAATCTCAAAAGATTTTCCCTTTATACAGATACCATTAAATGGCGAGATACAAGCATTGGCAATTCAGCTGCAGATTGATGTCCTTGTTACTGTTTGTTTTATTTACCTCCCACCTAATTATATTTGCACTCAACAGGAATTAGATGAATTAATAGATCAATTACCTGAACCGTTCTTTCTTCTTGGGGATCTCAACGGCCATAACCCAATATGGGGCAGTCCAGATATTAATATAAGAGGGAAACAAATAGAAACTCTAATTGATGACCACTGTATCTGTTTATTAAATAATAATAACCAAACATATTTTCATCAACCAACTCGGACGTTCCACACACTTGATTTAGCTCTTTGCTCCCCTTCTTTAGTCATCAAATGGAATTTCAATACAGAAGACGACTTGTATAACAGTGATCATTTCCCGATCATATTAAATTACATAGATGATGACATTAGATATCCTGAAAGACCGAAGAAATTCATATTTCAGAAAGCAAACTGGACACTATTTTCACAACTTGCTACAATAACATTGGAAATGGTACAAGATTATAGCATAGAAGACGCAGTCGACAAAGTTACAAATTTAATTATTCAAGCAGCAGATATAACTATTCCTAAAACATCAGGGAAAACACCAAAAATATGGAAACCCTGGTGGAATGAAGAATGCCGAATTACTATGAAAGAACTAAAGAAAGCTTGGGGAAACTTTCGACGCTATCCGACCACATCTAACCTAATTGCTTTTAAATTGGCTGGTGCAAACTTTAGAAGAGTCAAACGCGTAAGTAAAAGGAAATCTTGGCAAAATTTCATTAACTCCATAAATAATCAAATATCATCAAAAAAGCTGTGGGACAAGATAAGAAAACTATCTGGTAGATATGATAGCCCAGTAGTATCCTTTTTGAATTACAATGGACAAGTCGTAACAGATATTAAAGAGATTGCGAACACATTAGGAGAAACTTTTGCTGCTGTTTCTAGTGCGAATTCATATTCGCCAGATTTTATTTTATTCAAGACAAATGAAGAGAGACAAGGTATAAATTTTAATACCGTTACAGACGAAGAATATAATTCTGATTTTTATCTTAATGAACTCAAACGCGCTTTGAGTAGATCGCATGCTACTTCTGCTGGTCCTGATAAGATCAATCTCCTCATGCTCACTCATCTAACTGAGACGTCCATGCATAACCTTTTAATTTTATTTAATAGAATATGGAAAGAACATAAGTTCCCCAATTCTTGGAGAAGAGCCATGGTAATCCCTGTTTTAAAACCTGGGAAAGACGCTAAAACTCCTAGCAGTTATCGACCTATAGCTCTCACTAGCTGTCTTTGCAAGGTATTGGAAAGGATGGTAAATTCTAGACTTATACATGTTCTGGAAAAAAAGAAATGGTTGTCGCCTTTTCAATCTGGTTTCCGAGTCGGTAGAGGAACAGTGGATAGTATTTTACAACTAGAAACTTCTATACGAGAGGCCTTCGTTAGTAAAAAACACCTTGTTTCAATTCTGTTTGACATGGAGAAGGCATATGATAAAACATGGCGATACGGAATTTTAAAAGACCTCTATGAAATTGGTTTTAGAGGCAATCTCCCAATTTTTATTAAGAACTTTTTAAAGACAAGAACGTTTCAAGTCCGAATAGGAAATATTTTATCTCGCAACTTTTATCAAGAGGAGGGTGTTCCTCAGGGTAGCGTTCTTAGTGTTATCCTATTCATTGTTAAAATAAATGGAGTCATGAAGCAATTACCAACGTGCGTGAAAGGCTCTCTTTTTGTAGATGATCTTGCAATTCACTGCTCCGGCACAGATATGGTCTATATTGAAAAGAAATTGCAAGAGGCGGTGAATAATATCAGTCAATGGAGCAGAGAAAATGGATTCCAGATTTCAACTCAAAAGACAAATGGCGTACATTTTTGCAGAAGACGTGGACTCCATTTGGATCCAAAAATTTTACTGAATGATTGCACAATTCCTATCGTAAAGGAAGCAAAATATTTAGGACTGATACTTGACTCTAAGCTGACTTTCAAATCTCATATAAATTACTTAAAAAGAAAGTGCATTCAATCTCTAAATCTTATCAAAATACTTTCGGGGACATCATATGGAGCCGAAAGCACTGCTATGATGAGAGTTTATAAAGCTCTTATACGTTCAAAACTCGATTATGGATGCGTTATTTACGGCTCGGCTGCAAAATCTACCCTGAACGCTCTCGATACTATACATCATCAGGGCCTCCGGCTGTGTCTGGGAGCATTTAGAACATCCCCGATTCAAAGTATCTATGTAATGAGCAATGAACCTTCATTAGAGTTGAGACGGGAGAGGCTTACTCTCAATGCTTTTTTTAAAATTAAAAGCGATTCATCTCACCCGATGCATTATAAAGTCCTTAATCCTATATATGGGTCATTATTTGCGCTAAAGCGTTCGTTCATCCCTTCATTCGGCTTCAGAGTTGGGGACACTTTGAGGAATTTTAACGTTACCGATTTTCCAATCTTGGAGAAAAATGATGAACTTCCACCTTGGGAGGAATTAAAAATAAATTTTATTAATGAGTTTGAACACTTGCCGAAATCAACAACACCTGAAATCGTGTACAAAAATTTATTTTACGATCACAGAGATCGCTTTTCAAACTATGAGCCTGTGTTTACTGATGGCTCTAAAAATGAAGATCATGTTGGAGCATCAGTTGTGATAGAAGATGTTACTATATCGGAAAGATTACACCAGTTTTGCTCAGTATTTACCTCAGAGATATATGGTATATATTTAGCTTTACTTAAACTGAATTATTTCGGAGGGAAATTTATTTTATATACAGATTCAAAAAGTGCAATCGATGCTCTGAAGAATGTCAATCCTCTTAGTCATCCTCTGGTTCTTAAATGTGCAGAAATGTACAAATATTTAACCAATAAAGGTCTGTATATTGCTTTTTGTTGGATTCCTGGCCATGTGGGTATTGTAGGTAATGAGGTAGCTGACAAGGCATCTAAAACGGCTACGCTCACGGTGGAAAACTTTGTCCCACTGAAAGATTCTTTACAAGCTGTTAGGAATTGGATCAATAAAAAATGGCAAAGAAATTGGGACGAGCAGCTCACAAATAAATTACACGCGTTTTGGCCTTTTATCGGTCGCATTAACACATCTAATTTAAGCAGGAAACAAGATGTAATATTGACTCGCCTTAGAATCGGTCATATAAAAATTACGCACAAGCACTTGCTTTGTTCAGAGCCTGCACCTATTTGTTCTCATTGTCAATGCATTCTTTCAGTGCGGCATATTTTAATAGAGTGTCAAAATTTTAATACATATAGACTCGACCGATTTGGAACAAATAACGTTACCTTAAGCCAACTGATTGGAGAAAATCCCCATCCAAACCTTTTTAAGTTCCTTAGAGATGTAAATATTTATAATCTCATTTAAGTTCTTTTCTTTAAACTTTAAAATTTTCTTTTACTGAACTGGTTACTATCACATAAAATATGAAGAATGTGCATATCTAGTGTTTGGCGCAGTTTAGTCAAATATGGCTCTTGCGCCATAAAACGCAACTCAACTCAACTCAACTTCCGCATGTCTTATATTTGCGGAAAAAGTGTGAGAGGTTATTGAATATTTTAAAACTGCTGTCTAGAACAACTTGGGGTGCCGATCGGACCTCCCTGCTCCGTATTTATCAAGCAGTCATCCTTTCCCGCATTGATTACGGTTGCATGGTGTATGGTTCTGCACGTACAACAGTTTTGTGGCGATTAGATACCATACACCATACTGCTCTAAGAATATGTTCCGGAGCCTTTCGCACTTCTCCGGTTAATAGCCTGTATGTCATTTGCCATCAACTCCCTCTTCAATTAAGGCGTCAGAATTTATCTATTTTATATTATTACCGTATAAAGTCCGTTCACAATCACCCCATTTGTCATATGTATCTTCCGGTTGGTCTTCGTAAACTATATGATGCCCGTCCCTCTCACATCCTTCCATTCAGTGAGAGAACTAAATTAATACTATGCGATTCGAATCTTAACGATGTTCATGTTAAAGTTCATGACTCTTTTAGCTTCCCACCTTGGGATATCCCTCAATTTTCTTTTTTAAATCCCTTCACTGGAACCGATAAATCATCAACTCCTCCGATAATTTTCCAACAACTCTTTCATTGTATGTAGATGATTTACAAATTTCTTGCCAGGGATCAAACATGAGACTGATTGAAAGGCAGCTGCAGACTGCTGTGAATAGTCTTGTCAAATGGTGTGATCAGAATGGATACAAAGTTTCATCAAGTAAAAGTTGTTGCGTCCATTTTTGTAGAAAACGTAGTCTTCACCCTGAACCAGAAGTTTATATAAGCAACAGAGTTCTTCCTGTGGTCCCAGAAGTTCGTTTCCTCGGGGTAATTTTTGATCGAAAGCTTTCTTTCCATCCTCACATCTGCTTTCTACGAAAGAAATGTGGGAAAATGCTAAATATTCTGAAGGTTCTCTCCAGCACATCTTGGGGGGCTGATAGGACATCATTACTCCGAGTTTATGAAGCTCTGATTCTATCTCGAATAGACTACGGTTGTATAGCATATGGCTCTACCAGCAATACTGCTTTAAAGAAACTTGATACAATCCATCATTCTGCCCTGAGGATTTGCTCTGGAGCTTTCCGCACATCCCCAGTGCAAAGCTTATATGTGACGTGCCATCAACTTCCACTCTCTCTGCGTCGCCAGAAATTGTCATTGCAATATTATTTTAAAATTTCATCCATACCTAAGCATCCTTTAATTTACACCACTCTCAGTCAATTCTTAGAACGACTTTATAATGCTCGTCCGACAGCTATCCGTCCGTTTTATGAACGCATGAAATCTTTCACTTCTGGCACACAACTTTCCGAAGTAAGAATATTATCTATTGACCATTTCTGCTTTCCTCCCTGGAATACACCATGTATTGCTCATATAAACCCATTCCTTGATTTCAAAAAATCTCATATTGATGCACACTCGCTTCAGCGAATATTCCTTGAACATCGTGCCCAGTATAACAACTATAAAACAATCTTTACTGATGGTTCAAAAACAATGAATCATGTCGGTTTCGGTGTTATTTCAGATAACGCTACTTATAACCATACTCTCCCCAAATATTGCTCAGTGTATACGGCAGAAGCAACTGCTATTTTATTTGCGCTACAAAGTATTTCCTCATCTGACTCTCGTAAATTTTGCATATATACCGACAACATGAGCGTTTTGAAACAATTGCAAAATTTTGATTATTCTTGTCATCCGATTGTTGCACAAATCATGGAACAACTGTCAGTACTGATGAAAAGAGACTTCGACGTAGTTTTCTGCTGGGTACCAAGTCACGTTGGAATCTATGGCAATGAGCTTGCAGATCAGGCTGCAAAATTCGCTTCAATTCCTCTTGAATTTCGTGTTCCCTTCTGTGATAGTTCGGGATATATCAAACGATATATCTATGAGGAGTGGCAGAAAGTTTGGGACACGCAGGTTGATAACAAACTACATGCTATTCAACCAAAAATAAATATGTGGTCAGTTTTACAAAATCGATGCGCAGATGTAAAATTAATTCGTCTACGCATTCGGCACACAAGATATACACATAGACATTTACTGTTTGGTGAACGAGTCCCTCATTGTACGAACTGTGGAGTAGTCAATTCAATTGCACACATTCTTACTCAATGCCCTAATTTTACTTCTGATCGTTTAACTTACTTCCATTCGCCCATTTTAAATTTACAGGACTTAGTGGGTGAGAAACCTCACTCAAAACTTTTTGACTTTTTAAAAGCCATTGGTTTTTTTCATAGTATTTAAAATTGAGATTTATTTTGATTCTTGTGTCAAATCATTATATATCGTATATCTTCTTAACTTTTGACGTTTTAGAATGCATCTTTCTTTTATCTACACATTTTATAATGGAACTGTTTAAAAATCCTTGTGAATGGCGCAGCTTGTCCTAAATTGGACCTTGTGCCGAAAAAGCATATCATACCATACCATACCATACCATACCAACAACTCTTTCTGTATCATCACCATCAGTATTCTTCTTTTATACCAGTTTTCACGGATGGCTCAAGATCAGATGGACATGTTGGTTGTGCCATTGTAACTCCATCTGAGACAGTGAGCTATCGTCTTCACAACTACTGCTCTGTGTTTACGGCTGAGTTAGTGGCCATTTTTTATGCTCTGTAAAAAATCTCGCCTTCTACTCAGCGTAATTTTATCATTTATTCCGATAGCATGAGCGCCTTGAAAACACTTTCTAATTATCATTATCGGATGCATCCGATTGCTGTTCGTATTTTGTTTACATTTCGTTTATTACAAAACGATGGTTTTAATATAATTTTTTGTTGGGTTCCGGGTCATGTGGGCATTTTTGGTAATGAAAAGGCCGACTTGGCTGCAAAATCTGCGACGGAGTTTTTAAGAATCGGACTTCCATTTTCTGATGTTAAGACGGCTGTTTTTAATCACACATATTCTTCTTGGCAGGAGACATGGAACATTCAAGTTCAAAATAAGCTACGTTCTATCAAACCTACCATTAGTTTGTGGCCTGTTCTCCCTATACGTGAGATGGATGTCAAACTGACCCGTCTCCGTATAGGACACACCCGCCTCACTCATAGGCATCTGATTCTAGGCGAAAAAGCAGCAACATGTCCTACTTGTCAACTGGATTTTACAGTATATCACATTTTGGTCCAGTGCCCTGCTTTTAATTCTCATCGTATTCGTTTCTTCCATTCACCGTCTTTAACTTTAGCTGACCTGGTGGGTGAGAATTACCACCCGAATATTTTTAACTTTTTAAAAGCTATTCAACTCTATATCCACATATAAATTAATTTTTGTTTAATTTTTTTATTTGTACATTTGAAATCATTGTTATGTTTGAAAATGATACATCCATTGTTGTTTTTAAAGATGTCTGGTTTTTACTGGAATCGTCTGCTTTTGAAATTTTAACCACATAATTTTTAGGATGGAATTAAACCATACGTTTGGCGCAGTATAGCCAAGATTGGCTCTTGCGCCAATAAACCCAACAACCAACCAGCCACTCTGTTTGCTTCCTGCTTCTCATGGACAGCCAAAACCCCACGTGTTGACCGTGCGTGGCGACCCATTAGAAAGACAGGTGGTGCACTGTGGGCCCCGGTGTATCAATCGGCTGGTACTTAGTCCCCTGAGTGGCTAGTCTGCTAGGGATCAAGCGGAGGGGTTACCCCTTGGGCTTGGCGTTAAGGGTGGTCACTGTCCCCGGGGGTAACTCCCAGCATATAGGTACCGATTAGCACTAGGGTGGATGCCGAGGCTGCTAATAACCAGAGTCGGTAATTGCCTTCCCTTGTTGGGCTCCGTGGTGGGCGGTGCCGTCGGACCCGAATCTTTTGTAATATCGTGTGGGCTCCCCCAAACGTGGTCCCTTCAGTGGGCGTCACAAGATTCCAACAAGTTTTAATTCTAATAACTATTTTGATTCATTTTACGTTCTGAAAAGAATTTCTGACAAGAACGAAACTTTCTCAAATGTCTCCCCATTTTTAGTCCAAAAGGCGCTCTGTTGGTGAAGTTACATCTATCCGAAAGATGCGCTCTGGTGACTTGTTAGTAGAGGTGAATTCTCGAAAACAAGCCCAGCAGCTTCAAAAACTAAAAGCCTTAGCAACAATAGCCATTACAGTAAGTTCTCACCAATCTCTGAATACTTCCAAAGGTGTCATTACCTGCAGAGAACTGTTAAACGTCCCCTTTGAGATAATAAAAAAAGAAATGAAACCACAAGGCGTAATTGACGTTCGCCGCATAAATATAAGGCGAGATGGACAACTTGTAGAAACAAAACACAACATTCTCACTTTTCAGACACCAAAATTACGCGAATACGCTTATGCAGGATACATTAGATAACCAGTCCGTCAATATATTCCAAACCCTCTTAGATGTTTCCAGTGCCAGCGCTTTGGCCACTCAAAGGCGAATTGCCGCGGGTCACTTACTTGTGCCCGTTGTGCTGATAAAGGGCATGAGAGCCAGCAGTGTTCCGAACAAGAAAAGTGCGTAAACTGCGATGGCAGCCATCCCTCTTATTCTCGATCCTGCCCGCGTTGGGTACTGGAAAAACAGATTACAGCAGTCAAAATAAAAGAAGGTATACCATACCCTGAGGCCAGGCGAAAGGTGCAAATACAAACTCCTAAGCCTGGTATTAGTTATTCTTCTGTAGTTAAAAAATCATTTTGTGAAAACTGCTCCTGTAATGATTGTAAAAAAATGCAATAAAATCTAAAAATTTTGAGAAAAAACCAGAATCCGATACCGAAAATTCTATAAGTTCACCTGAAACTTCTCAACTTGTCAAACCAAAATCGAAATCAAAACGCAAATCACAAAAATCATTGACACTGTAGCTTGCGAAGCGCGGCCTTTCGGATAAGGACGTCAGCCTAAAATTTAAAAAATCTAAAGCAAAAAATTCCGTCACCTTAGGGTTAGCGACGCAAGGTGTGGTCCATAAGGACTTATCATCTATCTTTGGTGATGCACCTAATATTAATGGCGGTTTTTTATGCTTTACAGAAGGTTTCTCTCTGCTCCGAACGCAATTTTTGTATTTATACCGACAGCATGAGTTCCTTGGAAACACTTTCCCATTTCCACATTCGAATTCATCCAATTGCCTTGGAAATCTTGTATCTTTTAAAGACACTTCAAAATAGAGGTTATGAAATATTATTCTGCTGGATTCCAGGTCATGTTGTTATATCGGGAAATGAACTGGCGGACAATGCTGCAAAAACAGCCGCCTTGTTCATGCAACGTGAAATACCTTTTTCCGACGCGAAGAATGTTTTCACAAAACATATTTACTATAGGTGAGTACGGGTGTCCCAATCCCGAGGTACCCAGGGATCTATACTCCCTTTAGGTTTACTCTCCTCTGTGCCTTCTACTGTCACCTTTGTTTTTTCTTTCCCTCGAGGGTAGGCGAGGGAGCTCTCCATGAGAAGCTGTCGCCGCTCTGTTTGCTTCCTGCTTCTCATGGACAGCAAATACCCCCACGTGTTTGCCGTGCGTGGCGACCCATTAGACGGGTGGTGCACTGTGGTCCCCGGTGTATCAATCGGCTGGTCGCTAACCACCGGAGTGGTTAGTTTGCTAGGGATCAAGCGAAGGGGTTACTCCTTGGGCTTGGCGTTAAGGGTGGTCACTGTCCCCGGGGGTAACTCCCAGCGTATAGGTACCAGTTAGCATTATGGTAAGTGCTGAGGCTAGGAACATCTAGAGCCAGTTACTGCCATCCCTTGTAGGGCTCCGTGGTGGGCGATGCCGCTGGGCCTGAATCCCCATCAATATCGTATGGGCCGATCCCTTGTAGGGCTCCGTGGTGGGCGATGCCGCTGGGCCTAAATCCCCATCAATATCGTATGGGCCGCAAAAACTTTGCTCCCTTCAGTGGGCATCATTTTGTAACGCAATCTCGTGAAAAACATTTTGACTCATTTTTTATTATTCAAAGAATATCAACTGATAAACAAACGTTTCATACGGTATCGCCGTTTTTAGTTGAAAAATCAATTTCCAGTACTATTGGTGAAGTTAACTCGATTCGAAAATTGCGCTCAGGAGACTTGCTTGTGGAAGTCAATTCCCGCAAACAAGCTCAACAACTTATAAAACTTAAAGCTTTAGCAACCATCCCTGTAAATGTGAGTGCTCATAGATCACTTAATTCTTCCAAAGGTGTTATAACCTGTGGAGAACTACTGAATGTTCCTATGGAGGAAATAGTAGAAAAATTGAAGTCTCAAGGAGTAACAGAAGTTCGCCGTATCAAAATTCGACGAGATGGGAAACTCCTGGAAACGAAGCATCTGATCCTCACTTTCAATTCTCCAAAAGCACCAGAGTCAATAAAGGCAGGTTATATGAAACTACCTGTGAGACCTTTCATCCCCAATCCCTTAAGATGTTTTAACTGCCAGCGCTTTGGCCATTCCAAAACTAACTGCCGCGGGACTCAAACTTGCGCCCGTTGTGCGGTAGCTGGCCATGAAAGTACTGATTGCGCATCTAAAGAAAAATGCATAAATTGCAAGGGTGACCATACCTCTTTCTCGAGATCCTGCCCCAAATGGAAACTAGAGAAAGAGATTATTACAACCAAAGTTAAAAAAGGTATTTCTTTTCCTGAAGCAAGACGCTTGGTTCTAGCACAAACCCCTATGGAAGGACGTAGCTATGCATCTGTAGCAAAATCCCTGAATACATCTGAAGTACAAACAAACCCTGTAATAATCCTATCGAACGATTCAGATTCTGATTTAATTTCTAGTCCAACAAAAGAAAAAGCTCCAACTGATTTAAAGAAAAGAAGAACTGTCTCTAGGGCACAGAAGGCCTTGGCATTGAAAATTTCAAAGAAGGGTACTTCTCTTAAGGATTTAAAATCCCGTAGATCGGTTGCTCTTGAGATGGGCAAAGCAGGTCTTGCAACTAAGGACTTGCCTACTCTGTTTGGTAATCCTTCAACTTCTGAGCTGCTAAAAATTCACCCTTCCGATGGTGAAGATGATGATCTCCAAATGAGTTGCGACCAACCAGCAACTCCACTCACTGGTGTTGAAAATAGTCCACCTCCACTTTTTAATGATCAGTTTTCTCTCCTGGAATTGTCGTGGAATCAGGACAAAAATTGAGGACATTAAAGCTCTTATAAATTCTACTCATCCTGTTTGCATTGCGCTTCAAGAAACTTTCTTGAAGCCGGATGTTAACTTGAAGCTACGCGGTTATAACTGTGTGAGAAAAGATAATGATACTGGCAGGTCCTTTGCTGGTGGAGTGTGCATTTTGACCTCCAACCTTTATCCTAGCACAGTTCTTAACATACACACTCCTTTGCAAGCAGTAGCTGTACAAGTGCACGTGAAAACCTTGGTAACTGTTTGCTGCATATATTTACCACCAAACGAAATTATCTCTCAAAATGAGCTTAATATTTTGGTTAATCAGCTTCCAGCACCTTTCATATTATTAGGTGACTTGAATGGACATAGTACTTTGTGGGGCTCTAACACTACCAATTCTCGTGGGCGACAGATAGAACAATTTATTTCTGATAACTGTCTCTGTCTGCTCAATAATAACGAAAAGACATACTTCCATGAACCGACTGGTACTTTCCATTCTCTTGATCTCGCTATTTGCTCTCCGGCAATTCTCCCATTATTGAATTTGGCAGTTGAGAGTGATTTACATAATAGCGATCACTTTCCTCTTGTCATCTTTCATGATGATAATAGCAATATGGTGCAAAGCCCACCAACCTATATTATCCAAAAAGCAGATTGGGATGCATTTACTAAGCGTGCATTGATCACTGAGGCAATGATTTCATCTGCCGATATAAGGGAGGCTGTTCAAAATGTCTCTAACTGTATTATTAAGGCTGCTGACGCTTCAATTCCAAAGCGTACAACTCTTCCACGCAAATTTCGCAAACCATGGTGGAATGATGCATGTCGCAATGCTTATAAAGAACAAAGAAAAAGTTGTGGTATTTTCCGAAGGTATCCTACCACGGAAAATCTCATAGCATTTAAAAAAGCAAGAACAAATGCTCGTAGAATCCGGCGTCGCAGTCAAAAAGAATCTTGGCACAGATTTATATCAACAATCACTTCCAGTACATCTAGTGCGCAATTATGGAAGAAAGTTAAAGCGGCAAACGGAATCTATAAAGAATTTGCTTTCCCCATTTTAAATACAGAAACGGCTTCATATTCCTCGCCACTTGACATTGCAAACGTTATTGGCGAAACCTTCGCTGACGTCTCAAGCTCTGTTTCTAATAATCCTGTTTTTCGTGTGGTTAAGAGACAAGCCGAGCAAGTGCCATTGAAATATCGAACTCGCAGGGTATTTTCTTATAACTGTAACTTTAAGATGTTAGAATTAAAAAAAGCTCTTTCTCATACTCGAGATACTAGCCCAGGTGTCGACGGGATTACCTACAGTATGCTTCGCCATTTAGACGAAACCTCTCTTTTGCATCTCCTGCACTTGTTTAACAGAATCTGGAGTGAGCAAATTTTTCCTGAACAATGGTATGAAGCCATTGTGATACCTATCCTTAAACCTGGGAAGGTTCCTACCAATCCCTCCAACTATAGGCCAATTGCTTTAACTAGTTGTCTTTGTAAAACGCTCGAACGCATGATAAATGCTCGTTTACTCTATGAACTGGAGAAAAATGGGTATATTTCACCTTTCCAAAGTGGTTTCCGTCGAGGACGTTCTACCAGTGACAACTTAATTATGCTTGAATCTCAGATTCGAAATGCGTTTGTCCAGAGAAACCATCTAGTGTCTATATTCTTTGATATAGAAAAGGCGTACGATCGCACGTGGCGGTATGGTATTCTCCGTGCCTTAGGTGATTTTGGTTTTAAGGGTAACTTGCCAGTTTTTATTCAAAATTTTTTAAAATCTCGTACATTTCGAGTCCGTATTGGTAATACATTTTCTCATCATTTTATGCAAAGTGAGGGTGTTCCTCAGGGAAGTGTTTTGAGTGTCACCCTTTTTATTCTTCATATAAGCCAAATCCTTCATGTTTTGCCATCATCGGTTTCTGGAACATTATATGTGGATGATTTACAAATCTCCTGTCAGGGATCTAACATGAATTTAATAGAGCGACAGCTCCAGAGGGCTGTTGACAAGCTTATTTCATGGTGTGACGAGAATGGACATACTCTATCCCCTGAGAAGAGCCGTTGCGTACACTTTTGTCGGAAACGGAGTCTCCACCCTGATCCTGTGATACAAATTCGAGGTGTTGATATTCCAGTTGTTGAAGAGGTACGTTTCTTGGGAGTCATATTTGACCGGAAACTCACTTTCCTTCCGCATGTCCTTCACTTGCGAAAGAAGTGTGAAAAATCCCTCAACATCCTAAAAGTCCTCTCGACTACAAGATGGGGGGCAGATCGAACATCTCTACTTCGTATCTATCAGTCTGTTATTCTGTCAAGAATTGATTATGGATGCGAAATATATGGTACAGCTCTTTCTAGTGTTCTCCGAAATTTAGACACAGTACACAACAGTGCTTTGCGTATCTGTTCTGGAGCCTTCCGTACATCACCAGTTCATAGTTTATATGTGATTTGTCATCAACTTCCACTTTATCTGAGACGGAAAAAATTATCTGAACTATATTTTTTCCGTATTGAATCTTTTATCAATCACCCTGTTCGTCGAGTCAATTTACCTATTGGTTTGGGACGATTATATAATGCACGTCCTTCTAATATCCTACCTTTTCGTGAAAGGATAACAAGGACTTTCGCTGATCCAGGAATTTTAAAAATGCAGGTTCATAATACTATCGCTTATGCTTTGCCACCCTGGGATATCCCAGAAATATCATCCCCTCAGGGGCTCACCTTCTTTAGGTGAGTACGGGTGTCCCAATCCCGAGGTACCCAGGGATCTTTACTCCCTTTCAGTTCGCTCTCCTCTCCGCCTTCTGCTGTCTGCTATGTATTTCCTTCCCTCGACGGCATGCGAGGGAGCTCTCCATGAGAAGCTGTCGCCGCTCTGTTTGCTTCTTGCTTCTCATGGACAGCCAATGTCCCACGTGTTGGCCGTGCGTGGCGACCCATTTGAAAGACGGGTGGTGCACTGTGGTCCCCTGTGCATCAATCGGCTGGTAGCTAGTCACCTGAGTGGCTAGTCTGCTAGGGATCAAGCGAAGGGGTTACTCCTTGGGCTTGGCGTTAAGGGTGGTCACTGTCCCCGGGGGTAACTCCGAGCGTATAGGTAACCGATTAGCACTATGGTAAGTGCCGAGGCTAGACGTCTAGAGCCGGTGGCTGCCATCCCTTGTTGGGCTCCGTGGTGGGCGGTGCCGTCGGACCCGAATCATCTCTAATATCGCATGGGCTCCTCCAAGAAATCTCCCTTCAGTGGGCATCGAAAACAAATAAATTTTTCATCTCCTACTCCATTTGATACCTATTTCGTTATAAAAAGAGTGTCTGATAAGCAAGAAACTTTTAATAATGTTTCGCCTTTTCTCGTTCAAAAAGCAATAGCAGCAGTTGTCGGTGAAGTTCAATCCATCCGCAAAATGCGTTCAGGTGATTTGCTGGTGGAAGTCTGCTCGAAAAAGCAAGCCCAGCAAATCATAAAATTAAAAGCTTTGGCAACAATACCTGTCACTGTAAGCTCCCACATGTCACTTAACTATTCAAGGGGTGTAATTACATGTGGAGAGCTGTTTAACGTTCCTCTAGAGGAAATAACCATGGAACTCAAGCCACAAGGAGTTACAAATGTACGCCAAATTAATATTCGCAGGGATGGGCAACTTCTCCCTACAAAACATTTTATTATTACCTTTCATAGTCCGAAATTACCAGAATTTTTATACGCAGGCTATATAAAATTACCCGTACGACAATATATCCCAAATCCTTTACGATGTTTTCAATGCCAGCGTTTTGGTCATTCGAAAACAAACTGCCGCGGGACCCTCACTTGCGCCCGTTGTGCAGAAAAGGGCCATGATAGCCAGCAGTGTTGCTCACCAGAAAAGTGTGTAAACTGCGGAGGCAATCATGCTTCATTTTCCAGAAATTGTGAGCGCTGGCAACTAGAAAAACAAATAACAGCAATTAAAACTAAAGAAAATTTATCCTATCCTGAAGCTAGAAAAAAAGTTCTAGCTCAAACACCCACACCCGGCTTAACATATGCATCTGTAACAAAAAAACCGTTTTGTGCAAATTGTTCCTGTAAAAATTGTGTTAAATACTCCACCGAAAACAAAAATACAGATAAATCCTCTGAATCTGAAATTGAACCTACTGTAAAAAATATCCCTGACAACATCAAACCAGTCAAATCCAAATCTAATTCGAAATCTCAAAATTCACTGAAATTAAAGCTTGCGAAACGTGGCTCTTCATCGACACAGTTGGCTTCAAAATTAAAATTATCAAAAACACAGAACTCCGTCGCACTGGGGCTGGCGACGCAGGGTATCGCCCATAAGGATTTCAAATCCATTTTTGGTGGCGCACCCAAAAGTCCCGATATCATTGAGCTTCATCCATCTGAAGGGGATGACGATGAATTGGAAATGAGTTGCGATGTTTCGCCAACTCAAACAACTGATAGTGACTTTTCTGTTAATACAAAAATTTCTTAATGGGTACCTTCCTTTCATGGAATTGTCGTGGCATTCGGTCCAAACTTCCTGACATAAAGTCCATCATTAATAAATTTCATCCCGTTTGTCTTGGTGTTCAAGAAACCTTTTTGGCACCAAACATTCCTATTAAACTGCGCGGTTACAGCTGTGTTCGGAAAGATGCAGACACAGAATCTCACAGTTCTGGAGGTGTCTGTATTTTCACTTCTAACCTTTATCCGAGCACACCTCTAACTCTACATACATCTCTACAGGCTGTGGCTGTACAAGTTCATGTACGGACATTAGTCACAGTCTGCTGTCTTTACTTACCACCTCATGCAGTTATATGTCAGCAAGATCTTGATAACCTAGTAGACCAGCTTCCCTCACCATTTCTCTTACTGGGCGACTTTAACGGACATAGTACATTGTGGGGTTCAGAAAGTACAAACTCTCGAGGGCGGAAAATTGAGCAGTTTATTTCTAACAACTGTCTCTGCCTGCTCAATACTGAACAGAGAACTTACTTCCATGAACCCACATGTAGCTTCCATACACTTGATCTGGCCATATGTTCTCCTGAACTCTTGCCGTTGCTTAAATTTTCAGTCAGTAATGATCTGTACAATAGTGATCATTTTCCAGTTATTGTCTCATATGCTGAAGGAGGAAATAAGACTCTACTTCCTCCACGTTTTTTATTCCATCGAGCAAACTGGGATATGTTTATGTACTCAGCAGACATCTCGCAGGCTATGGTCAGTATTTCAGACATCACAGAAGCAGTTCAACATGTCATTCAAACACTTATAAAAGCCGCTAATAATACCATACCAAAATCTTCCTCGCGTCTAAGGAAGTTTTACAAACCGTGGTGGAATAAAGAATGCCACGACAGCCATAAGAATCAAAAGAAACTATGGAATATTTTTAGACGATACCCAACAACAGAGAATCTTGTCGCTTTCAAAAGAGCCAAAGCGCTTGCTCGCCGCATTCGCCGACGTAGTCAAAGAGAATCGTGGATAAAATTTATATCATCAATCACATCTTCTACTTCCAGTAAACATTTATGGAGGAAAGTAAAGGCTGCTAATGGGATTTATAGTGAATCATCCATCCCTGTTTTAAAAACCGGAACTGAGATGCACTCTTTCCCATTAGACATAGCCAATATTCTTGGTCATACATTCGCACAGGTTTCCGCTATGGATTCTTATAGTCCTGAATTTCTGGCAATTAAGAATCCAGCGGAACGGTTATCATTGAATTTTAATGACCGAAGTTCCTATCCATACAACTGTGAGTTTAGGATGTTTGAATTAAAAGCCGCCTTGTCTCAAGCCCGTGATACAAGTCCTGGGCCAGATGGAATCACATATAGTATGCTTCGCCATTTGAATGAAAACTCGCTTTCCAACCTACTGTTTTTATTTAATAGAATCTGGACGGAGCAGAAGTACCCATCACAATGGCGTGAAGCTATTGTGATTCCAATCCTGAAACCTGACAAGGAATCTTCCAATCCTCTGAGCTACAGGCCAATTGCTCTAACAAGTTGCATTTGTAAAACCTTTGAGCGCATGGTCAACGCTCGTCTTATCTTTGAATTGGAGAAACAAGGATGTATCTCGCCGTTGCAGAGTGGTTTCCGGAGAGGTCGTTCCACCTTCGACAATCTCATTTTACTGGAAACCCAGATCCGTAACGCTTTTGTTAAGAGGAATCACCTTGTCTCCATATTTTTTGATATAGAAAAGGCCTATGACCGTGCTTGGCGCTTTGGAATACTTTCAACACTTTTTAACTGCGGTTTTAGGGGAAACCTACCTATGTTTTTACAGAACTTTTTATCTCATCGGACTTTCAGAGTTCGTGTAGGCAACTTTTATTCCGATTCTTTTATTCAAGCTGAGGGAGTTCCGCAGGGAAGTGTCCTCAGTGTCACGCTTTTTATCGT
Organism: Argiope bruennichi; assembly: GCF_947563725.1. Taxonomy (NCBI): domain Eukaryota; kingdom Metazoa; phylum Arthropoda; class Arachnida; order Araneae; family Araneidae; genus Argiope; species Argiope bruennichi. The sequence continues at coordinate 42,505,620 of NC_079161.1, read as the reverse complement.
TCATCTTAGCCAAATTTTAACAAGCTTACCTTCATCTGTACATGCCAGCCTTTATGTTGACGATCTGCAGATATCATGCCAAGATAGCGATATGAATGTAATTGAACAAAATTTACAAACTGCCGTAGATAAATTAGTATCTTGGTGCGATAACAATGGGCATACTATCTCTCCGGAGAAGAGCCAATGTGTCCACTTTTGCCGGAAAAGAAAGCTTCACCTTGATCCGAATATACATATTCGAAATACTCAAATCCCTGTGGTGAACGAAGTACGGTTTTTAGGAGTGATTCTTGATCGGAAGCTCACCTTCCTTCCGCATATCTTATATTTACGGAAGAAGTGTGAGAAATCATTGAACATTTTAAAAGTGCTCTCGAAAACATCTTGGGATGCCGATCGGACCTCCTTAATCCGTGTTTACGAAGCAGTAATTCTTTCCCGAATTGACTATGCTTGTATGGTGTATGGTTCCGCCTGCCCATCAGTTTTGAGGCGACTGGATACCATTCACCATTCTGCTTTGCGTATCTGTTCAGGTGCATTCCGTACTTCTCCGGTTGAAAGCCTATACGTTATATGCCATCAGCTACCTCTTTGTTTAAGGCGTAAAAAATTGTCTGCCATATTTTATTTTCGAATTAAATCTGTTTTGAATCATCCCTTGAGCCACATGCCATTACCAGTTAGTCTTCGTCGACTTTATAATGCACGTCCCTCTCACATCCTCCCATTTTGTGAGAGAACTAAATTGCTTTTGAATGACTCGGACATTAACGCTGTTCATGTTAAAGTTGTTGACACTTTTAGTTTTTCACCCTGGGATATACCGCAGTTTTCGTTTTTGAATCCTTTTACTGGCTTTGATAAATCATTAACTGCTCCAGTTGTCTTCCAACAGCTCTTTTTATATCATCGCTATCAATATTCTTCCTTTGTGCCAATTTTCACGGATGGCTCAAAATCGGATGGTTATGCTGGTTGCGGCATCATACTTCCATCTGATTCACTCAGCCACCGTCTGCATAAATGTTGCTCAGTTTTTACTGCTGAGTTGGTGGCAATTTTCTGCGCACTTGAGAAAATTTCATCCTTTACTCAGCACAAATTTATTATTTACACTGATAGCATGAGCGCACTGGAGACACTGTCGCATTATCACAATCGGATCCATCCGATTGCCATTAAAATTTTGCTCACTTTGCGCCTGCTTCAGAATGATGGGTTTCAAGTAATCTTCTGTTGGGTTCCGAGTCATGTCGGTATCTTGGGAAATGAGAAAGCAGACTTGGCTGCAAAATCTGCATCGACTTCTTTGAGCATGAGCCTTCCCTTTAATGATGTTAAAAGGTCCATTGCTCATCATTTCTCATCTATCTGGCAAAAATCATGGGATCTGCAGATTGAAAATAAATTGCATTTTATTAAAGCGAACATTGTGCCTTGGCCTGTCCATCCTATACGTGAGATGGATGTTAAATTAACACGTCTCCGTATAGGACATACGCGCTTTACACACAAACATCTCATATTTGGCGAAAATGCGCCTATGTGCAATGGCTGCAAAGTTAATTTTACTATTCGGCATATCCTAATTGAATGTCCTCTATTTAATTCATACCGTGCTCGTTTTTTTACCCTGTCTTCAACATTGCAGGACTTAGTGGGTGAAAGATACCACCCAAATATTTTTAAATTCTTAAAAGCTATTGACTTTTTAACTTGTATATAGACTTTTTAATCATTCCTTTTTGTGTATTTGTACATTCCATCATTGTATCAAAATTTCATGAATCATAGTTTTTTAATTTTAAAATGTTAAAACTATTTTCACATTTTTTTTGGAAATTTTCTTTATGTCTGTGTTAATTAAATAAATGGGTGTTTTTGAACAAATTTTATACTTTTACCATTTGATTGGCGCAGTATAGCCAAATATGGCTCTTGCGCCAGTAAAAACACACAAAACCAAAACCAAACCCAGAAATATCATATCTTAACCCTTTTCTCGCTCATGACAAGTCTACCACTTCATCTGTTGTCTTTCAGCAACTTTTTCTATATCACCGCAATGAATATTCTACACACATTCCTGTTTTTACGGATGGCTCCAAGACAGCTTATCATGTGGGTTGTGCTGTCGTCATTGCTGACGACACAAGCAGTTTTCAATTGAGTACTTTGTGTTCGGTTTTAACTGCTGAACTAATGGCAATTATGATTGCTCTTGAAAAAATTTCTAACCTCACTTACCACAAATTCTGCATTTATTCGGATAGTATGAGTGGTCTGGAGGCCCTCAGCCATCCTCACACTAAAACACATCCACTAGCTGTAGATATCCTACATCTTTGGAGAAATTTGCAAGCTCAGAACTACCAAATTCTATTTTGTTGGTTACCTGGCCACGCTGGCATTTTTGGCAATGAATCTGCCGATGCTGTAGCAAAGACAGCATCCACTTCTCTACAACGAGCTATTCCATACACTGATTTCAAAAAATATATTTCTCAACGTATTTTCTGTTTATGGAAAGAATCATGGGATTTGCAGATTTCTAATAAACTGCATTCTCTTCAACCTGACATTACTCTGTGGCCAGTTGTGCCAATACGCGAGCTGGACGTCAAATTGATACGGCTTCGCATTGGCCATACTCGTCTCACACATAAACATCTTCTATTTGGTGAGCGATGTCTAGTCTGCAATGCGTGCCGTGTTAATTTGACTGTCATTCATATTTTATCAGAATGTCCAATTTTTAATCCTCAGCGATTGCGTTTGTTCGGTACATCATCTTCAAACATTTGTGACTTGGTGGGAGAACATCCCCATCCAAATATTTTTACTTTCTTGAAAGAAATTGGTGTTTTCCATTTTATTTAACTTGTTCAATTTTAACTCCACATTTCTTGGTTTTTGCAAATTTTATGTTAACTTTTTAGAACTTCACTGAATATTTTTTATCTTTAACCATATGTTTGGCGCAGCATAGCCAGATATGGCTCTTGTGCCACAAAATCAGAAATCAGATCAGATCACAAAACATATTTATTCACTATGGGAAAAATCATGGAGCCAACAGACAAATAATAAATTACACTGTATAAAACCCTTTGTTAAATCATGGCCTTGCCTCCCAATGCGTGAGCTCGATGTCAAACTGACTAGACTCCGCATTGGTCACACTCGCTTAACGCATACATATCTTTTTTTAGGCGATCGAGCTCCTTTTTGCTCCAAATGCCAAGTTATTTTAACAGTTATTCATATTTTAATAGAATGTCCTGATTCTAATTCTCACCGTTTACATTTTTTTAACTCCTTGTCACTGAACATGCGAACGCTGTTGGGAGAAAATCCTCACGAAAACATTTTTAAATTCTTGAAAGCAATTGGTTTTTACCATTTTATCTGAATCGCCATATTTGCCCGACGCATCATTCAATTGATCCAGAGTTTTATCATTGAATTTTTGAATCTTTTTTACTGAACGCTGTTTAAATTTTCATACTTTTTTTTACACCATATGCATGGCGCAGTATGGCCTTTTCAGGCTCTTGAGCCAATAAAATTTACAATCCAATCCAATCCAATCCAATCAGAGGATCCAATCAAGGCCTTGTACACGAATCGAACCTGAGCAACGTTACCTTCCAAACTATTGACGCCTTGACTTTTCCACCTTGGGATATATCCGATTTGTCCTTCTTGAATCCTTTCTCCGGCTTTAACAAATCTACAATAGCTCCGATTGTTTTTCAGCAAATTTTTAATTCTCATCGCAATAATTATAATTTCTACACACCGATTGATACCGACGGTTCAAAAACAGATGAACATGTTGGCGGTGGAATAGTTTTTGGATCTGCTTTTCAGTTATCGTCTGCATAACTCTTGTTCAGTCTTTACTGCTGAACTAACAGCCATTTTTTTTTTCAATTCAGCAGAATTCACCTTCTGCCCAAAGTAAATTTTGTATATACTCTGATAGAAAGGGTCCCCTCAGGGGCTCACCTACTATAGGTGAGTACGGGTGTCCCAATCCCGAGGTTCCCAGGGATCTTTACTCCCTTTATGTTTACTCTACACTGCGCCTTCTGCTGTCTCCTTTTTTCTTCTTTCCCTCGAGGGTAGGCGAGGGAGCTCTCCATGAGAAGCTGTCGCCGCTTTGTTTGCTTCCTGCTTCTCATGGACAGCAAATACCCCCACGTGTTTGCCGTACGTGGCGACCCATTAGACGGGCGGTGCACTGTGGTCCCCGGTGTATCAATCGGCCGGTAACTAGCAACCTGAGTTACTAGTCTGCTAGGGATCAAGCGAAGGGGTTACTCCTTGGGCTTGGCGTTAAGGGTGGTCACTGTCCCCGGTTGTAACTCCGAGCGTATAGGTTCCGGCTAGCGCTAGGGTAAGCGCCGAGGCTGGGAATGGCCAGAGCCGGTGGCTGCCTTCCCTTGTTGGGCTCCGTGGTGGGCGGTGCCGTCGGACCTGAAACCCTATTCATATCGTATGGGACCTAAACAAATTTCTCAACAAATGAACGGAAAAAAAATTAATTTAAAATATTTTGATCATTTTTTTATAATGAAAAGAATAACAGAAAGTAAAGAAACATTCCACACAGTTTCGCCTTTGCTTGTTGAAAAGGCCGTCGTTAGTACACTTGGTGAAGTTTCTTCTATTCGCAAACTTCGTTCTGGAGACTTGTTGATTGAAGTAAACTCCCGACTACAAGCACAGCAGATTCTTAAGTTGAAAGCTTTGGCAACTATTCCTGTATCCGTTACCGCTCACACATCATTAAATACGTCTAAAGGTGTGATAACTTGTGGGGAGTTACTTAATACTTCCAATGAAAATATTATAAAAGAATTCAAATCTGAAGGAGTAATTCATGTACGCCGCATCTCAATTCGGCGAGACGGACAACTCCTTCCCACAAAGCATCTTGTTCTCACCTTTCAGACACCAACATTGCCAGAAAAGGTTAAAGCTGGTTACATGCGTCTTGCTGTCCGACCATTTATTCCAAATCCTCTTAGATGCTACCAATGCCAACGTTTTGGGCATTCAAAGATGGCCTGCCGTGGGACACTCACATGCGCCCGTTGTGCAGAGAAGGGACATGACAGCCAGCAGTGTACGGCACCCGAAAAGTGCGTCAACTGCAATGGCGAACACACTTCTTTTTCAAGATCCTGTCCACGTTGGAAATTGGAAAAAGAAATCATAACTGTGAAAACTAAGGAACAAATCTCATATCCGGAGGCAAAAAGGAAAATCCTTGCGCAAACACCTTCCCCTGGCATAAGTTATGCATCCATTACTAAAAAACCATTTTGTAAAAACTGTAAATGTAAAAATTGTGTTCAGATTTTAACTGAGAAACAAACCCCTGATTCCCTTGAAAAACAAACCCCTGTTAAATCATCTGATTCGGATACTGAACCATCTACAAACAGTGCTCCAGAAACTCATGAAACCAGAAAACGGAAACCAAAACCAAAACCCCAACGTTCTCTAAAGCTAAAACTTTCCAAACGCGGTCTTTCGCAAGAAATGATATCAGAGAAACTAAAATCAAAATTGAAATCTAAAACCCAAAATTCTGTAGCTCTAGAACTTGCAAAGCAGGGTATAGCCCACAAAGATTTAATATCTGTTTTCGGTAACCCGCCCAAAACTCCAGATCTCATCACCCTCCATCCATCTGAAGGGGATGAGGATTTTGAAATGAGTTGCGATGTTTCGGCAACTCAAACTATTGTTTCTAAGCATTCTCAACTTGCAAAACTCTCGTAATGGGTACCTTCCTTTCATGGAATTGTCGCGGCATTCGTCCCAAACTCTCAGACATCAAGACAATTTTCAATAAATTTAATCCAGTTTGTTTATGTGTTCAAGAGACCTTCTTGAAACCAAACACCTCGCTTAAATTACGCGGTTATAATTGTGTTCGGAAAGATGCAGACACAGAACCTCGCAGTTCTGGTGGAGTCTGTATCTTCACTTCAAATCTTTATCCGAGCACACCTCTTACTTTACATACATCTCTACAGGCTGTGGCAGTTCAAGTTCACACACGAGCATTAGTCACGGTCTGTAGTATATATTTACCGCCTCATGATGTCGTTAGTCAACAACAACTTGATAACCTAGTGGACCAGCTTCCTAAACCATTTATTATTCTAGGCGATTTCAACGGACATAGTACTTTATGGGGATCGGAAGATACAAATTCTCGTGGACGACAGATAGAGCAATTTATTTCAAATAACTGTCTCTGCCTCCTAAATAATGACGAGAAGACTTATTTCCATCAACCCACGCGCAGCTTCCATAGTATTGATTTGGCTATATGTTCTCCTGAGCTCATGCCACTGCTGACTTTTGCAGTAAGTGAGGATCTTTACAATAGTGATCATTTCCCTATTATAGTCTCCCACGCTGATAGCGGCGGTGCGACATTATGTCCTCCGCGTTTTCTATTCCAGCGGGCAGACTGGGATTCTTTCAAGCATTTGGCAGAAATCACAGAGAATATGGTTAATACTTACGACATCACGGAAGCAGTGCAACATGTCGTTGACAATATAATAAGCGCCGCAAATGCCACCATTCCAAAGAGTTCCCCACATGTAAGAAAATTCCGCAGACCGTGGTGGAATGAAGCCTGCCGCGATAGTTATAAAAATCAGAAAAAACGCTGGAACATATTTAGAAGATACCCTACGACAGAAAATCTTGTCGCTTTTAAAAAAGCCAAAGCCTTAGCTCGACGAATTCGGCGTCATAGTCAAAGAGAATCTTGGATCAAGTTCGTATCCTCGATCACATCCTCAACTCCCACTAAACTTTTGTGGAAAAAGATAAAAGCTGCAAATGGCATTTATAGCGAATCTTCCATTCCCGTTTTAAAAACAGGAAATATGTTGTATTCTGCCCCATTAGACGTAGCTAATATTCTAGGCCAAGCATTCGCACAAGTTTCCGCAGCTGATTCTTATAGTCCTGAGTTTTTGGCAATTAAGAATCCCGCGGAACGGTTGCCTTTGCATTTTAATGATAGTCATACATTTTCATACAATTGTGAATTTAGGATGTTCGAACTGGAAAGGGCTCTATCTCAAGCCCACGATACAAGCCCCGGACCAGATGGAGTAACTTATAGCATGCTTCGCCATTTAAATGCGACTTCTCTATCTAATTTGTTACTATTGTTTAACAGGATTTGGACTGAGCAGAAGTACCCTAAACAATGGAGCGAAGCTACTGTAATTCCAATCCTAAAGCCTGGGAAAGACCCATCAAGCCCTTTACACTACAGACCAATTGCTCTTACCAACTGTCTTTGTAAGACTTTTGAACGCATGGTTAATGCTCGTCTAATCTACGAATTGGAGAAACAAGGCTGCATCTCCCAGTTGCAGAGTGGTTTCCGCAAAGGAAAATCGACTTTTGATAATCTGATTTTGCTGGAAACCCAAATTCGCAATGCATTTGTTAGGAGAAACCACCTTGTGTCCATATTCTTTGATATTGAGAGGGCTTATGACCGTGCGTGGCGCTTTGGCATACTTTCTACACTTTTTAAAATTGGGTTTAGAGGAAACATGCCCATATTTTTACAGAATTTTTTATCATATAGAATTTTTCGAGTTCGTGTTGGTAATTTTTATTCAAATCATTTTATACAAGCTGAGGGTGTTCCTCAGGGAAGTGTCCTCAGTGTCACCCTCTTTATTGTTCATCTCAGTCTAATTTTAAATCATTTGCCCTCATTCGTACACGCCAGTCTGTATGTTGATGATTTACAGATCTCATGTCAGGGTAGTAACATGAATATAATAGAACAGCAATTGCAAAATGCAGTTAATAAGGTGGTAACTTGGTGCAATAAAAATGGTCACACTATCTCTCCTGAAAAGAGTCGATGTGTTCACTTTTGTAGGAAAAGAAATATGCACTTAGATCCGGTTATAAAGATAAGAGGCACACCAATTCCAGTTGTGACTGAAGTACGGTTTTTGGGAGTGATCTTCGATCGAAAGCTCACTTTCCTTCCATATGTCTTAGACTTGCGGAAGAGGTGTGAGAAAAATTTGAACATTTTAAAAGTGCTTTCTAAAACATCTTGGGGTGCCGATCGAACCTCCCTGCTCCGTATCTACCAAGCGATCATTCTCTCGCGCATGGATTATGGCTGTATGGTGTATGGGTCTGCCCGTCCTTCTGTTTTGAGACATCTTGATACTGTTCACCACTCTGCTCTCAGGATCTGCTCTGGTGCTTTCCGCACCTCTCCAGTTGAGAGTTTATATGTAATTTGTCACCAGTTGCCACTTTGTTTGCGGCGTCAAAAATTATCTACTTTGTTTTATTTTCGGTCACTATCTGTCCCAAACCATCCCATTCATTGCATGGGTTCTCCTGAAAACCTTCAAAGAATTTATAATGCCCGACCTTATCATATTCTACCTTTTTGTCGGAGAGTCAAAAATGCCCTGCATGACTCGGATCTTAATAACATAGCCATTAAATCTCTTGATCTTTATTCTTTTCCACCTTGGGATATTCCAAATTTGTCTTTTCTGAACCCTTTTTTTGGCTTCGATAAATTTTCAACTAGTTCTGTTATTTTTCAACAGATTTTCCATGACCATCGCTGTCAGTATTCTTCTTTTACCCCAGTGTTTACAGATGGCTCAAAATCAGATGGACATGTTGGTTGTGCCATTATAACTCCATCTGATACACTCAGCTACCGTCTTAACCACGTTTGTTCTGTTTTTACTTCTGAGTTGATGGCAATTTTTTACGCACTAAAGGAAATTTCCCCTTCTACTGAGCGTAGTTTTATTATATATACTGACAGTATGAGTGCTTTGGAAACCCTTGCTCATTTCCAAAAGCACATGCATCCAATCGCTTTAGAAATTTTGTTTAACCTGCGGTTACTACAAAACAGGGGTTTTAATATAATTCTCTGCTGGGTTCCGGCTCACGTGGGTATTGCGGGCAATGAAAGGGCTGATGTTGCAGCTAAATCTGCATCAACATTTCAGTCTCAGGCCCTCCCATATTGTGACTTCAAAAAGTCATTTGTTTATAAACTATTTACAACTTGGCAAGATTCATGGGATACTCGGATCCAGAACAAACTACATTCAATAAAACCAAGAATTGGTTTGTGGCCTGTTCTACCTATACGAGAGGTTGATGTTCAATTGACTCGCCTCCGTATAGGTCATACGCGTTTCACTCACCGTCATCTAATTTTTGGTGATAGAGCGCCAATTTGCCCCACGTGTCATGTGAATTTTAGTGTAAAGCACATCTTTGTTGAATGTCCTTCTTTTAATCATCAGCGTCATTGCCTTTTTAAGTCAACTTCTCTTAACTTAAAAGACTTGATCGGTGAGAAACACCATCCAAATGTTTTTAAATTTTTAAAATCAATTGGGTTTTATATGAGTATTTAACATTTTTCATTTTTCTTAATAATCATTTTTGCGTATTATGTGTCTTGTGTTTTAAAACCTTTATCGCTTTTAATTCAAATGGTCTCTAGAATTGAACTTTAATTCAACAAAAGTCTGGCGCAGTTTAGCCAAGAATGGCTCTTGTGCCAAAAAACTCAACCAACCAACCAACCAACCAACCTGATAGAAAGGGTTTTCAAGGCACTCATGCTAATTTTAGCAACCGAATCCACCTGGTTGCTGCAATACTATTTTCGAATACTATCGGCTCCGAAGCATCCTGTCAGTCACCTGTCTCTCCCGGTTGGTCTTGGGAGACTTTATGATGCTCGCCCCTCTCGCATTCCTCCACCCCTCAGGGGCTCACCTACTATAGGTGAGTACGGGTGTCCCAATCCCGAGGTACCCAGGGATCTATACTCCCTTTATGTTTCCACTCCCCTACGCCTTCTGCTATCTGCTTAATTTTTTCCTTCCCTCGACGGCAAGCGAGGGAGCTCTCCATGAGAAGCTGTCGCCGCTCTGTTTGCTTCTTGCTTCTCATGGACAGCCAAACACCCCACGTGTTTGCCGTGCGTGGCGACCCATTTGAAAGACGGGTGGTGTACTGTGGTCCCCTGTGCATCAATCGGCTGGTCGCTAACCACCTAAGTGGTTAGTTTGCTAGGGATCAAGCGAAGGGGTTACTCCTTGGGCTTGGCGTTAAGGGTAGTCACTGTCCACGGGGGTAACTCCGAGCGTATAGGTACCGGCCAGCACTAAGGTAAGTGCCGAGGCTGGGAATGGCCAGAGCCGGTGGCTTCCTTCCCTTGTTGGGCTCCGTGGTGGGCGGTGCCGTCGGACCCGAATCTTATTCGATATCGCATGGGCTCCTCCCGAAAATCTCCCTTCAGTGGGCATCACAAAGAACTCAATCTCAAAAGTAATTTTCCACATTTTGACCGTTACTTTGTTATCAAACGTGTTTCTGAAAAGAATGATACATTTAATTCTATATCACCATTCCTCGTACAGAAAGCCATTACAGCAACCATTGGTGAGGTATCTTCTATCCGGAAGATGCGTTCTGGTGACTTGCTGGTACAGTTAAATTCCAAAAAACAAGCACAACAAGTTATGAAACTTAAAGCCTTAGCCACCTTTCCCGTTACTGTCAGCTCGCATACATCCCTAAATTTCTCCAAAGGAGTAATAACGTGTGGGGAATTATTTAACGTTCCTCTAGAGGAGATCTCCGAGGAACTGAAACCCCAAGGAATAACTCATGTACGCCAGATCACCATTCGGCGGGATGGACAACTCCTACCCACCAAACATTACGTAATGACCTTTCATAGACCAAAAATACCTGAATACCTTTATGCAGGATATATAAAATTGCCTGTCCGCCAGTACATCCCTAATCCTTTAAGATGCTTTCAATGCCAGCGTTTTGGCCACTCCAAGGCTAACTGCCGCGGGACATTAACATGCGCCCGCTGAGCTGAAAAAGGCCACGACAGCCAGCAATGTAACGCTGAAGAAAAATGTGTAAATTGCGGTAAGAATCATGCATCTTTCTCTCGGTCCTGTGAACGATGGAAAGTTGAAAAAGAAATTACCTCTATTAAATTTAAAGAAGACATCAGCTATCCCGAAGCTCGGAAAAAAGTTCTAAATCAGACACCAAAACCTGGATTGAGCTATGCTTCCATAGTTAAAACAACCTTCTGTGTAAATTGTTCCTGCACAAATTGTGCAAAATATGCTCCCCAACCGAAAAATTCTGAAAAGTCATCCGATTCGGAAATTGAAAATGAAACAAACACGACTCCTGTAACTAGCAAATCGTCTAGACCTAAAATGAATTCTAACTCTCAAAAATCACTTAAACTTAAGCTTTCGAAACGAGGAATCTCACCAAAAGACATCAGATCAAAGTTGAAAAAATCGACATCACAAAATTCTGTCGCTTTGGGACTTGCGACACAAGGTAATGCTCATAAGGACTTAACGTCCATTTTTGGCAAACCTAAAAGTCCCGATTCCATTTCCCTTCATCCGTCTGACGAGGAGGATGAATTACAAATGAGTTGCGATGTTTCGCCAACTCTTGATAAGACTCGCACCAACATTCTCAATACTTCTGTTACTTAATGGGAACTTTCATTTCCTGGAACTGTCGTGGCCTTCGGTCCAAATTTGTTGGTATTAAGCAAATTATTAACCAGTTTCATCCCGCTTGTTTTGCCCCCTCAGGGGCTCACCTTCTTTAGGTGAGTACGGGTGTCCCAATCCCGAGGTACCCAGGGATCTTTACTCCCTTTAGGTTTACTCTTCTCTGCGCCTTCTGCTTTCTGCTTTGTTTTTTCTTTCCCTCGACGGCAAGCGAGGGAGCTCTCCATGAGAAGCTGTCGCCGCTCTGTTTGCTTCTTGCTTCTCATGGACAGCCAAAAACCCCACGTGTATGCCGTGCGTGGCGACCCATTAGACGGGTGGTACATTTCGGTCCCCGGTGTATCAATCGGCTGGTATCCCAGCCATTTGGCTGGTCTGCTCAAGGGGATCAAGCGAAGGGGTCACCTTCTGGGGCTCTGCGTTAAGGGTGGTAGACGTTCCTGGAAGTGGCCCTTAGCGTATAAGTTCTGGCTAGCATCAGGGTAAGCGCCGAGGCTGGAGGCAACCAGAGCCGGTGGCTGCCTTCCCTTGTTGGGCTCCATGGTGGGCGGTGCCGTCGGGGCTTGAATTTTTTTCCCTTTTTGCATGGGTTTTTCAGACACTTCGCCACGTTTACCAATCACCGAAGATACTAGATTCTTTATCTTACACACACCAAAGACATTTAATAAAGTTTCACCTTTCATAGTTCAAAGATTGATTTCTTCATTTATTGGTGATGTCAAATCTACTAAAAAACTTCCGTCCGGGGATCTCCTTATTGAGACCTCATCAAAAACACAGATTGCTACGATGCAGAAATTAACACAACTTGGAGACTTCCCTCTAGAGGTAACTCCTCACAGGACACTGAATTTTTCTCGGGGAGTCATCTCCGATTTAGATCTTTTTGACTGTTCGGAGAATGAACTCATTCAGGAATTGCATTCCCAAAAAGTTTGTGCAGCTCATCGCATAAAAATTAAACGCAATGGTTCATTCATTCCAACAAAACATGTCATTCTAACTTTCAGTATCCCGGAACTTCCAAAATTTATACGTGCTGGCTATATACAATCCAAAGTTAAACCATATATACCAAATCCTCTGCGTTGTTTTAAATGTCAGAGATTCGGACATTCGCAGGGAACTTGTCGTGGCAACCGTCGATGTGCCAAATGTTCAGCTGATGATCATGAAACTTCAGTTTGTAGCACACAGACCTTCAAATGTTTAAACTGCTCTGGGTCCCATCCTGCGTATTCTCGTGACTGTCCTAAATGGAAAACGGAAAAAGAAATTCAAAGTCTGAAAGTTAGAAGAAATATTTCATACGCAGAAGCGAAAAAATTCGTTTTAGACAGAACACCCAAACCTGGCCTTACTTATAGTGCCGCCATAAGTTCAACATTGAAATGCACTAGTTCTCAGACCGACTTTACAGATATTAATACATTGAAAACCTGCTCCTGTAAACATTCAGCTCTTGAATCAGTAAAGAGCAATAACGTACAAAAAACTGAAAATAATCGAAATTCAGTCTCTACTACTAAAAAATCTTCTCAACCCGTTTCTCAATCTAAAGATTCAGAATTTTCTTTAACTCGTTTCGCTAAGAAGAAACGAAAGAAAACAAAATCTCCTCCAAGTGCCAAACTATCTGACAATGAAGTCCCTCCTAAACCTCCAGATCCTTCTGATATACCAATTACTTCAGACTCTATCTTAGCAATTTGTCCATCTACATCTGATATATCTGATGTAGAAATGGATAATTTTCCTAATAAATCGCCTCCAGGCGGCCCTGCGTAACTTTTTCAAACATTTCTTCTTTTTTTTTTCATGTCTGGTTTCATTTCGTGGAATTGTCGTGGGTATCGTTCTAAAACCGTCGAAATCAAATCACTTTTAAATGAACACAGGCCTGTCTGTTTTGCTTTACAAGAGACCTATTTAAAACCCTCAATAATCTCTAAAATTAGAGGGTACAACTGCGTCCGCAAAGATTCAAATACAAATTTAAATGCTAGTGTTTCAGGAGGTGTCTGCATTTTCACTTCCAACTTCTACCCCAGCACAACAATTATCCTTCATACCAATTTGCAGGCTGTTGCTATTCAAGTCCACATAAAGACACTTATAACAGTTTGCTGTGTATACCTCCTTCCACGTGAGGTGATTTTACAAGAAGATTTAAACTCTTTAGTGGATCAACTTCCTATTCCCTTCATATTACTCGGTGATTTTAACGGACATAGCATCCTATGGGGAAATGAGGACACCAACTCTCGTGGCCAGCAAATTGAGCAGTTGATATCTGATCATAATCTCTGCCTGTTAAATAGTGATGAAAAGACATATTTTCACGATCCCCTCAGGGGCTCACCTTCTTTAGGTGAGTACGGGTGTCCCAAGCCCGAGGTACCCAGGGATCTTTCCTTTTCTCAGGGGGTTTACCGTCTTCGTAAATACGGGTGTCGCGTCCCCGGGTTACCCTAGCGGTCCTTCTCTTTTTATTTTTCTAATTTCCATTTTTGTATCATTTGAATTGATATTTCTTTTCTATTTATGTTGGATTTTGTTTGATATTTGAGTTTTACATTAAACCCATGTGTTGGCCGTGCATGGCGACCCGTTAGGGGCAAAGTGGGATCCTGGGGTCCCTTTGCGTTCTCTTTGGCCCATGCTGCTCCGTAAGTCGGGCGGCAGGAGTGAGCCCGCTCTTGTCAATCGGCTGGTGGTATATTTCTATGGGAACAAGGAAGTACTGCTCTAGGGTTAGGTCTGCAGTCTTTGTAGATCTATATTCCGGTACCACCCCTAAGGTAAGTACCGAGGCTGGAGAAGCCCAGAGCCGGCAACTGCCTTCCTTTATTGGGCTCCATGGTGGGTGGGGGCGTACTGGAATGAACATCACATAAAAATTATGGGTTCCCAAAACTTCGGTCCCGGCGGAGACATGCGTCCGTCAAACTCTCCTTTGGAGCACCATTTGCATTTTGATAAATTTTTCGTTATTAAAAAAATTGAAGGTAATTTTAAAACTGTTTCTCCTATTTTGATCCATAAGTCCATTTTGGGAATGATTGGTGAAGTTGAATCTATTAAAAAAACAAAAATTGGTGACATCCTAATTGAACTTAAATCCTTGGAACAAACACAATTATTAAAATCATTGAAATCGATTGGAGAACATGCAGTCACTGTCACTCCTCATAAATCTTTGAATAATTCTCGAGGTGTAATATCCGAATCTGAATTTCAATCAGGCTCTGAAGAAGAAATTCTTGAATGCTTGCAGGATCAAAACGTAACATCAGTAAAGAGAATATCTATTAAACGTGATAACCAGATAATTCCAACTAAACATCTAATACTGACTTTCAATATCCCTACACCTCCAAAATCTGTTCGTATAGCCTACATAAACTGCCCGGTTAAGAAATATATACCCAATCCATTAAGATGCTTTAAGTGCCAAAGATTCGGGCATTCTATGGCAGCCTGCCGCGGCAAAGAAACGTGTGGCCGTTGCTCGGAAATTGGGCACAACAGTAAATCCTGCTCCTCTATCCCGAAATGTATTAATTGCAAAGGTGACCATCCATCTTATACTCGGAAATGCCCTAGATGGATCGAAGAAAAGGAAATTCAAACAATAAAAGTCAATAAAAATATTTCTTTTGCCGAAGCACGAAAAATTGTAATTTCCAGGACACCGACAATTGGAGTGTCATATTCTTCTGCGGCCAAAACCTGCCCGTATTGTTCAAATAAAACAGCACCACAAACAGAAATATCATCTGATAATAACCCAATGCCTTCATCTAGGCAATATTCAGCTAATCACAATAGATCCAATGATCCTGGAAAAGAAATAATACAAAACAAAACTGGACCTCCAAATATATCTAAAGTAAATGACCAAAAAAACCAAAAGGAAACTAACTTAGGAAATCTAAATGACAATAATGCCTTAAAAATACCACCCACTATTCAATTCCCCTCAGGGGCTCACCTTCTTTAGGTGAGTACGGGTGTCCCAATCCCGAGGTTCCCAGGGATCTTTACTCCATTCATGTTCAAACTCCCCTACGCCTTCTGCTTTCTGCTGTTTTTTCCTTCCCTCGACGGCAAGCGAGGGAGCTCTCCATGAGAAGCTGTCGCCGCTCTGTTTGCTTCTTGCTTCTCATGGACAGCCAAAGTCCCACGTGTTGGCCGTGCGTGGCAACCCATTTGAAAGACGGGTGGTGTACTGTGGTCCCCTGTACATCAATCGGCTGGTACCTAGTCACCTGAGTGGCTAGTCTGCTAGGGATCAAGCGAAGGGGTTACTCCTTGGGCTTGGCGTTAAGGGTGGTCACTGTCCCCGGGGGTAACTCCGAGCGTATAGGTTCCGGCTAGCACCAAGGTAAGCGCCGAGGCTGGGAATGGCCAGAGCCGGTGGCTGCCTTCCCTTGTTGGGCTCCGTGGTGGGCGGTGCCGTCGGGCCCGAACCTTACACAATGTCGTATGGCTCCTCCCAAAAAGGGTCCCTTCAGTGGGCATCATCACAAAGTTCAAATCCAATCAACAGAAAAATATTTCGATCATTTTTTTATTGTACACCGTATTTCTGATGAAAATGAAACTTTTAACACAGTGTCACCATTTTTGGTAGACAAAGCATTTCTTAGTACAGTTGGTGAAGTTACTAATATTCGCAAACTTCGATCAGGTGATTTGCTGGTTGAGGTAAGCTCCCGTCAGCAATCCCAGAAAATTATGAAATTGAAAGCCTTGGCAACAATTCCGATAAGCGTTAGTCCTCATAAGTCTTTGAACTCTTCAAAAGGAGTAATAACTTGTGGGGAATTATTCAATGTCCCTGTCGAAATTATAACCAAAGAATTAAAATTCCAAGGGGTGACTCATGTACGCCAGATTACCATTCGGCGGGATGGACAACTCCTTAATACAAAGCACTATGTTCTTACGTTCAATAGTCCCCAATTACCTGAATCAATTAAAGCAGGATATATAAATTTGCCTGTACGACCATACATTCCTAACCCTCTACGCTGTTTCCAATGTCAGCGCTATGGTCATTCTAAAATGAACTGCCGCGGGACTCTGACTTGCGCCCGCTGTGCAGAAAAGGGTCATGATGGTCAGCAGTGTTCTGCACCTGAAAAGTGCATTAACTGCAATGGAGACCACACTGCTTATTCCCGACTTTGTCCGCGTTGGCAACTAGAGAAGAAAATAGTTGCAGTCAAATTTAAAGAGAACATCTCGTATCCTGAAGCGAGACGCAAGATTATAGCTCAAACTCCTACAGAAGGTTCAAGTTATGCATCAGCTGTTCAAAGGAATCCCCCAACTGTAGTTAATCAAAACGTTCAAATCGAAAAAACAAAACTTTCCATTCAAGCACAATCCTCGAATTCTGAATGTGACTTAAATGATATTCCTGAGCCATCTAACGCCCGTAGGCGTAAATCTAAATCAAAATCACAGACTTCTTTGGCACTTAGACTTTCAAAGCGAGGTCTAACAAAACATGATTTACCGACAAAATTAAAAAAATCTACAGTTAAAAACTCTGTCTCTCTAGGTTTAGCAAATAAGGGTGTTGTCCAACAGGACTTAACGTCAATTTTTGGGGCTCCCTTAAAAAGTCCTGAACTTATTTCCCTTCACCCATCGGAGGAAGAGGATGAGTTAAAAATGAGTTGCGATGCTCCGGCAACTCCATCAACTTCTATTTATCCCCTTACTAAAACATTATCTTAATGGGTACGTTCCTTTCATGGAATTGTCGCGGCCTTCGTTCTAAACTACAAGACATTAAAGATATCATCAACAAATTTCATCCAATTTGTATTGGACTCCAAGAAACCTTCTTGTCGTCCAACATTCCTCTCAAACTACGTGGTTACAACAGTGTTCGGAAGGATACAATCCATGGAACTGGTGGCGTTTGTATCCTTACATCTAACTTATACCCGAGCACAGCTCTCACTTTGCACACTACATTGCAGGCTGTGGCTGTGCAAGTTCATGCTCGAAAATTAGTCACAGTTTGTAGCATTTATTTACCACCACACGATTTGATTAACCAACATGATCTTGATAATCTCATGGACCAGCTTCCCGCACCTTTTCTGTTATTTGGCGATTTTAACGGCCACAGTATTTTGTGGGGCTCTGATAGTACAAATTCTCGCGGGCGACAGATTGAACGGTTCATATCTGATAACTGTCTCTGTCTCCTTAACAGTGACGAGAAAACCTACTTTCATGAGCCCACACGTACCTTCCACAGCTTAGACTTGGCCATATGCTCTCCTGATATCCTACCTTTGCTTAATTTTATAGTCGGAAGTGATCTCCATGATAGTGATCACTTCCCTTTAATAGTCTCCTATACTGAAACTGATTTCAAGCAATGTCCACCACGTTATGTCTTTCAGAGGGCTGATTGGGCTGCTTTCATGCAACAAGCAGTGATTTCTGAGAATATGGTCAGCATGGCCGACATTACACACGCAATACAAAGTGTCGTCGACTGTTTACTTAAAGCCGCCAATAATACCATACCTAAAAGTTCCCCACGTATGCGAAAATTTCGAAGACCGTGGTGGAACGAAGCCTGCCGCGATAGTTACAGGGAACAAAAAAAACGGTGGAACATTTTCCGCAGGTACCCTACATCGGAGAATCTTATTGCCTTCAAACGTGCTAGAGCGAATGCTCGTCGAATTCGTCGGCGTAGCCAGAGGGAGTCCTGGTGTCGCTTTATTTCCTCAATCACATCCTTTACTTCCAGCAAATTGTTATGGAAAAAAGTCAAAGCTGCTAATGGAGTATATAAAGATTTCTCCTTCCCAGTTTTGAATACTGGAAATGGGGTGATGTCTTCTCCATTAGACGTTGCCAATACTCTCGGAGAAGCCTTTGCAAAGGTTTCCGCAGCTGATAATTACATGCCTGCTTTTATAATGGCTAAGAATCGCGCGGAACGTAAGTCTTTGCGTTTCACTACCCGAAACTCCTACTCTTACAATTCAGAATTTAGGATGAGTGAATTATTGACGGCCTTGTCTAAAGCACGTGATACCAGTCCTGGTCCTGATGGAATCACGTATAACATGCTTCGCCATTTGTCTACCACTTCTCTTTCCAACCTGTTATTTCTATTTAACCGTATTTGGAATGAACAGAAGTTCCCATCACAATGGCATGAAGCTATTGTGATTCCAATCCTGAAACCCGGCAAAGACGCCTCTAACCCTCTGCACTATAGGCCAATTGCTCTCACAAGTTGTCTATGTAAAACACTAGAGCGCATGGTTAATGCCCGTCTTGTGTTTGAGTTGGAGAAAAAAGCATGCATTCCGCCATTGCAGAATGGCTTCCGCAAGGGACGCTCGACATTGGATAATATCGTCCTTCTCGAGACCCAAATTCGAAACGCATTCGTCCGGCGGAATCATCTGGTCTCCATATTCTTCGACATAGAAAAGGCTTATGACCGTGCCTGGCGTTTTGGCATTCTTGATACTCTTTCAAATTTCGGATTTAAGGGAAATTTACCCGTGTTTTTAAAGAACTTTTTATCATTAAGAACATTTCGTGTACGCATTGGAAATTTTTATTCTGATCGTTTTATTCAAGCTGAGGGAGTTCCACAAGGAAGTATCCTCAGTGTGACGCTTTTCGTAACTCATTTTAGCCAGATTCTTAATGTGTTACCACCATCTGTTAAAGGCACATTATATGTGGATGATCTTCAGATCTCTTCCCAAGGGAGCAATATGCACGTAATCGAACGCCAACTGCAGGTTGCAGTTAACAAGCTAGTAGACTGGTGTGATGAAAATGGGCATACGATTTCTCCCGAGAAAAGTCGATGTGTTCACTTTTGCAGGAAGCGTGGCATCCATTTGGATCCTTTAATCCATATCCGGAATGCTAACATTCCTGTAGTAAACGAAGTAAAATTTTTGGGAATAATATTTGACCGTAAGCTCACTTTCCTTCCGCATGTCTTACATCTGCGGAAGAAGTGTGACAGGTCTTTAAACATTCTCAAAGTACTTTCTAGGACATCTTGGGGTGCTGATAGCATTTCATTACTCCGTATTTATCAAGCAGTGACGCTATCACGTATTGATTACGGATGCGTGGTGTATGGCTCTGCGCGATCTGCCATTTTACGTAGATTAGACACTACACACCATTCTGCTTTAAGGATTTGTTCGGGTGCATTTCGGACTTCGCCAGTGGAGAGCCTTTATGTAACCTGTCATCAGTTACCATTAAGTTTACGACGCCAAAAATTATCTGCCCAGTACTATCTTCGAGCTCTGTCTATTCCGAAGCACCCCTTGTGTTCTATAGCTGTTCCAGCGAGTCTTCGGAGACTCTATACTGCACGACCCTATCATGTTCTACCATTCTGCGAAAGAGTTAAAATAATACTTCATGATTCGGAACTACATGATGTAGCGATTCAGACTACAGATCTTTTTCCGTTTCCTCCATGGGATATTCCTCAATTTCGTTTTCTAAATCCATTTTCAGGTTTCGAGAAAACGACAACTGCTCCTGTAATTTTTCAGAAACTTTTTGATTCTCATCGTAGTCAATATTCGGACTATTTGAAAATTTTCACAGATGGATCAAAGTCAGACGGTCACGTTGGTTGTGGTATTGTTTCTGACACTAATGTACTGAGCTACCGTCTCGATACAACATTCTCGGTCTTATCTGCCGAGTTAGTGGCGATACTTTATGCCCTTCAGATGATTTCAATGTCAACTGAACGAAAATTTTGCATATATACGGACAGCTTGAGTTCCTTGGAAGCACTTTCCCACTTCTGTAATCGAATTCATCCTGTTTCCCTGGAAATCTTGAGTCTGTTAAGGACTCTAAAAAACAGAGACTACGAGATATTGTTTTGTTGGGTTCCGAGTCATGTCGGAATTGGTGGAAACGAGATGGCAGATAATGCAGCAAAGAGAGCATCTTTACTGTTAAAACGAGATATCCCAAGCAATGATGTAAAAAATTCTTTGGTGCGTCGTTTATATACGCTGTGGCAGGAATCATGGAATCACCATGTTAGAAATAAACTTCATTCAATAAAACCGACAATTTCACCCTGGCCTTGCCATCCAGTGCGTGAGTACGATGTTAAATTAACTAGACTCCGCATTGGCCATACCCGTTTAACTCATCGATACCTTTTATTCGGCGAAAGAGCTCCTACTTGTCCAAATTGTCATGTAAATTTAACTATTGCTCATGTTTTAATCGAGTGTCCTAATTTTAGATGTCATCGGAAACAATTTTTTAACAGCTCATCGATAGAAATGCAAATTCTGGTGGGGGAACATCCCCATCAAAACATTTTTAAATTTTTTAAAGCTATTGGTGTGTACCATTTTATTTAATATTTTATCATCATGTAATTTAAACATCTTGTTCTCTTTTAAAAACCCCTCTCCGACATTTTAATCATAGTGCATTTTGACAATTATTTAATTTTACATACATAATTTTTTATATATATTTTAACCATACGTTTGGCGCAGTATGGTCAGAATTGGCTCTTGCGCCATTAAAACCCACAAATCAAATCCAATCCCACTATTCAATTAAACAGTGGTAACATTACTCATAACAAAACATCTCGTATACCTACAACCAACAATAAAAAAGTAGAAACACCCAAAAGAACGTTAAAACTTTTCAAAGAAACAAAAGCTATGAGGAAGTCTCGAATACAGACAATGAAAAATAACTTGGACGGAAAAATAAGAGATTCCATTAAAAAAGTACACTTACTAAACAAGATTTTTTAAAACAATCAAGAATTGACGAAGATGACGATACTGATGATTTTAAAATTCACCCATCTGATGATGACGTGATGTTCACTGACGGGGTAGAAGAGACTTTAAATACATCAAAGAAAAAATAAGCTTTTATGGCACTTAAACTTATTTCGTGGAATTGCCGTGGTTTAAAGTCCCACTCTGATGATATTAAATCGCTTTTAAATAAATACCAGCCCATTTGCCTCGGATTACAGGAAACTTGTCTTTCTCCTGACGATGTTATTAATATTAAATATTGCAACATAATAAGGAAAGATTACACTCAAGGCGCAAGAGCTTCAGCTGGTGTAGCAATTCTAATCTCAAAAGATTTTCCCTTTATACAGATACCATTAAATGGCGAGATACAAGCATTGGCAATTCAGCTGCAGATTGATGTCCTTGTTACTGTTTGTTTTATTTACCTCCCACCTAATTATATTTGCACTCAACAGGAATTAGATGAATTAATAGATCAATTACCTGAACCGTTCTTTCTTCTTGGGGATCTCAACGGCCATAACCCAATATGGGGCAGTCCAGATATTAATATAAAAGGGAAACAAATAGAAACTCTAATTGATGACCACTGTATCTGTTTATTAAATAATAATAACCAAACATATTTTCATCAACCAACTCGGACGTTCCACACACTTGATTTAGCTCTTTGCTCCCCTTCTTTAGTCATCAAATGGAATTTCAATACAGAAGACGACCTGTATAACAGTGATCATTTCCCGATCATATTAAATTACATAGATGATGACATTAGATATCCTGAAAGACCGAAGAAATTCATATTTCAGAAAGCAAACTGGACACTATTTTCACAACTTGCTACAATAACATTGGAAATGGTACAAGATTATAGCATAGAAGACGCAGTCGACAAAGTTACAAATTTAATTATTCAAGCAGCAGATATAACTATTCCTAAAACATCAGGGAAAACACCAAAAATATGGAAACCCTGGTGGAATGAAGAATGCCGAATTACTATGAAAGAACTAAAGAAAGCTTGGGGAAACTTTCGACGCTATCCGACCACATCTAACCTAATTGCTTTTAAATTGGCTGGTGCAAACTTTAGAAGAGTCAAACGCGTAAGTAAAAGGAAATCTTGGCAAAATTTCATTAACTCCATAAATAATCAAATATCATCAAAAAAGCTGTGGGACAAGATAAGAAAACTATCTGGTAGATATGATAGCCCAGTAGTATCCTTTTTGAATTACAATGGACAAGTCGTAACAGATATTAAAGAGATTGCGAACACATTAGGAGAAACTTTTGCTGCTGTTTCTAGTGCGAATTCATATTCGCCAGATTTTATTTTATTCAAGACAAATGAAGAAAGACAAGGTATAAATTTTAATACCGTTACAGAGGAAGAATATAATTCTGATTTTTATCTTAATGAACTCAAACGCGCTTTGAGTAGATCGCATGCTACTTCCGCTGGTCCTGATAAGATCAATCTCCTCATGCTCACTCATCTAACTGAGACGTCCATGCATAACCTTTTAATTTTATTTAATAGAATATGGAAAGAACATAAGTTCCCCAATTCTTGGAGAAGAGCCATGGTAATCCCTGTTTTAAAACCTGGGAAAGACGCTAAAACTCCTAGCAGTTATCGACCTATAGCTCTCACTAGCTGTCTTTGCAAGGTATTGGAAAGGATGGTAAATTCCAGACTTATACATGTTCTGGAAAAAAAGAAATGGTTGTCGCCTTTTCAATCTGGTTTCCGAGTCGGTAGAGGAACAGTGGATAGTATTTTACAACTAGAAACTTCTATACGAGAGGCCTTCGTTAGTAAAAAACACCTTGTTTCAATTCTGTTTGACATGGAGAAGGCATATGATAAAACATGGCGATACGGAATTTTAAAAGACCTCTATGAAATTGGTTTTAGAGGCAATCTCCCAATTTTTATTAAGAACTTTTTAAAGACAAGAACGTTTCAAGTCCGAATAGGAAATATTTTATCTCGCAACTTTTATTAAGAGGAGGGTGTTCCTCAGGGTAGCGTTCTTAGTGTTATCCTATTCATTGTTAAAATAAATGGAGTCATGAAGCAATTACCAACGTGCGTGAAAGGCTCTCTTTTTGTAGATGATCTTGCAATTCACTGCTCCGGCACAGATATGGTCTATATTGAAAAGAAATTGCAAGAGGCGGTGAATAATATCAGTCAATGGAGCAGAGAAAATGGATTCCAGATTTCAACTCAAAAGACAAATGGCGTACATTTTTGCAGAAGACGTGGACTCCATTTGGATCCAAAAATTTTACTGAATGATTGCACAATTCCTATCGTAAAGGAAGCAAAATATTTAGGACTGATCCTTGACTCTAAGCTGACTTTCAAATCTCATATAAATTACTTAAAAAGAAAGTGCATTCAATCTCTAAATCTTATCAAAATACTTTCGGGGACATCATATGGAGCCGAAAGCACTGCTATGATGAGAGTTTATAAAGCTCTTATACGTTCAAAACTCGATTATGGATGCGTTATTTACGGCTCGGCTGCAAAATCTTCCCTGAACGCTCTTGATACTATACATCATCAGGGCCTCCGGCTGTGTCTGGGAGCATTTAGAACATCCCCGATTCAAAGTATCTATGTAATGAGCAATGAACCTTCATTAGAGTTGAGACGGGAGAGGCTTACTCTCAATGCTTTTTTTAAAATTAAAAGCGATTCATCTCACCCGATGCATTATAAAGTCCTTAATCCTATATATGGGTCATTATTTGCGCTAAAGCGTTCGTTCATCCCTTCATTCGGCTTCAGAGTTGGGGACACTTTGAGGAATTTTAACGTTACCGATTTTCCAATCTTGGAGAAAAATGATGAACTTCCACCTTGGGAGGAATTAAATATAAATTTTATTAATGAGTTTGAACACTTGCCGAAATCAACAACACCTGAAATCGTGTACAAAAATTTATTTTACGATCACAGAGATCGCTTTTCAAACTATGAGCCTGTGTTTACTGATGGCTCTAAAAATGAAGATCATGTTGGAGCATCAGTTGTGATAGAAGATGTTACTATATCGGAAAGATTACACCAGTTTTGCTCAGTATTTACCTCAGAGATATATGGTATATATTTAGCTTTACTTAAACTGAATTATTTCGGAGGGAAATTTATTTTATATACAGATTCAAAAAGTGCAATCGATGCTCTGAAGAATGTCAATCCTCTTAGTCATCCTCTGGTTCTTAAATGTGCAGAAATGTACAAATATTTAACCAATAAAGGTCTGTATATTGCTTTTTGTTGGATTCCTGGCCATGTGGGTATTGTAGGTAATGAGGTAGCTGACAAGGCATCTAAAACGGCTACGCTCACGGTGGAAAACTTTGTCCCACTGAAAGATTCTTTACAAGCTGTTAGGAATTGGATCAATAAAAAATGGCAAAGAAATTGGGACGAGCAGCTCACAAATAAATTACACGCGTTTTGGCCTTTTATCGGTCGCATTAACACATCTAATTTAAGCAGGAAACAAGATGTAATATTGACTCGCCTTAGAATCGGTCATATAAAAATTACGCACAAGCACTTGCTTTGTTCAGAGCCTGCACCTATTTGTTCTCATTGTCAATGCATTCTTTCAGTGCGGCATATTTTAATAGAGTGTCAAAATTTTAATACATATAGACTCGACCGATTTGGAACAAATAACGTTACCTTAAGCCAACTGATTGGAGAAAATCCCCATCCAAACCTTTTTAAGTTCCTTAGAGATGTAAATATTTATAATCTCATTTAAGTTCTTTTCTTTAAACTTTAAAATTTTCTTTTACTGAACTGGTTACTATCACATAAAATATGAAGAATGTGCATATCTAGTGTTTGGCGCAGTTTAGTCAAATATGGCTCTTGCGCCATAAAACGCAACTCAACCAACCAACCATATTTTCACGAACCTACTCGTTCATTTCATTCATTAGACCTTGCTGTATGTTCGCCAATACTATTTCCACTTTTAAATTTTTCAGTTGGAAGAGATCTTCTGAATAGTGACCACTTTCCAATTTTGATTGCCCTTGCTGATAGTGTTAGGATGGCACAACGACCATCTGTCTACTTATTCCAACGGGCAGATTGGGAAAGCTTTCAGCAGTTGGCCACAATCACTGAAGCAATGGTTAATTGTTTGGATATCTCCGAGGCCGTTACACAAATAACTCAAATTATATTATATGCCGCTGATAATGCAATTCCAAAAAGTTCTACCAGACCTCGTAAGCTCTCCAAACCTTGGTGGAATAATGCCTGCCGTGAAGCGGAGAAGGCACAAAGTAAACGGTGGAATATTTTTAGAAGATATCCAACAACAGAAAATCTCGTTGCATTCAAGTGTGCAAAGGCATTTGCCCGAAAAGTTCGAAGACGCAGTCAGAGGGAATATTGGATTGGATACGTGTCTCGTATTACATCTAATATATCTAGTAAGCATTTATGGAAAAAAGTAAAGGCTGCTAACGGTATTTACCAAGAATTTACATTTCCGGTTTTAAAGAATAATTCCTGTACTTACTCATCACCCAGAGATATAGCCAATATTATTGCTGAAACATTTTCCAAAGTGGCTAGTTCAGACAGCTATAATCCTACATTTCTAAGTATAAAGAACTGTGCTGAGAGACAACCAATTAACTTTAAAGTACGACATGCCCTCCCATATAACTCTGAATTCGATATGTGTGAGCTGCAAAAGGCACTTTCCAAATCTAATAACACCAGTCCGGGACCCGATAGAATATCATACCATATGCTTAGCCATTTGAGTGTTCCATCACTTAATAATATTCTCCGCCTCTATAATAGAATTTGGAATGAAGGAATTTTTCCGTCGCAATGGCAGGAAGCTATTATAATTCCAATTTTGAAACCTGGGAAAGATCCAACAGACCCTTCAAACTATCGTCCTATAGCACTTACGAGCTGTTTAAGCAAAACATTTGAAAGAATGGTTAATTTCCGGCTTATCCATCAACTTGAATTGGAAAACCGTATACCTTTACATCAAATTGGATTTCGCAAAGGTAGATCTACCCTTGATAACATTTTACAGTTGGAAACAGAAATCCGTAATGCATTTGTGCGGAGAAATCATTTGGTTTCCATATTCATAGATATTGAAAAGGCGTATGACCAGACTTGGCGTTATGGGATACTTAGAACCCTCTATGAGTTTGGGTTTCGTGGTCAATTACCACTTTTTATTAAAAAATTTTTATCTTGTCGTGTTTTTAAAGTCCGTGTTGGATCAGTATTATCTGACTCTTTTATTCAAATGGAAGGTGTTCCTCAGGGTAGCGTATTGAGCGTTACTCTTTTTATTATCCACATTTCTAAAATTCTTTTAATACTTCCTTCATCAGTTTTAGGCACATTATACGTTGATGATTTGCATATTTCTTGCCAGGGATCAAACATAAGACTGATTGAAAGGCAGTTGCAGACTGCTGTGAATAGTCTTGTGAAATGGTGTGATCAGAATGGATACACAGTTTCATCAAGTAAAAGTTGTTGCGTCCACTTTTGCAGAAAACGCAGTCTTCACCCTGAACCTGAAATTTGTATACGCAATAGAGTTCTTCCTGTTGTACCAGAAGTACGTTTTCTCGGGGTAATTTTCGACCGAAAGCTTTCTTTCCATTCTCACATCTCCTTTCTACGAAAGAAATGTGAAAAAATGCTAAATATTCTAAAGGTTCTCTCCAACACATCTTGGGGGGCTGATAGGACATCATTACTCCGAGTATATGAAGCTCTGATTCTATCTCGTATAGACTACGGTTGTTTAGCATATGGCTCTACCAGCAATACTGCTTTGAAGAAACTTGATACAATCCATCATTCTGCTCTGAGGATTTGCTCTGGAGCTTTCCGCACATCCCCAGTGCAAAGCTTATATGTGACGTGCCATCAACTTCCACTCTCTCTGCGTCGCCAGAAATTGTCATTGCAATATTATTTTAAAATTTCATCCACACCTAATCATCCTTTAATTTACACCACTCTCAGTCAATTTTTAGAGCGAATTTATAATGCTCGTCCAACGGCTATCCGTCCATTTTATGAACGCATGAAATCCTTCATTTCAGACACACAACTTTCTGAAGTGAGCATATTGACTATTGACCGTTTCTGCTTTCCTCCCTGGAATACACCATGCATTTCTCATATAAACCCATTCATTGGTTTCAAAAAATCTCATATTGATGCACACTCGCTTCAGCGAATATTCCTTGAGCATCGTGCCCAGTATAACAATTATAAAGCAATCTTTACGGATGGTTCGAAAACGATGAATCATGTTGGTTTCGGTGTTATTTTAGATAACACTCCTTATAATTATACTCTCCCCAAATACTGCTCAGTGTATACGGCAGAAGCAACTGCTATTTTATGTGCACTGCAAAATATTTCTTCATCTGACTGTCGTAAATTTTGCTTATACACGGACAACATGAGCGTTTTGCAGCAATTACAAAATTTTGATTATTCTTGTCATCCAATTGTTGCACAAATCATGGAGCAAGAATCAATACTGGCTAACAGAGACTTTGAAATAATTTTCTGCTGGGTACCGAGTCACGTTGGAATCCATGGCAATGAGCTTGCAGATCTAGCTGCAAAATCAGCTTCAGAACCTTTCAATTTCCGTGTTCCCTTTTGTGATGTATCAAGTTATATCAAACGATACATCAATGAAAAGTGGCAAGAAGTTTGGGACACACAGGTTGATAACAAACTACATGCTATTCAACCAAAAATAAATATGTGGTCAGTTTTACCAAACCGATGCGCAGATGTAAAATTAATTCGTCTACGAATCGGACACACAAGGCATACGCATAGACATTTGCTGTTTGGTGAACGAGCCCCTCATTGTACGAACTGTAGAGTGATCAATTCTATTGCACATATTCTTACTCAATGTCCTAATTTTACTTCTGATCGTTTAACTCACTTTCATTCGCCTATTTTAAATTTACAGGACCTAGTGGGTGAGAAACCTCACTTAAAACTTTTTGACTTTTTAAAAGCCATTGGTCCCCTCAGGGGCTCACCTTCTTTAAGTGAGTATGGGTGTCCCAATCCCGAGGTACCCAGGGATCTATACTCCCTTTAGGTTTACTCTCCTCTGCGCCTTCTGCTGTCACCTTTGTTTTTTCTTTCCCTCGACGGCAAGCGAGGGAGCTCTCCATGAGAAGCTGTCGCCACTCTGTTTGCTTCTTGCTTCTCATGGACAGCCAAAAACCCCACGTGTTTGCCGTGCGTGGCGACCCACTTGACGGGTGGTACATTTTGGTCCCCGGTGTATCAATCGGCTGGTATCCCAGCCATTTGGCTGGTCTGCTCAAGGGGATCAAGCGAAGGGGTCACCTTCTGGGGCTCTGCGTTAAGGGTGGTAGACGTTCCTGGAAGTGGCCCTTAGCGTATAAGTTCTGGCTAGCATCAGGGTAAGCGCTGAGGCTGGAGGCAACCAGAGCCGGTGGCTGCCTTCCCTTGTTGGGCTCCATGGTGGGCGGTGCCGTCGGGGCTTGAATTTTTTTCCCTTTTTGCATGGGTTTTTCAGACACTTCGCCACGTTTACCAATCACAGAAGATACTAGATTCCTAATCTTACACACACCAAAGACATTTAATAAAGTTTCACCTTTCATAGTTCAAAGATTGATTTCTTCATTTATTGGTGATGTCAAATCTACTAAAAAACTTCCGTCCGGGGATCTCCTTATTGAGACCTCATCAAAAACACAGATTGCTACGATGCAGAAATTAACACAACTTGGAGACTTCCCTGTAGAGGTTACTCCTCACAGGACACTAAATTTCTCTCGAGGAGTCATCTCCGATTTAGATCTTTTTGAATGTTCGGAGAATGAACTCATTCAGGAATTGCATTCCCAAAAAGTTTGTGCAGCTCATCGCATAAAAATTAAACGTAATGGTTCATTCATTCCAACAAAACATGTCATTCTAACTTTCAGTAGTCCGGAACTTCCGAAATTTATACGTGCTGGCTATATACAATCTAAAGTTAAACCATATATACCAAATCCTCTGCGTTGTTTTAAATGTCAGAGATTTGGACATTCGCAGGGAACTTGTCGTGGCAGCCTTCGATGTGCCAAATGTTCAGCTGATGATCATGAAACTTCAGTTTGTAGCTCACAAACCTTCAAATGTTTAAACTGCTCTGGGTCCCATCCTGCGTATTCCCGTGACTGTCCTAAATGGAAAATGGAAAAAGAAATTCAAAGTCTGAAAGTTAGAAGAAATATTTCATACGCAGAAGCGAAAAAATTTGTTTTAGACAGAACACCCAAACCTGGCCTTACTTATAGTGCCGCCATAGGTTCAACATTGAAATGTACTAGTTCTCAGACCGACTTTACAGATATTAATACATTGAAAACCTGCTCCTGTAAACATTCAGCTCTTGAATCAGTAAAGAGCAATAACTCACAAAAAACTGAAAACAATCGAAATTCAGCATCTACTTCCAAAAAATCTTCTCAACCCATTTCTCAATCTAAAGATTCAGAATTTTCTTTAACTCGTTTCGCTAAGAAGAAACGAAAGAAAACAAAATCTCCTCCAAGTGCCAAAACATCTGACAATGAAGTCCCTCCTAAACCTCCAGATCCTTCTGATATACCAATTACTTCAGACTCTATCTTAGCAATTTGTCCATCTACATCTGATATATCTGATGTAGAAATGGATAATTTTCCTAATAAATCGCCTCCAGGCGGCCATGCGTAACTTTTTCAGACATTCCTTTTTTTGTTTATTTTTCCATGTCTGGTTTCATTTCGTGGAATTGTCGTGGGTATCGTTCTAAAACCGTCGAAATCAAATCACTTTTAAATGAACACAGGCCTGTCTGTTTTGCTTTACAAGAGACCTATTTAAAACCCTCAATAATCTCTAAAATTAGAGGGTACAACTGCGTCCGCAAAGATTTAAATACAAATTTAAATGATAGTGTTTCAGGAGGTGTCTGCATTTTCACTTCCAACTTCTACCCCAGCACACCAATTATCCTTCATACCAATTTGCAGGCTGTTGCTATTCAAGTTCACATAAAGACACTTATAACAGTTTGCTGTGTATACCTCCCTCCACGTGAGGTGATTTTACAAGAAGATTTCAACTCTTTAGTGGATCAACTTCCTATTCCCTTCATATTGCTCGGTGACTTTAACGGACATAGCATTCTATGGGGAAATGAAGACACCAACTCTCGTGGCCAGCAAATTGAGCAGTTGATATCTGATCATAATCTCTGCCTGTTAAATAGTGATGCAAAGACATATTTTCACGAACCCACTCGTTCATTTCATTCATTAGACCTTGCTGTATGTTCACCAATACTATTTCCACTTTTAGAATTTTCAGTTGGAAGAAATCTTCTCAATAGTGACCACTTTCCAATTTTCATTGCCCTTGCTAACAGTGTTAGGATGGCACAACGACCATCTGTCTACTTATTTCAACGGGCAGATTGGGACAGCTTTCAGCAGTTGGCCACAATCACTGAAGCAATGGTTAATTGTTTGGATATCTCCGAGGCTGTTACACAAATAACTGATATTATATTATATGCCGCTGATATTGCAATTCCAAAAAGTTCTACAAGACCTCGTAAGCTTTCCAAACCTTGGTGGAATAATGCCTGCAGTGAAGCAGAGA
This sequence comes from Argiope bruennichi, assembly GCF_947563725.1. Lineage (NCBI taxonomy): Eukaryota > Metazoa > Arthropoda > Arachnida > Araneae > Araneidae > Argiope > Argiope bruennichi. Next base: position 42,474,394 of record NC_079161.1, on the reverse strand, counting down.
AGGCACAAAGTAAACGATGGAATATTTTTAGAAGGCGTCCAACAACAGAAAATCTCGTTGCATTCAAGTGTGCAAAGGCATTTGCCCGAAAAGTTCGAAGACGCAGTCAGAGGGAATATTGGATTGGATACGTGTCTCGTATTAAATCTAATATATCTAGCAAGCATTTATGGAAAAAGGTAAAGGCTGCTAACGGTATTTATCAAGAATTTACATTTCCTGTTTTAAAGAATAATTCCTCTATTTACTCATCACCCAGAGATATAGCTAATATTATTGCTGAAACATTTTCCAAAGTGTCTAGCTCAGACAGCTATAACCCTACGTTTCTAAGTATTAAGAGCTGTGCTGAGCGACAGCCAATTAACTTTAAAGTAAGACATGCTCTCCCGTATAACTCTGAATTCAACATGCATGAACTGGAAAGGGCACTTTCCAAATCTCATAACACTAGCCCAGGACCTGATAAAATTTCATACCATATGATTGGCCACTTGAGTGTTCCCTCGCTTTACAATATACTTCACCTTTATAATAGAATTTGGAATGAAGGAGTTTTTCCTTCTCAATGGCAGGAAGCTACTATCATTCCAGTTTTGAAACCAGGGAAAGATCCGACGGATCCTTCAAACTATCGCCCTATTGCACTTACCAGTTGTTTAAGTAAAACATTTGAAAGAATGGTTAATTTTCGGCTTATCCATCAACTAGAATTGGGAAAACTAATACCGTTACATCAAAGTGGATTTCGCAAAGGTAGATCTACCCTTGATAACATTTTACAGTTGGAAACAGAAATCCGTAATGCATTTGTTCGGAGAAATCATTTGGTTTCCGTTTTCATAGACATTGAAAAGGCGTATGACCAGACTTGGCGTTATGGGATACTTCGAACCCTCCATGAGTTTGGGTTTCGTGGTCAATTACCACTTTTTATGAAAATTTTTTTATCTTGTCGTGTTTTTAAAGTCCGTGTTGGATCAGCATTATCTGACTCTTTTATTCAAATGGAAGGTGTTCCTCAGGGTAGCGTATTGAGCGTTACTCTTTTTATTATCCACATTTCTAAAATTCTTTTAATACTTCCTTCATCAGTTTTAGGCACATTATACGTTGATGATTTGCATATTTCTTGTCAGGGATCAAACATAAGACTGATTGAAAGGCAGTTGCAGACTGCTGTGAATAGTCTTGTGAAATGGTGTGATCAGAATGGATACACAGTTTCATCAAGTAAAAGTTGTTGCGTCCACTTTTGCAGAAAACGCAGTCTTCACCCTGAACCTGAAATTTATATACGCAATAGAGTTCTTCCTGTTGTACCAGAAGTACGTTTTCTCGGGGTAATTTTCGACCGAAAGCTATCTTTCCATTCTCACATCTCCTTTCTACGAAAGAAATGTGAAAAAATGCTAAATATTCTAAAGGTTCTCTCCAACACATCTTGGGGGGCTGATAGGACATCATTACTCCGAGTATATGAAGCTCTGATTCTATCTCGTATAGACTACGGTTGTTTAGCATATGGCTCTACCAGCAATACTGCTTTGAAGAAACTTGATACAATCCATCATTCTGCTCTGAGGATTTGCTCTGGAGCTTTCCGCACATCCCCAGTGCAAAGCTTATATGTAATGTGCCATCAACTTCCATTATCTCTGCGTCGGCAGAAATTGTCATTGCAATATTATTTTAAAATTTCATCCACACCTAAGCATCCTTTAATTTCCACCACTCTCAGTCAATTTTTAGAGCGAATTTATAATGCTCGTCCAACGGCTATCCGTCCATTTTATGAACGCATGAAATCCTTCATTTCAAACACACAACTTTCTGAAGTGAGCATATTGTCTATTGACCGTTTCTGCTTTCCTCCCTGGAATACACCATGCATTTCTCATATAAACCCATTCATTGGTTTCAAAAAATCTCATATTGATGCACACTCGCTTCAGCGAATATTCCTTGAGCATCGTGCCCAGTATAACAATTATAAAGCAATCTTTACGGATGGTTCGAAAACGATGAATCATGTTGGTTTCGGTGTTATTTTAGATAACACTCCTTATAATTATACTCTCCCCAAATACTGCTCAGTGTATACGGCAGAAGCAACTATTTTATGTGCACTGCAAAATATTTCTTCATCTGACTGTCGTAAATTTTGCTTATACACAGACAACATGAGCGTTTTGCAACAATTACAAAATTTTGATTATTCTTGTCATCCAATTGTTGCACAAATCATGGAGCAAGAATCAATACTGGCTAACAGAGACTTTGAAATAATTTTCTGCTGGGTACCGAGTCATGTTGGAATCCATGGCAATGAGCTTGCAGATCTAGCTGCAAAATCAGCTTCAGAACCTTTCAATTTCCGTGTTCCTTTTTGTGATGTATCAAGTTATATCAAACGATACATCAATGAAAAGTGGCAAGAAGTTTGGGACACACAGGTTTATAACAAACTACATGCTATTAAACCAAAAATAAATATGTGGTCAGTTTTACCAAACCGATGCGCAGATGTAAAATTAATTCGTCTACGAATCGGACACACAAGGTATACGCATAGACATTTGCTGTTTGGTGAACGAGCCCCTCATTGTACGAACTGTGGAGTGATAAATTCTATTGCACATATTCTTACTCAATGTCCTAATTTTACTTCTGATCGTTTAACTCACTTTCATTCGCCTATTTTAAATTTACAGGACCTGGTGGGTGAGAAACCTCACTCAAAACTTTTTGACTTTTTAAAAACCATTGGTTTCTTTCATAGCATTTAAAATTTGAGTTTTATTTTTATTCTTGTGCCAAATCATTATAAATCATAGACCTTCTAAACTTTTGACGTTTTACAATGTACCCTTGTTTTATTGACACATTTTACACTTTTATGATGGAACTATTTAAATATCCTTGTGGGTGGCGCAGCTTGTCCTAAATTGGACCTTGTGCCAGAAAACCTTAACTATACCATACCATACCCTTTATGTTTATACTCCTCTTCGCCTTCTGCTTTCTGCTTTGTTTTTTCTTTCCCTCGACGGCAAGCGAGGGAGCTCTCCATTAGAAGCTGTCGCCGCTCTGTTTGCTTCTTGCTTCTCATGGACAGCCAAAACCCCACGTGTTTGCCGTGCGTGGCGACCCATTTGAAAGACGGGTGGTGCACTGTGGTCCCCGGTGTATCAATCGGCTGGTACCTAGTCACCTGAGTGGCTAGTCTGCTAGGGATCAAGCGAAGGGGTTACTCCTTGGGCTTGGCGTTAAAGGTGGTCACTGTCCCCGGGGGTAACTCCCAGCGTATAGGTACCGATTAGCACTAGGGTGGATGCCGAGGTTGGGAATGACCAGAGCCGGTAATTGCCTTCCCTTGTTGGGCTCCGTGGTGGGCGGTGCCGTCGGACCCGAATCTTTTATCATATCGTATGGGCTCCTCCAAACGTGGTCCCTTCAGTGGGCGTCGCATTGTACCAATTACTTCAAATTATGACCATCATTTTGATAGTTTTTTTATAGTTAAGCGTATATCAGAAAAAAATGAAACATTTGAAACGGTATCGCCATTCTTAGTGCAGAAGGCCATCACCGCAACTGTTGGTGAAGTAACATCAATTAAAAAGATGCGATCTGGTGACTTGTTAGTAGAGGTCAATTCTCGAAAGCAAGCCCAGAATATACAGAAATTGAAAGCACTTGCAACGATCCCAATCAGTGTCAGCCCCCATGCATCATTAAATACCTCTAAAGGTGTTATCACCTGCGGAGAGATTCTGAATCTCCCTATCGACTATATTACAGATGAATTAAAATCACAAGGAGTTGTGCATGTCCGCCGAATTACCATCAGGCGTGATGGAGAAATTATTGATACTAAACACCATATCCTAACCTTTAAATCTCCAAAACTACCCGAACATATCTATGCAGGCTACATCAAATTACCAGTAAGACCGTACATCCCTAACCCCCTCAGATGCTTTAATTGCCAGCGTTTTGGCCATTCAAAGGCAAACTGCCGCGGGACACTCACTTGTGCTCGATGCGCAGAAAAAGGTCATGATAGCCAGCAGTGCGCCGCAACAGAAAAGTGCGTGAACTGCGGTGGCGATCACATGTCGTACTCTCGATCCTGCTCACGTTGGCAACTTGAAAAACAGATAATAAGTCTAAAAATCAAAGAAAGTTTATCTTACCCTGAAGCTAGGCGGAGGGTTATAGCTCAAAATCCTACTCCTGACAAAACATATGCTTCTGTTGTACAAACTGCTCTTGCACAAACTGTGTTAAAAACACCACTAAAACCAAGCAGCCAAGTAAAGCCTCTTATTCAGATACCGAAAATTCCATCAGCAGTACCCCTGAAACTCCAACAGTTTTAAAAAAGAAATCTAAGAAAAAAGCTCAAAAATCGCTGACACTGAAGCTTGCAAAACGCGGCCATTCATTACAAGATGTTACTACAAAATTAAAAAAGTCAACATTAAAAAATTCCGTCGCTTTCGGGCTTGCGACGCAAGGTAATGTCCATAAGGACTTAACGTCCATATTTGGCATGCCAAATAGCCCTGATATTAAATTACACCCTTCTGGTGATGAGGATGATTTGGAGATGAGTTGCGAATATGAAGCAATTCAAACAAATGCTTCTAAAGCTTCTTCTTCCAAACTGCTTTCTTAATGGGTACCTTCCTTTCTTGGAATTGTCGTGGTCTTAGAACGAAACTACAAGACATCAAGTCAATTATCAACACATTTCATCCCTTTTGCTTTGGCTTCCAAGAAACTTTCTTGAAGCCAAATATGCCGTTAAAACTGCGTGGCTATAATTGCGTTCGGAAAGATGCAGACTCTGGATCTCGTAGTTCGGGAGGAGTCTGTATTCTAACATCAAATCTGTATCCGAGCACACCTCTCCCATTACACACTTCCCTGCAGGCTGTGGCTGTGCAAATTCATACTCGAACACTGGTTACAGTCTGCTGCATCTACTTGCCACCACATGATGTCATAAGTCAGCAAGAACTTAACAAAATAGTAGACCAGCTTCCTAAACCGTATTTATTAATAGGCGATTTCAATGCACATAGCACCTTCTGGGGCTCAGAAAATACGAACTCTCGAGGGAGACAGATTGAACAATTTATTGCTAATAACTGTCTCTGCCTACTAAATAACGGAGAAAAAACATACTTCCACGAGCCAACACGTACATTCCATAGCATCGATCTGGCCATTTGCTCTCCTGAGTTATTGCCATTACTGAAATTTAAAGTCGGAGATGATCTTTATGGTAGTGATCATTTCCCTTTAATTATTTCCCAAGTCGATAGAAATAATGGAACTCGTCCTCCACAACATTTCCTTTTCGAGCAAGCAGACTGGTCCGTATATACAAAATTGGCAGATATTACCCAGGCAATGGTCAGTACGACAGACATTTCGGAAACGGTGCAAAATATCATTGATGTCTTGATTAACGCCGCTAAAAAATCCATTCCTCAAAGTTCACCAGGTTTACGAAAATTTCGAAGACCTTGGTGGAATAAAGCATGTCACGACAGTTTCAAACAGCAGAAAAAATTATGGAACATCTTCAGAAGGTACCCGACGACGGAAAACCTTGTCGCATTTAAACGAGCCAGAGCCGTTGCTCGTCGTATTCGACGACGTAGCCAGAGGGAGTGCTGGATAAGATATATTTCCTCCATTACATATCGCACTCCAAGCAAACAACTATGGAATAAGGTAAAAGCTGCAAATGGAGTTTATCAGGAGTTTTCATTTCCTATCCTGAAAACCGGTAGTGCAACATATTCTTCTCCATTAGATATCGCTGATATTCTCGGACAGACTTTCGCACAAGTCTCCGCTGCGAAATCATATTGCCCTGATTTCGTGGCAATTAAGAATCGCGCGGAACAGATGACTTTGAATTTCCAAGCTCGGAAGCTTCGTCCGTACAATTGCGATTTCCAGATGACCGAATTAAGAAGGGCATTGTCTCAAGCTCATGATACTAGTCCCGGTCCAGATGGAATAACCTATAGTATGCTTCGCCACTTGAGTGTATCATCGCTCTCCAGTCTCCTGTATCTGTTTAATAGAATCTGGAAAGAGCAGACCTTCCCATATCAGTGGCAAGAGGCTTTTGTGATTCCCGTTCTGAAACCGGGAAAGGACCCAGAAAATCCTCTGCACTACAGGCCTATCGCTTTAACGAGTGTTCTTTGCAAGACACTTGAACGTATGGTCAACGCCCGTTTAATCTTTGAATTGGAGAAAGTGACATGTATTCCGCTCTTGCAGAGTGGTTTCCGTAAGGGGCGCTCCCCAATTGATAATATCGTCCAACTGGAAACCTACATCCGCAATGCTTTTGTACGTAGAAACCATCTTGTCTCCATTTTCTTTGATATAGAAAAGGCGTATGACCGTACATGGCGATACGGAATTCTTCAGAAACTTTTTAACTTGGGTTTTAGGGGAAATCTTCCAATTTTTATTCGAAATTTTCTAACATCTCGAACTTTCCGAGTTCGTGTCGGCAATTTTTACTCCAATTATTTTATTCAAGAGGAGGGTGTTCCACAGGGGAGCGTCCTCAGTGTTACGCTTTTTATCATCCATTTTAGTGACATACTTAATCATTTACCACCATCTGTGCAGGGGAATTTATACGTTGACGATCTGCATATCTCTTGTGAAGGTAGTGATATGCGTTTAATTGAACTTCAACTGCAAAATGCAGTTAATAAATTGAACAAGTGGTGCGAGAAAAATGGACACACTCTTTCTGCCGAAAAGAGTAAATGTATGCATTTTTGCAGAAAACGAAACCTTCACCCTGATCCTTCAATCTATATACGTAATGGCCTGATTCCAGTTGTTGATGAAGTGCGGTTTTTGGGTGTATATTTTGATAAAAAGCTCACTTTCCTTCCGCATATTTTATACCTTCGGAAGAAGTGTGAGAGATCACTCAATATCCTCAAGGTACTTTCTCGCACTTCCTGGGGTGCCGATCGTACCTCTTTACTTCGTATATACCAGGCTGTCATTCTATCTCGGATTGACTACGGGTGTTTCGTATATGGCTCAGCCAGATCTACTGTTCTGCGTCGACTAGATACCGTGCATCACTCTGCTCTGCGGATTTGTTCGGGAGCTTTCCGCACATCGCCAGTGGAGAGTCTTTATGTCATTTGCCATCAGTTGCCTTTGGAGCTGCGAAGGAAAAAACTCTCCCTGCAATATCATTTTCGAACGCTGTCTCTTCCACAACATCCTGTGGCAAATACGACTCTTCCTGCTACTCTCCGCAGAATTTATGATGCTCGTCCTTCTAACATTCTTCCCTTTTCTGAGAGAGTGAAAAGCATACTTCAAAATTTGAATTTGCAGTTTCCTGAAATCCAGACTGTTGATTTCCAAACTTTTCCACATTGGGATATTCCCAATTTTTCCTTTTTAAATCCTTTTATTGGTTTCATAAAAGATACAACTGCTCCAGTGATTTTTCAACAAATTTTTTGGGCTCATCGCAGTCAGTATCCTTCCTTTGTGCCTGTCTTCACTGACGGTTCAAAGGCAGCTGAGCATGTTGGTTGCGGAATTGTTTTTGATTCCGACATAAACAATTTCCGTCTCAATACATCCTTTTCAGTTTTGTCAGCCGAATTAGTGGCAATTTCTCATGCTCTGATGAATATATCATCCTCACCTGAGAGACAGTTTTGTATATATACAGATAGCATGAGTTCTCTGGAAATCCTCTCTCAATTTAATCCCCATACAAATCCAGTTGTATTAGAAATCTTGGGACTTTTGAAAACTCTTCAAAATAGAGGTTTTAATATTTTATTTTGCTGGATTCCCAGTCATATGGGAATTGCTGGCAATGAGCAGGCAGATCATGCTGCAAAAACTGCGTCTTTTCTCTTACATCACAAAATACCATACAGTGATGTAAAGAAATCTATTACCAATGGGATTTTTACTCTGTGGCAAGAGACATGGAATATGCAGACACAGAATAAATTGCATTCTGTTAAACCTGTTATTGACACATGGCCCGTTTTACCGATGCGTAGGGCTGATGTAAAATTGTCTCGCCTACGTATTGGACATACTAGGATTACCCACAAACACTTGCTTTTCGGAGAAAGGGCACCTGTGTGCTCCTCATGTCACACCGAATTGACAGTAGGTCATATTTTGATTGAATGCCCAGCTTTTGAATCTCATCGCCACCATTTTTTTCATCTATCAAATGCTACTCTCCCAGAATTGCTGGGAGAGAATTATCATCCAAATATTTTTAAATTTTTAATTGCTATACACCTTTTACCATGCATTTGACTTTAAAAATTTCCATTTTTATTATTTAAAAAAAAAAGTCATATTTCGTCTTAATCTGTTTTAGCTATTTTATATTAGTTTACACATAAGCGCATTTAATTTTATACTAAATTCCAATCGTCAACAAAGCTTTACTTTTCACCATACGTATGGCGCAGTATGGCCAAGAATGGCCCTTGTGCCAAAAAACCCAAACTAACCAACCAACCATCCAGTGCGTGGTTACTCCCTTTAGGTTTACTCTCCTCTGCGCCTTCTGCTGTCACCTTTGTTTTTTCTTTCCCTCGACGGCAAGCGAGGGAGCTCTCCATGAGAAGCTGTTGCCGCTCTGTTTGCTTCTTGCTTCTCATGGACAGCCAAACACCCCACGTGTTTGCCGTGCGTGGCGACCCATTAGACGGGTGGTACATTTCGGTCCCCGGTGTATCAATCGGCCGGTATCCTAGGCACATGACTGGGCTGCTCAAGGGGATCAAGCGAAGGGGTCACTCCTTGGGCTTGGCGTTAAGAGTGGTCACTGTCCCCGGGGGTGACTCCCAGCGTATAGGTTCCGGCTAGCGCCATGGTAAGCGCCGAGGCTGGAAATGTCTAGAGCCGGTGGCTACCATCCCTTGTTGGGCTCCGTGGTGGGCGGTGCCGTCGGGCCTGAATCTTTGTCTTTTTTGCATGGGTCTTTCTTCACACACCGAATCCGACAAGTCAATTAACGTTGCACAAACTGAGCTTTCGAAATTTCTTCCAAAATTTTTAGTTGTACATGGTAAAGACGATAAACTTAAAAACATGTCACCTTTTTTGATACAAAAGTATATTCAAAGTACTGCTGGAAACGTTACATCTGTAAAGAGGCTTAGATCTGGAGATTTGTTAATAGAGACTGCGACGCCGAAACAGTCAGAGCAACTTCTAGCCATAAAGAATTTTGGTGATGCCCCAATAGAAGTATCTGGCCATAAAACTCTGAATTATACCAGAGGTGTCATATCTAGTATGGACCTTACTATGGTTAGTGATGAAGAATTTGTTTCCGAACTGCAGTCATTTAGAGTAACAAGTGCACGCCGTATAACATTAAAAAGAGATGGTAAAATAATTCCAACCAAGCATGTTATTTTGACATTTGCTACTCATGTGCTTCCCAGAAAGATAACAGCTGGGTTTATAAGTTGCGATGTGCGTCCTTTTGTGCCAAACCCGATGCGTTGTTTTAAATGCCAGAGGTTTGGACATACAAAAACTAGCTGCCGCGCTTCTTCCTCTCGCTGTCCACAATGTTCTGAAATTGGCCATGATGACACTCCATGCACAAAGCCCCAAAAATGTGTTAATTGCAACGGTAGTCATCCTGCTTATTCTAAATTCTGTCCCAAGTGGAAGATTGAAAAAGAAATCCAGACCATTAAAATTTCTAGAAATATCTCTTTTGCAGAAGCTAGGCAAATAGTTGAAAAACGAACTCCAAAGGAAAATCTCCCATACAGTACAGCTTTAAAAAGAACGACTTGTTCAAGCATGCAAACTGAACCGATACAAATTCAAGAAAACAGTTGTCCATCGCAAACAATCGCGAAGCCTTTTCCCTCTCCATCAAATGAGGAATACATTACCATCAAACTGAAAGATTGGCTCGAAATAATAAAATCGAACAAGTCTTCCATAACTAAAGAAAAAAACATTACAAAAAACCAAAAAACTTTTAAAATTGTTCCACAAAATAAAAAGAAAAAAAAGAATCTTTCCATTCAAAACCAAAATGAACAGAAAGAAAAGATAAACGTAAATAGTAAGGATGTTGAGTTGGAAATTCATCCATCCGATGAATCTCTCAGCGAAATGGACCTGAGCGATGAAGCTAGAGTAAGCACAGCCAAGCCAAAAGTTTTTAAATCTAAATTCTTCAGGAAACCGAAATGACAAATATTAATTTAGTCTCTTGGAATTGCCACGGTTTTCAAGCTCATAAAGAGGATATCAAATCTATTATTAACAAATATCAACCTGTTTGCTTGGGGATACAAGAAACATATTTGACTCCACGTGTCTCTCCCAATCTTAACCCCTCAGGGGCTCACCTACTATAGGTGAGTACGGGTGTCCCAATCCCGAGGTACCCAGGGATCTATACTCCCTTTATGCTTATTCTACCCTACGCCTTCTGCTTTTTGCTGTGTTTTTCTTTCCCTCGACGGCAAGCGAGGGAGCTCTCCATGAGAAGCTGTCGCCACTCTGTTTGCTTCTTGCTTCTCATGGACAGCCAAAGCCCCACGTGTTGGCCGTGCGTGGCGACCCATTAGAAAGACGGGTGGTGCACTGTGGTCCCCTGTGCATCAATCGGCTGGTGTGCTAACCATTTGGTGAGTCTGCTAGGGATCAAGCGAAGGGGTTACTCCTTGGGCTTGGCGTTAAGGGTGGTCACTGTCCCCGGGGGTGACTCCGAGCGTATAGGTTCCGGCTAGCACTAAGGTAAGTGCCGAGGCTGGGAATGGCCAGAGCCGGTGGCTGCCTTCCCTTGTTGGGCTCCGTGGTGGGCGGTGCCGTCGGGCCTGAAATTTTAACAATGTCATATGGGCTCCTCCAAGAAATCTCCCTTCAGTGGGCATCATCGTGATTTTAAGCTATCAAAAACTGAACCAAATTTCGACACTTATTTTACAATTAGAAGAGTATCTGATAATAAAGAAACCTTTCATTCAGTTTCCCCTTTTCTGGTGCAAAAGGCCATCTCAGCAACCGTAGGTAATGTCAATGGAATACGGAAAATGCGTTCTGGTGACTTGCTGGTAGAAGTAAATTCTAAAAAGCAAGCCCAACAGATAATAAAATTAAAAGCCTTGGCTACAATACCAATTACCGTTAGTGCTCATTCAGGCTTAAATTATTCAAAGGGCGTGATAACCTGTGGGGAACTTTTTAATATCCCCATTGAGGAAATAACCCATGAATTGCGAAGCCAAGGAATCACACACGTACGCCGCATTACCATCAGACGAGATGGACAGCTCGTTGATACAAAACACCTGATACTTACTTTTCATTCCCCAAAATTACCAGATTCCGTCTTTGTGGGTTATATGAAACTACCAGTAAGAGCATATATTCCAAATCCACTCCGTTGTTTTCAATGTCAGCGTTTTGGGCATTCGAAGGCCAATTGCCGCGGGACACTCACTTGCGCCCGCTGTGCTGAAAAAGGCCATGAAAGTCAAGAATGTACCGCACGCGAAAAATGCGTCAATTGCGGTGGCGACCATGCATCTTTTTCTCGATCATGCGAACGCTGGGCACTTGAAAAGAAAATTACTACAATCAAAATTAAAGAAGGAATTCCATATCCAGAAGCTAGACGAAAAGTTCTAGCCCTAACCCCAACACCTGGCCAAAGTTACGCATCTGTTGTTCAAAAACAATTCTGTGTCAACTGTTCTTGTCCAAATTGTGCAAAACATAGCCAAGTACCAAAATCCATAGAAAAAGCCTCTGATACTGATACTGAAACTTCGTTAACCAGCACCCCTGAAAATAGTAAAAAGAAACCGCATATACTAAAACAAAAATCAAATAAATCTCTGAAATTAAAATTATCTAAACGTGGTCTTTCTGGGAAAGATATTGCACCTAAATTGAAAAAATCAGCTTTACGTAACTCTGTTGCTTTGGGACTTGCAAGCCATGGTATTGTCCAAAAGGATTTAACTACCATATTCGGTGGCAAACCCAAAAGTCCTGATCACATCTCCCTGCATCCATCTGATGAGGATGATGATGACTTTGCAATGAATTGCGAAGTCACGCCTACACAGATCACTGATCCAAATTTATCTAAAATCAAAAAACTTTCTTAATGGGTACCTTCCTTTCATGGAATTGTCGCGGCATAAGGTCCAAACTTCATGATATAAAGTCCATTTTTAATAAATTTCATCCCGTCGTTTTCGGTGTTCAAGAAACTTTCTTGACACCTAGCATTCCCATAAAATTGCGTGGCTTTAACTGTGTTAGGAAAGATGCAGACAATGGGCATCACGTTTCGGGAGGCGTCTGCATCTTTACTTCGAATTTGCATCCAAGCACACCACTAACGTTACACACTTCACTACAGGCTGTGGCTGTGCAAGTGCACACTAGAAAATTGATCACAGTCTGCTGTATTTATTTGCCACCTAATGCTATCATACGGCAACAAGATCTTGACAAGTTAGTGGACCAGCTTCCTAAGCCATTTATCATACTCGGCGACTTCAATGGACATAGTACTTTGTGGGGTTCGGATAATACAAACTCTCGTGGGAGACAGATCGAGCAATTTATTGCCAATAACTGTCTCTGTTTACTGAACAACGAAGAGAAAACATACTTTCACGAGCCCACACGTAGCTTCCATACTCTTGATTTGGCCATATGCTCACCTGAACTCTTGCCATTACTGACATTTGCAGTTAGCAAAGATTTGTGTAACAGTGATCACTTTCCTATTATTGTCTCCCATACTGATAGCGGCGGTGCGACTTACTGTCCTCCGCGTTTCCTATTCCAGCGGGCAGACTGGAAAGGTTTTTCACAGTTAGCAGATATCACTCAGGATATGGTCAATACATCAGACATCTCGGATGCAGTACAAAATGTCGTTAATACCATAATGAACGCCGCTAACAACACCATTCCAAAATCATTTCCACGTCTACGAAAATTTCGAAGGCCGTGGTGGAACGGAGCCTGTCGTGACAGTTATAAACAACAGAAAAAACTGTGGAATAAATTTAGGAGGTACCCAACAACTGAAAATCTTATTGCTTTCAAAAGAGCCAAAGCACTAGCTAGACGCATTCGTCGTCAAAGTCAGAGGAATTCATGGATATCATTTGTTTCATCTATAACATCACATATTTCCAGTTGTACCCTATGGAGAAAGGTGAAGGCTGCTAATGGGATCTATAGTGAGTCATCCCTCCCTGTTTTAAAAACGGGAACTGTGGTTCATTCCGACCCATTAGAGGTTGCCAACATTCTCGGCCAAGCATTCGCACAAGTATCCGCAATAGATTCCTATAATCCTTATTTCCTGGAAATTAGGAATCGCGCGGAGCGGTTGCATTTGCATTTTAATACTAAAAGAAACTTTCCATATAATTGTGAATTCAAGATGTCGGAACTGGAATTGGCTTTGTGTCAAGCCCATGATACCAGCCCAGGGCCAGATGGAATCACCTACAATATGCTTCGCCATTTGAACACCACTTCTCTTTCCAATCTGTTACTTTTATTCAACAGAATTTGGAATGAGCAGAAATATCCTTCACAATGGCAGGAAGCAATTGTGATTCCAATCTTAAAACCCGATAAAGATCCATCGAACCCTCTGAGCTATCGACCAATCGCTCTTACGAGCTGCCTGTGCAAAACATTAGAACGTATGGTGAATGCTCGTTTCATTTATGAACTGGAGAAACAGGGTTGCATCTCCCCTATGCAAAGCGGTTTCCGCAGAGGCAGATCGACCTTTGATAACCTCATTTTACTTGAAACAGAAATACGCAATGCCTTTGTTAGGAGGAATCACCTAGTCTCCATATTCTTTGACATTGAGAAAGCCTACGACCGTGCTTGGCGCTATGGTATATTATCCACACTTTTTGAATTTGGTTTTAGAGGAAACATGCCCGTATTTTTACAAAACTTTTTATCACTTCGTACGTTTCGTGTTCGATTCGGTAATTTTTATTCAAATCATTTTATACAAACTGAGGGTGTTCCTCAGGGTAGTGTCCTTAGTGTAACACTTTTTATAGTTCATCTCAGTAAAGTTTTATCTGTTTTACCTTCATCTGTTCATGGAACGCTTTATGTTGACGATCTGCAGATCTCATGCCAAGGTAGCAACATGAATTTAATTGAGAGACAACTGCAAAATGCAGTTAATAAAGTGGTGAATTGGTGTGATAACAATGGCCATACTATCTCTCCCGAGAAGAGTAGATGCATTCATTTCTGTAGGAAGAGAAATATCCATTCAGATCCTGTTATATTAATACGAAATACAGCAATCCCAGTTGTGGCTGAAATACGCTTTTTGGGTGTAGTTTTCGATCGTAAACTCACTTTCCTTCCTCATATCTTACAATTGAGGAAGAGGTGTGAGAAAAACTTGAATATCTTAAAAGTACTCTCTAAAACATCTTGGGGTGCCGATCGAACCTCCCTTCTCTGTGTCTACCAAGCCGTCATTCTTTCACGCATAGACTATGGCTGTATGGTATATGGTTCTGCACGCCCTTCTGTTTTGCGGCGTCTTGATACTGTACACCATTCTGCTCTCAGGATCTGCTCGGGAGCTTTTCGCACTTCCCCGGTTGAGAGCTTATATGTTATTTGCCACCAATTGCCGCTTTATTTGCGATGTAAAAAATTGTCTACTTTATATTATTTTCGTGCTAAGTCCGTCTCGAACCATCCCATATGCAGCACGGTTATACCTGTTAGTCTAAGAAGAATTTATAATTCCCGACCCTCAAATATTCTTCCTTTTTTAGAGAGAATTAAAATTTCCCTGAATGACTCGAATCTTTATAAGGTTACCATTAAATCTCTTGATTTTTATTCCTTTCCCCCTTGGGATATTCCCCATTTTTCTTTTCTGAACCCATTCTTGGGATTTGATAAATTTTCGACTAGTCCTATTATTTTTCAACAGATTTTTCATGAGCACCGCTGTCAGTATTCGTCTTTTATCCCAGTATATACAGATGGCTCAAAATCCAATGAACATGTTGGTTGCGCCATTGTGACTCCATCTGATACACTCAGCTATCGTCTAAACAATTGTTGTTCTGTTTTTACTGCTGAGTTGGTGGCAATTTTTTGCGCTCTACAGGAATTTCCACCTTCAGCTCAGCGAAATTTTATCATATACACCGACAGTATGAGTGCTTTGGAGGCACTTGCTCATTTTCATAACCAGATGCATCCAGTGGCTATCCAAATTTTATCTATCTGGCAGCTATTACAAAACAGGGGCTTTAATATTCTTTTCTGCTGGGTTCCGGGTCATGCAGGTATTCCGGGCAATGAAAGGGCAGATTTTGCAGCCAAATCTGCATCAACATTTCTGTCTCAGGCCCTCCCATATTGTGATGCTAAAAGGTCATTTGTATGCCGAATTTTTGCTACTTGGCAAGAATCTTGGGATCTGCAGATCCACAACAAATTGCATTCAATAAACCCCAGGACTGATTTGTGGCCTGTTCACCCTATACGAGAGGTTGATGTCAAATTGACACGCCTCCGTATAGGACATACACGCTATACGCATAAACACCTCATTTTTGGCGAGGCGGCACCTAAATGTCCCACATGTCGTGTGGATTTCACCATTAATCATATTTTAATCGAATGCCCATCTTTTAATTCCTCTCGTTTAAACTTTTTTAAGTCGTCGTCATTAACTTTACAAGACCTGGTGGGTGAGAAATTCCACCCAAACACTTTTAAATTTTTAAAATCCATTGGCTTTTACACCTGTATTTAATACTTTTAACTTTTGTTCACGCTTGACTTCTTCAACGCTTCATTGTAATGCGTTTTTTGCACCACTGTTTCATTTAGATTTTAACCGTGTAGGTACTGGAACATTTATTTTTTGAATTTGAATGTAGATAACTTTTTCTTTTATACTTTATCATGTCTGGTTTTATAGTTTGGTATATGATTTTACCGTTTGCTTGGCGCAGCATGATCAAGTATGGTTCTTGCGCCAAAAAACCCTAACGAACCTCTCCCAATCTTAAAAACTATATCCTTCAAAGAAAGGATAATGAACAAAATTCTAGAGCATCTGGCGGAGTTGCATCTTTAACTTTACGTCATTTGCCAAGTAATGAAGTTGTTTTAGACACAAATTTACAGGCAATTGCTGTCCAAATTCAGTTGAAAGTTCTAACAACAATCTGCTATTTATATCTGCCCCCAAATGACTATATTGAACAAAGACATTTGAATCAATTAATAGAACAGTTGCCAGAACCTTTTTTTCTCCTAGGTGATTTAAACGGACATAATCCTATTTGGAATAATGATGATATCAACACTAGAGGAAGGCAAATAGAAAAACTAATTGATGATCATTGTCTCTGTATACTTAATGACAATAATCCTACTCACTTTCACCAAGCTAGCAAAACATTCCACACGATTGATCTTGCACTTTGTTCTCCTTCCCTTGCCCCTTATTGGAATTTTTCCGTGGACTCAAATTTATACAACAGCGATCACTTTCCTATTGTATTGACGTACATGCACAGTGATTTTTTATTTCCTAAAAGACCTGTGAGATATAATGTTAGTAAAGCAAACTGGCCATTGTTCAACTCAATATGTCAACTTACACCAGATATGATTGATGAAACTTCTATTGATTTGGCAGTCAAGCTTGTAACCGAGCATATAATTGCAGCAGCAGATATCAGTATTCCCAAAACATCGGGGAAAATACCAAAGCTATGCAAACCGTGGTGGAATGATAAATGTGAAAACTGTAAAAGAGCACTAGACAAAGCATGGAATACCTTCAGGAGATACCCTACCACCCAAAATCTCATTAAATTTAAAAAAGCAAAATCTGAATTTCGTAGAATTCGACGCATTAGCCAGGAGCAATCCTTTCATTCGTATGTCAATTCCATTCAAGGACAAATACCTTCTAAAATCATGTGGGACAAAGTAAAAAAGATTTTTGGCTGTTACACAAATACAGATAAAATATCCTTTTTAAAATTGAACGGACGAGTAATTTCTAATGCAAAAGATATTGCTAATCTAATTGGACAAACTCTTTCTAATATATCGAGTGAAGAATTTTATCCAGAAGATTTTATTGCTTTTAAAAAGCAGACAGAGAAACAAGCATTAGATTTTCTACCTTCATACGGGGAGGAATATAATACTACTTTTAAGTTTCATGAATTGAAAAATGCATTAAAAAAATCCCATTCTACATCACCGAGACCTGATAGAATACATTATGATATGTTGAAACATCTAGGTGATTCGTCATTGTGGGTACTCTTAACTTTATTTAACAGAATTTGGATAGAAAGAGTCTTCCCAACCAACTGGCAAAAAGCAATAATAATTCCTATTCTCAAACCTGGGAAAGATCGGCAAGATCCCTCTAATTACAGACCAATAGCCCTTACTAGTTGCCTCAGTAAACTAATGGAACGTATGGTTAGTCACCGACTGATGTATGTCTTAGAAGAGAAAAACTTGATTTCCCCTTTCCAAAGCGGTTTTCGCAAAAAGAGAAGTACATTGGATAATTTACTAAAACTAGAGACTGCTATCAGAGAGGCTTTTGTAAGCAAAAAACATCTTATATCTATTTTCTTTGATATGGATAAAGCCTATGACCGAACCTGGCGTTATGACATTTTGAAAGATTTATTTATCTTGGGTTTAAAAGGGAATCTACCAATTTTTGTACAAAACTTTTTGAGGACAAGGATCTTTCAAATTCGTGTTGGTGATATTTTATCAGATACTTTCATTCAGCATGAAGGTGTTCCTCAGGGTAGCGTACTAAGTGTTTTACTGTTTATCATAAAAATAAATGGGATTGTTTCGAAAATCTCACCATTTGTACATACTTCACTTTATGTCGATGACATCCAGATCCATTGTGCTAACGAAAGTTTGGATTTCATTCAAAAACATTTACAAACATCCATAAACAATATGATAGACTGGGCTTTGAAAAATGGATTTGTTTTTTCTCCTCAGAAAACAGTTAGTGTTCACTTCTGTAAACGACGTGGCCTTCATGCAGATCCAGAGCTTCGACTGAATGAATCGGTCATTCCCACAGTTAGTGAGAAAAAGTTTTTGGGCGTGATATTAGATAATAAACTAACATTTCGCTCTCATATTCAAAACTTAAAAAGAAAATGCCTTCAAACACTAAATATTATAAAAGTCCTTTCAAACACCTCTTGGGGAGCAGATAGAGCCTCTTTGATGAAGATATATAAATCACTGATACGCTCAAAGCTTGACTACGGGGCACCCATTTATGGCTCAGCTGCCAAATCCACCTTGAAATTGTTAGACTCGGTGCATAATCAAGGACTTCGTATAGCTACAGGAGCTTTTAGAACATCACCAATTCAAAGTTTACAAGTTATAAGTGGTGAGCCCTCCTTGGAATTGAGGCGGAAACGACTTTGTTTATCCTACTTTTATAAAATTAAAAGTGTGGAATACCATCCACTGTGCAACAAGGTTCTTAATCCTATATACGGAGCGTTATTCTCTAAGAGATTGTCTTTTACGCCAACTTTTGGATTCCGTATAGGAGAGATTTTACGAACATTCAAAACTGAAGACTTCCCGATTGCTGTAAACATTAGTGGTCCACCTCCATGGCAGGAGTTATCTTTCAGTTTTGTAGATGATTTTATGCACTTCCTGAAACCATCAACATCAGACGTGATGTTTCAGAAATGTTTTTATGAACATAGACAACAGTATCATTCTTTTCAACCTGTTTATACAGATGGTTCGAAATGCGGTAATAATATTGGCTCAGCAGCAGTTTTTCGTAATGTAATAATATCCGAAAGACTTCACCCTTTCTGTTCTGTTTTTACATCCGAACTTTATGCAATATATCTAAGCCTTCAAAAAATTGCAACGTCATCCCCCTCTAAATTTATTATATATACTGACTCTAAAAGTAGCATTGCAGCTTTTAAGAATGTGTCATCGGAAAGTCATCCCTTAGTTCTAAATAGTTTGCACATATATCATTCGCTAAAAAATAATTTCACGATTAAATTCTGTTGGATACCTGGGCATGCTGGAATTTTGGGAAATGAAAAAGCTGACAAGGCAGCAAAAAGCACAACCCTGTTGAAGGAAAATTTTGTTCCATTATCCGATGCATTACAAGCAATAAAAATAATTCAAAGTAAATCCTGGCAAGCTACATGGGGAAAGCTAACTACGAATAAACTTTTTCAAATACAGCCATCTGTCAAGGGTTTCAAAAGTAAAATTCTGACTAGAAAGAAAGATGTCATCATCACGAGACTTCGAATAGGCCACACCTATTTGACCCAAAAACATCTTTTGCACTCTGATCCTGCACCACTTTGTGACAAATGCAATTGTGTTTTAACGATTAAACATATTTTATGTGAATGCCAAGATTTTAGATCACAACGACAAGTTCATTTTGGAGCGACTGTTTTTAACTTAAATGACATTTTAGGAGATAACCCTCATCCAAATATTTTTACTTTTTTAAAAGATATTCAAATTTTACAGCATATTTAATTGTATCTACTTAAAATGTTTTAATTTTTAACACGAAAGCCATTTTTAACAAACGTTTGGCGCAGAATGATCAGACCTGGTCCTTGCGCCATAAAAACCAATTAACCAATCCAGTGCGTGGGCTTGATGTAAAATTGGTTCGGCTCCGCATTGGTCATACACGATTCAGCCATAAACACTTTTTATTTGGTGAACCATGTCCAAAATGCACGACATGCCATACAGTTTTAAGTGTACGTCATGTTTTAATAGATTGTCCTGCTTTTAATAATCAACGGTTACGATTTTTTAATACAGTGTCTATAGACATGCTTGAACTACTGGGTGAGAAACCTCACTCTAACATTTTTAAATTTCTGCAGACCATTGGTTTGATGCATTTTATTTAAGTTTTGTCCAATTTGGAATCTTTTTCGTGTGTCAGTAATTTATGAACTTTTACTTTTTTCATGGATGTTTTTTAAATACCGTTTTAATGCATCGGCTTGCGATTGGAATTTTTAACTTTGCCTAGTTTTTTTAATCGGAATAACCTCTTTAAATATCTTTGAAATGCTTCTTACCATTTGATTGGCGCAGCATGGCCAGATATGGCTTTTGCGCCATAAAACTCAAACAACCAAACCAAACCATCCCCACAAAAATATTTTTCACTTCTTAAAAATCATTGGATTTTATCACTCTATTTAGATTTTATTGCCTTCTTAAATCGTCTCTGATCCAATTTCTTGTTTTATTCATCAATTTTACATGTTGAATTTAAAAACGTTTCGAAAAAATCATTTTTTTCTTACTTTTAAACTGGGATTGAAATAATTTTAACCATTTGACTGGCGCAGTTTAGTCAAAACATGGCTCTTGCGCCAATAAAATACAACAAACCAAACCAAACCTGAGCCACCGTCTTCATAATTGCTGCTCTGTTTTTACTGCTGAATTGATGGCAATTTTCTGTGCACTCCAGAAAATTTCTCCTTCTCTACAGCGTAATTTCATCATTTACTCCGATAGCATGAGTGCTTTGGAAATGTTGTCTAACTATAATAATTGTATGCACCCAATTGCTAACCGCATTTTACTCATTTTGCGCTCTTTGAAAAATGATGGTTTTAATATTATATTTTGTTGGGTTCCGAGTCATGTTGACATTCCAGGAAATGAAAAAGCAGATTCGGTTGCAAAATCTGCGACAGCCTTTATGAGGACAGGACTTCCATTTTGTGACGTTAAGGTGGCATTCTCCCGTCATATAAATTCCTCTTGGCAGGAGGCATGGGGTCTGCAGATCCATAATAAGTTACACTCCGTGAAACCTATCATTGGTTCTTGGCCTGTTCTTCCAATACGCGAGATCGATGTTAAATTGACTCGTCTCCGTATAGGACACACTAGATACACTCACAGGCATCTCATTTTTGGTGACAGGAAGCCAGTGTACCCTACATGCCATGTTGATTTTAGTACAAAACACATTTTGATTGAATGCCCTGTATTTAACCATCAACGTATATATTACTTTCATACATCATCAATAACTTTACAGGACTTGGTGGGTGAAAAATTCCACCCAAATATTTTTAACTTTTTAAAAGCCATTCATTTTTATACTTGTATTTAGCACTTTTTACCTTTTGTGTGTTGCATTGTCTCATTGTTTTACATTTTCATATGTTAACACATATGTTTATTTTGTAATATCGTATATTTAATTTTTACAATAATATCTTTTATAAAATTCTATATTAATATATATTTGGCTTTCATTTTACCGTTTGATTGGCGCAGTATAACCAAATATGGTTCTTGTGCCATAAAACAACAATCAAACAAGCCGCAAGCATCTCTTATTTGGACAGCAATGCCCTTCATGTCCAAAGTGCCATGTAATTTTAACAGTGAAACATGTTTTAATAGAGTGTCCCGATTTTAATCGTCATCGCTTAAAGTTTTTTTAATTTACTATCCATCGAGTTGCGAGAAATTGTGGGTGAAAGTCCTCACCCTAACATTTTTAAATTTTTACATAACATTGGTTGTTTACATTCTATTTAGTTTTACGTTCTCAATTTGTTAATTTTTCGTCTTTAATCTGTTTGACGTTTTTTTTTAGAAAATATGAAAAGTATATTATTTTTAAAGTACCAATTTTAATACGTTGCCTTTCGAAATTTGACTTTTTATATAGTATAAATTTCTGAGTATTACTTTTTATATGTATTTGATTTATCTCGCCATTCGAGTGGCGCAGCATAGCCAGATTTGGCTTTTGTGCAAATAAATTTAAATAACCAACCAAAAGTTTTTTTTTACGCAATGAAGTACAATTTCCGATGATGTATTTTTCGCCTAACCTTGGGTGAAGCAAGTTCTACTATGTTCCTATTGTTGAAAGCAAATCCAAATATTCTCTTATTACCCGATATTCGAGGCTGTAGGGATTGTAGTGATGATATTATGGAAACTTCTCAGTCAGGCCTGGAAAGATATTTATACGTACTAAGATTAGTTGTTCTATATTGTTTTCTTACTTTAATAATTGTCAGGAATATATAATAATCTGGATGGCAAGTGTTTAAGGACTTTCCGTCTTTTGTCGAGAAGCTCTAGGATTGGAACCTTCATAATTTTCAAGGTTCCTTAATAATTCCTCTTTGTTCCTCTTCTGTGTACAGCAATCTCCTCTATCAATTTTATATTGTGCTCGTGCCTCTGTTATTATTGATTTGCATTCTGAACCTCCTTGCAAATTATCGAAAAATCGTTTGGAATTATTCTGTAGATAAAATCCCATGCTGCTTCTCCCATATTTTTAAAATTTTAGCATTCAAAACTCACTCACCTGGAAGTGCCAAAAATACAATACTTCTCATTTTTAAATTTTTGTGGTTTTTAAGATACAGAACAGTGGTTCCCAACTCTTAGAAGCCTGTGGACTACTAGGTCAAAAATTGAATCACGCCCCAATTTGGAGGATGAACTTTGTGGGGGAGTAGGAAATACCCCCAGTCGAAGGGGTGGTCCGAGAATTCTACTCATCCCCTTCGGAAAATTTTCAGGATTGTTGGTTGTCTGTTTTAATGGCACAATAGCCAGGAAAGGCTATACTGCGCCAGACGTATGAAATTTTCAGGTTCATCGGTTGGAAACCACTGATATAGAAGAAAGTGAGACAAAAGAAAGAAAGAAAGAAAAAAAGACAGCATTTATAGAAAAGAAAGCTTTATTATTTTTAAGATGCATATTTTTATGTACATACATATTTTATTTCTATAATAGAGATATTATATACAAAGTATGGTCATATTGATTTTTGTATGCTTGTTGCTCCAAATTTAGAATTATTTAGAATCATTTGTTCTCAAATATTATATATATTTTCTAAAAGAAATGAAAGCAGTGGATTTCATTCCAAATTATTTTTCTTAGTTTTAACTAAAAAATCGGATTATAAAAATTAGAGCATGAAAACTTTCTGTAGCCAGAAGTTTAATTACCAATCGAATCGTTTAATTACCTATCGAAGTTTATTTACCATTTTTTTTTTCTGTGGGAATTTTGCAGAATAACGCCAAATGATTTTCCTTTCTATAAATAATATTCATGCTTCAGTGACTAGTGACACAAGCATTGCTGCAAAAGAATTACATAAACATAAAAAAGTGCCTTAAAGTATAGGGTGGTTGTAATTAAACTTCCTCTATAAACAGCATAAGGAATTTGAAATTTTAACTGGAAAGAATTTTACGTAGTCTGGCGCAGCATGGCCAAATCTATGTCCCTTGTGCCAAAAAACCAAACCAAACCTATAAACAGCATTTTACAACGCAAATGGATGAGCGGGTTGCAACAAAATTTGGTGTATAAATTATACACGAAATGCGCTCATAGTGTTAAAAGAGACTGCACTGGTAAAACTAGGAACGAAACATTGTCTTACTTTCTTGTAGTACTTTCACTTTTTGAAAGTGGCAACATGTAAAAATCTGAGTCAAAATAAATTGCTCTCAATTTAGATGTCTGATTATTTTTACTTTTAAAAGCTTTATTAGGAGAAAGGGAAACAGTTTGTTTCTGCAAATCTCAACACATAGAATATTGAAAGAAAAAAAAAAGTTCCAAAATTTCTACCAGAAGGCGAATTTTCCGGAAAAACTTTAATTTTAACATAATTAACGACCAAAACGAAATGCAGAAACAGTACTAACAATCCAGAACAAGAATTGTGAATAAGAAAATTTAAAACCGGGAAAAGCAGCCAGTTCTAGGAAAAAAAATGTCGAAATTTGCTGTATGCAAAACATGTTAGGGTAAGAAACGTTTGCAGTCGTTGTCATATTTTATGTCGTTTTTTCCGGCTATAATGATGACGATATCTTGTTGCGACGTTGAATGACTTGCCTCCATAACGCTTCATGTGCGAAGCATCACAACTGATTAGCTACGATCTTCTGTTGAACACACTGTCCAGCGACTTGACACGATCAACAACTTCTACTCTTGTGCAATTTCGTCCTAATCTGTTCTTGCTTCTGCTAATTGAGCTGTTTTCTTTTCTCTCTCTCTCAAACAGCGTACTGTTTTTTCGTTACATTTACTTAACATGGTTCGATGACAAGGTGATCGGAAACTAGCCAATAAATGTTGATATTGTTTCAGTATTCCGTTTTTTAATTGTGGTAAGATTACTGTTTTACCGGAAAAGACGCCCTCTGGTACACATTTTGGAACTTTTTTTTTCTTTCTTCCTTTTCAAAATTTCGTGAGCGCATTTCGTGTATAGTCTATCTACTAAATTTTGTTGCAATTCTTTTACCCGTTTGCGTTATATGATGCTGTTTATAAGGGAAGTTTAAATTATCACCCTATAGATAAAAATTTGAGCCATAGTTTAGCATTTTAGAAGAATTTTAATCATATAGGTATATTTTAATTAGCTGAAATGAATATCAATATTTTTATATGTTAATAAAGTTCAAGAATCGGTCAATTATTTGAAAAAAAGGTAAAAAATTCACAAATGTGTGCGAAACATGGAATTATTTATATAAATACACATAAGGAAAAAAGAGAAGCAATATAATACTTGTGAATAATTTAGTAAATGCCGTTGTTAGGATAATAATAGAAGGATAGTTAGTTAGGATAAGTAATAGAACTTTGAATATTTCCTCTGAAAATAATAATAATAAAAAAGATGTCGACAAAACCATTGTGCGAATATATTTTACCAACTCCAGCACCTTAAGATATATTTATTATCTTCTAAGAATAATTTTGTTTTAATAAATAATTTACTACAAATTCATAAAGAAAATTCATGCGATATGAAGCAAAGGAAACATTTCTTTCTTGTTGGGGCTTAAAAAAAATTAAGTGAAATGAATTAAAAAGGGTAGAAAAGGGGAAAAAAGAAAAACGAGGTAATTGACTAAACGCCAGTCTTCTGTTTTTTGCACTTGAAAAATTTTAAATATGTATATATTTGCACTGTTCTGAACCATTATCTGGATTACATTGATTGCAGTTTTGATTGGCGCAGTTTAGCCAAAAAAGGCTCCTGCACCATTAAACTTCAATCAACCAACCAACTCAATTAGACAGCAAATTTTAAGATTAATAGTTAGATCTGACCTTAGTAGACTTAGCTTATAAGTAGACTTGATCTTATGTTTCTACGATCTCATTAGATGCATCGACTGAAAGTGTTAATCATACTTAAGGTCTTTACTTACAATTTGCTATTTATTACATGAAAATTAGTTAGTAGAAAATATTAATTTGTTTCAGCAACTTCCGGTAAGAATTTATATACAATTTTGATCAATATACGTAAGTAACTAGTTTATTTTCCTCTTTATTTGAAAAAATATAAGGTGAACAAAAGCATTGCTGTTTCCGTAGGAAATATATTATTTTCGATTCAATGATTGTGCAGTAGGTAATCTGCAGATTAACTAGGTAATGCGAGAAATGAAAACTATATTTATATGGATAGACCTAGTTAATCTGCAGGTCATATAGATAATTTGCACAAATCACATTAGTAGCAAATTATATATAATGGCGTAGCCGCGACGAAAATTTTGAACAGTTTTGAATTAATCATTCTATTTTTTGGAATAATTCATCTTATCAACATTCTGTGCCTTCGTATAGAACATCATGTTTTAGAACCATCACAGAGACGGGTCGTTTATTCCTTTTAGAACAAAATAATTGCAATCTAATGCTATAGCTAAATCCTTGACACTTTGTAGTTATATTTTCTTTATAATGTAACTATAAAGCAACTCTTCATATAGATATGCTTGTAAATATTATCATCTTCTCACTTTCTGCATTGTGCACTCTGTGAATCAGATACCAGTGATAATATGATAGGTTGTGAGTGATAAGAAAGGCGGGATCATATGACAGCCGCGTCGATATACTCTATGGGCTAGAACGATCTTGTAGTGATGTCTTATCTTGTCCGAGCAAAGCTACTGTATTAAAAAATACTGTTGTTTTAATGCTGTGGTCCAGTTTGTTTAATTAAATTAGTTGTCTCTATTCACAAGCTAGATGTGATTGCTTAGATGATTTACGTTAACAGTTGGAACTGGAGAATCCTGTAAAGGGAAAAGAAATGAGTAAATTTAATATAAGTTATTAGACCATTGTTTTTGAAGACAAATCTTAAAAGAAATACAAAAGTTGTATTAAATTATCAATAGAGATATAATAATTTTATGGTGTGAATAATATAACTAGATAATTTTGTCAAATATTTTAAGAAAGTAGAAAAATAGGTCTTTTATTTGTCTTATGCAAAGTATTTAACGAGAAAATGTTGTAGTTGCTAACAATTTCTAGCTAGAGATTTGTATGTACAATTTGTAACTGTAAACAAATTAGACCAATTGATCATAAAAAAAAGTCATGTTAAAATTCTATAATTAAGGGAGCACTGTAATTACAATGGTACTCCAAAACTTTTAATACCGGTTCTATTCACCAGAATTGTATTTCTGTCACATTATAGACAACACCTGTCAAAAAATGCTTATTCCTCTTTAAATTAATGGGTGAAAATTGGAAATTTTTCAGAATTTTTTAAAAAAATTCTTTATACCAATGTAATTGTAAGCATACTGACTTATGAGATATTCGTCGGGTGCTCGGGTTCTCCAGTAAGAATAAAAAGAAAATTGACAACATCACAAAGACCTGTTGGCAATTTTAGGAGCCTACAGAACGACGCCAACTTCAGCGCTCCTAGTTACCTTCGGTGTCCCCCATTACCTCTTAAGCTCCAACAAGAAGCCAGATATACATTCATTCTAAGACTCAACCTTTCCCTTCCAGACAGCCTCACAATGATCAAACCGAAGGGTGTTATTTTTTTCCTTCGCCACAGAATATCCCTGACCTTGGAATCTCTAGGATTTTGAAAAAAACTGAACGGGCTGGACTTCTCGCCCCAATATCCATTTCAAGATCTACCTTCATTGAAGATAGTGGGCACATCTCCGAGGGAGTTCGTCTCTAAACGGAAAATGGAGTTGGTGCTGCATTCTGAGTCATGGAAAGCCACACTATTATACACAGATGGTCAACAAAAATGCAGAATTTTAATACAGTGTTTCAAGTAGAATGCCTAGCCCTGCCGGAAGTCATAGAATATTCCACTAACCTCCATGCACAAAACCCTCATATCTTCGCTGCTTTAATCTGATCCCAAATGCATTCCATTTTTGCGAATCGTAATGCCACTACGCAACCCCCTCAGGGGCTCGCCTACTATAGGTGAGTACGGGTGTCCCAATCCCGAGGTTCCCAGGGATCTTTACTCCATTTCAGTTCGCTCTCCTCTCCGCCTTCTGCTGTCTGCTATGTCTTTCCTTCCCTCGACGGCAAGCGAGGGAGCTCTCCATGAGAAGCTGTCGCCGCTCTGTTTGCTTCTTGCTTCTCATGGACAGCCAATGTCCCACGTGTTGGCCGTGCGTGGCGACCCATTTGAAAGACGGGTGGTGCACTGTGGTCCCCGGTGTATCAATCGGCTGGTACCTAGTCACCTGAGTGGCTAGTCTGCTAGGAATCAAGCAAAGGGGTTACTCCTTGGGCTTGGCGTTAAGGGTGGTCACTGTCCCCGGGGGTAACTCCGAGCGTATAGGTTCCGGCTAGCACCAAGGTAAGTGCCGAGGCTGGGAATGGCCAGAGCCGGTGGCTGCCTTCCCTTGTTGGGCTCCGTGGTGGGCGGTGCCGTCGGGCCCGAATCATTCACCATATCGCATGGCTCCTCCCAAAAAGGGTCCCTTCAGTGGGCGTCATAAAGCACCAGTTTCTGTAAATTCTTACCATTTTGATAGTTTTTTTGTTGTAAAGCGGATCTCTAATGCTAACGAATCATTCGATAATGTATCGCCATTTCTTGTTCAGAAGGCTGTAACTGGAACAGTTGGCGATGTAACTTCAATAAAAAAAATGCGCTCTGGGGACTTGCTTGTTGAGGTTAATTCTCGGAAGCAAGCCCAGCAGATACAAAAAATTAAAAATTTAGCTACAATACCGGTTACTGTTAATCCACATCAATCTTTGAACACCTCTAAAGGTGTGATTACCTGTGGGGAATTGCTAAATGTTCCCTTGGAGGTAATTACTGCAGAAATGAAACCGCAGGGTGTCACGAATGTTCGCCGCATCACTCTTCGGCGTGATGGAGAACTTCTGGAGACAAAACATCACATTTTAACGTTCAATACACCTAAACTGCCAGAATTTGCTTATGCCGGCTACATTAGACTACCAGTCCGTCCATATATACCAAACCCTCTGAGATGTTTCCATTGCCAGCGCTTTGGACATTCTAAAATGAATTGCCGCGGGTCATTAACATGTGCCCGTTGTGCAGGTAAAGGGCATGACAGCCAGGAATGTTCCGCACAGGAAAAGTGTGTGAACTGCAGTGGCAATCACCCTTCTTATTCTCGATCATGCCCGCGCTGGATACTAGAGAAACAAATCACTACTGTTAAGTTCAAAGAAGATATTACGTATCCCGAAGCCAGGCGTAAGGTTCAAGCGCAAACGCCTACTCCTGGTAAGAGTTATGCTTCTGTACTTCAAAACACCTATTGTTCAAACTGCTCCTGTGCAAATTGTGTGAAAAACTCTAAAAAATACAAACCACCTGAAAAACTTACAGATTCCGATTCTGAAAAATCAATTAATGATACTTCTGAAAAATCAATTAATGATACTTCTGAAAAATCAATTAATGATACTTCTGACACTCCTAAGGTTGTAAAAACAAAGTCTAAACGCAAAAAACAAAGCTCACTAACATTAAAACTTGCAAAACGCGGTCTTTCGCAAAAAGATTTACCTCTGAAATTAAAAAAATCAACCTCCAAAAATTCCGTCGCTTTGGGAATGGCGATGCAGGGTAATGTCCACAAGGATTTAACAACGATCTTTGCGGATAAGTTGCATAGCCCTGATATAAAATTACATCCCTCAGAGGATGAAGATGAGCTTGATATGAGTTGCGATGATCCGGCAACTCAGACTAATGCCTCTGTTCTTTCTCCAGCCAAACATCTCTCTTAATGGGTACCTTCGTTTCTTGGAATTGTCGCGGCATCCGGTCCAAATTGCAGGATATCAAGTCCATTATTAACAATTTTCATCCTGTCTGTTTCGGTGTTCAGGAGACCTTCTTGACACCCAACATTCCACTAAAATTACGCGGATATAACTGTGTTCGGAAAGATGCAGGCACTGAATCTCATGGTTCTGGAGGTGTCTGCATCTTTACTTCAAACCTTTATCCGAGCACTCCTCTTATGTTGCATACATCTCTTCAGGCTGTGGCTGTGCAGGTCCATATACGATCTTTGGTCACAGTCTGTTGTATTTATCTTCCGCCACATGATATAATACGTCAACAAGATCTTGACACATTAGTGGACCAACTTCCTTCGCCTTTTATTATAATCGGCGATTTCAACGGACATAGTACTTTGTGGGGCTCGGTTAGTACAAACTCTCGTGGGCAACAGATTGAACAGTTTATTGCTAACAACTGTCTCTGTCTGCTCAATAATGACGAGCAAACGTACTTCCATGCCCCCACACGTAGCTTCCACTGTCTTGACCTGGCCATATGCTCTCCTGAACTGCTACCGATGTTGAATTTGACAGTTGGAGAGGATCTGCACAATAGCGATCACTTTCCCCTAATACTCTCCCACACTGATAGCGGTAGTGCGGCTATTTGTCCCCCGCGTTTTCTATTCCAGCGGGCAGACTGGAATAAATTTTCACAACTAGCGGTTATCAATGAGGCTATGGTTAGTGATACAGATATTTCAAAAGCAATACAAAATGTGATTGATACGATAATAAATGCCGCAAACACCACCATTCCGAAAACATCCCCACGTTTAAGAAAATTTCGTAGACCGTGGTGGAATAAAGCCTGTCGCGACAGCCATAAGAAACAGAAAAAATCATGGAATCTATTTAGAAGGTACCCGACGACTGAGAACTTGGTCGCTTTTAAGAAAGCCAAAGCGCTTGCTCGTCGCATTCGCCGCCGCAGTCAGAGAGAATCATGGACTAAATTTGTTTCATCCATCACGTCCTCTACTACCAGTAAACTTTTATGGAAAAAGGTAAAGGCTGCTAATGGGATCTATAATGAAACTTCTATTCCAGTTTTAAAAACTGGTAATATGATGTATTCGGACCCATTAGACGTTGCTAACATTCTTGGCCAAGCGTTTGCACAAGTTTCCGCAACTGATTCTTACAGCCCTGATTTTCTGGCAATTAAGAATCGCGCGGAACGGTTGCCTTTGCGCTTTAAAACCCGAGATGTCATTCCATATAATTGTGAATTCAGGATGTTTGAATTGGAAACGGCGCTGTCTCAAGTCCATGATACCAGTCCTGGGCCAGATGGAATCACATACAACATGCTTCGCCATTTGAATACCATTTCCCTTTCCAATCTGTTAATGCTTTTTAACAGAATATGGACTGAGCAGAAATACCCTTCACAATGGCGAGAAGCTATTGTGATTCCTATCTTAAAACCTGGCAAAGAACCATCTGTCCCTCTGAACTACAGGCCGATTGCTCTTACAAATTGCCTTTGTAAGACCTTCGAGCGCATGGTCAATGCTCGACTAATTTTCGAATTAGAGAAACATGGTTGCATCTCCCCATTGCAGAGTGGTTTCCGTAGAGGTCGCTCAACTCTTGACAACCTCGTATTACTGGAAACCGAAATTCGCAATGCATTTGTCAGGAGAAACCACCTTGTCTCTATATTCTTTGATATAGAAAAAGCGTATGACCGAGCATGGCGCTATGGTATACTTTCTACCATTTTTAACTTTGGATTTAGAGGAAATTTGCCCATATTTTTACAAAATTTTTTGACACAACGTACCTTTCGTGTTCGAATTGGTAATGTTTATTCTAATTATTTTATTCAAGCTGAGGGTGTTCCGCAAGGAAGTGTCCTCAGTGTCACGCTTTTTATTGTTCATCTAAGCCAAATTTTAAATAAGTTGCCTTCATCTGTTCAGGGAACACTATATGTTGATGATCTGCAGATCTCATGCCAAGGCAGTAATATGGATTTATTAGAGAGACAATTACAACACGCAGTAAATAAATTGGTAGCATGGTGCAATAACAATGGTCACACCATCTCCCCAGAGAAGAGTAGCTGTGTACACTTCTGTAGGAAAAGAGGCATTCATCAGGATCCCAATATTCAAATAAATGATTCACCGATTCCTGTAGTGAATGAAGTACGATTCTTGGGAGTAATTTTCGATCGAAAGCTCACCTTTCTCTCGCATTTCTTACACCTGCGAAGAAAGTGTGAGAAATCGTTAAACATTTTGAAAGTACTCTCCAGAACATCTTGGGGTGCCGATCGAACCTCCCTTCTCCGTATTTATGAGGCAATAGTCCTCTCCCGAATAGATTACGGGTGCATGGTATATGGTTCCGCCCGTTCATCTGTTCTGAGGCGTCTAGATCCAGTTCACCATTCAGCTTTGCGTATCTGTTCTGGTGCATTTCGTACCTCTCCGGTTGAAAGCCTCTATGTCATATATCATCAGCTACCCCTTTGCTTAAGGAGGCAGAAATTATCTGCTCAGTTTTATTTCAGAACTAAATCTGTTTCAAAACACCCCTTAAGCAATATGGCACTACCAGTAGGTCTGCGCCGATTGTATAATGCCCGTCCTTCGCACATACTTCCCTTTTATGATAGAGTCAAATTGCTGCTGCATGGCTCGGATCTCAAAGACGTTCATATTAAAGCAGTTGATTCCTTTTGCTTCCCTCCCTGGGATATCCCGCGTTTTTCCTTTTTGAACCCCTTTACAGGATTCGATAAATCCTTAACTGCACATGTTGTTTTTCAGCAGCTGTTTTTATATCACCGCCATCAGTATTCATCTTTTGTGCCTATTTTCACGGACGGCTCGAAAACAGATGGACATGTTGGATGTGGCATTGTGTTTCCATCTGAGACATTCAGTCACCGTCTTCATAATTGTTGTTCCGTTTATACTGCTGAGTTAATGGCAATTTTCTGTGCTCTTCAGAAAATTTCGGCTGCTACTCAGCATAATATAATTATTTATTCTGATAGCATGAGTGCTCTGAAAGCACTTTCTAATTATCACAACAGAATGAATCCAATTGCTATTCGAATTTTGTTTATGTTGCGTGTATTAGAACAAGCTGGTCTAAGCATCTTATTTTGTTGGGTTCCTAGTCACGTGGGCATTTTAGGGAATGAGAAAGCAGATTCAGCTGCAAAATCTGCTTCGACATTTATGATCAAAGGACTTCCGTTTTGCGACGTTAAACTGTCTCTTAACTGCAGCATTTTATCTACCTGGCAAAAGTCATGGGATCTGCAGATCCATAATAAATTACATTTCATCAAACCGAAAATTAATTTGTGGCCAGTTAACACTATACGAGAGGTTGATGTCAAATTGACTCGCCTCCGTATAGGACATACTCGTTACACACACAGGCACCTCATTTTTGTCGAGACGGCTCCAAAGTGTCTCACGTGTGGTGTTGATTTTACAATAAATCACATTTTAATTGAATGCCCATCTTTTAATTCCTTCCGTCTACACTTTTTTAAGTCTTCGTCATTGACTTTGCAGGACCTGGTGGGAGAGAAATTCCACCCAAACATTTTTAAATTTTTAAAAACTATCGGTTTTTATATTTGTATCTAGTGCTTTTTAACTACTGCTAACGCTTGATTTTTTTTTTTTTTTACATCGATCAATTGTAGCGTTTTTATCGAAACAGTGTTCCATATAGAATTATTACCATTCTTGCACATTAATTTTCTGCATGTGTATTTGGATACCTTTCGATTTATATTTTAACATGTGTGCTTTTACTGTCTGTCCTGTCATCTTACCATTTGCTTGGCGCAGCATGGTCAAAAATGGCTTTTGCGCCAAAAAAATCAAACCAAACCAAAAAAGCCACTACGCAACAGAATGTATCCTGATTTCCTATTCCACATAACCAAGCCAATATCTGAATTCGAACAATAATCAGCAGGTTATAGTTGCAGGAGTATGAAGCGGTGTTGTTTTATGTATGTATGTTCAATCATATGCTTGCGAACACGATAATTTTAAAATTTAATAAATAAAATCGATGGAATTTTGCATATTGTTTTATAAGGAGATTTATAGAGATCTGCATCAAAGTTTGCATGATCAAGTATGGTTCTTGCGCCAAAAAACCCTAACCAACTGCCTCAAAGGATATCAGCCAACTATTCTGTCGACATCTACAGTGGCTCAAAAAATTGAGAGCACACCTTACTTTCACTTCATAAATTCGACTTTCAATATAAATAACACATTACCGGGAAGTGCAAACATGATTTTACTTTTACACATAACAAATGGTTTAATTTAAAGTAAAAATAAAGAAAAATCAGCGAAAAATTTCTAAATTGAAAATTTTCAGAAGCATTTTAAATAAACATACGCAGAATTTTGCCTCAAAAAATTGAGAATACGCCAATGAAATGTTTGCAATATCACGCATAGAAATAAAGTGTCACTATTAAATTGCATGTCTTTTGGCTCTTATAATGGCCTCTAATCGTCATGGTACCGATTCGACCCATTTTTGGTGGTATTTGAAAATATTTTACCCCATTCTTCATGCACCACTTGTTTGAAATGGGTTTTGTTTCTAATTTTGTGTTTTTGAACCCCTTTTTCGGGTATGGCCCACGAATATTCAATAGCATCGATGTCGGGGTACTGTGGTGGTGTGTGTAACTGTTGTTTACAATGAAAAAGACATCATATTTTGAAGTTACGTGTATTCTGTTTGGAGTCGTTGTCTTACTGGAAAATGAAATTTCCATCTAAACCCAAATTTTTAGCACTTTCCTTTAGATTGCTGCGAAGTATATCCAAGTAACCCGTATCATTTATAATGCCATCTAAAAAAATTAAATTTCCTACCCCGGATGAAACCATGTAACCTCAAATCATCACGGAGTCACCATCATGTTTAACTGTAGGATGTACATTTTTTGGTTACAAAGCAGTATTAGGCTTTCTCCATACAGTAAGATGGTTGTCACTGGCAAAAATGTTGAGGTTTCTTTCAAGACTAAATATAGATTTCTTCCAAGGGTTATTGGTCTGCAATTGATGAGTTTTTGCAAACTTCAAATGCTTTTTCTGAATTTGCAAGCTGGTGAACGGTTTCTCTCTAACAATGCTACTTTTATATCCAGCTTGTTTAATGGCATTTAGCATAGTTTCAGCACTTACACTTCTGCCTATGATTTGAAAAGTTTCTGCAACAAGTTGGATGAACCATATGATAGCAGCAATCTAAAGGAAAGTGCTAAAAATTTGGGTTTAGATGGAAATTTCATTTTCCAGTAAGGCAACGACCCCAAACAGAATACACGTAACTTCAAAATATGATGTCTTTTTCATTGTAAACAACAGTTACACACACCACCGCAGTACCCTGACATCAATGCCATTGAATATTCGTGGGGGATACTCGAAAAAGTGGTTCAAAAATACAAAATTAGAAGCAAAACCCATTTCAAACAAGTGGTGCAAGAAGAATGGGGTAAAATATCTTCAGATACCACCAAAAATGGGTCGAATCGGTACCAAGACGTTTAGAGACCATTATAAGAGCCAAAAGACATGCAATTTAATAATGACACTTTCTTTCTATGCAAAATATTACAAGAATTTCATTGGTGTATTCTCAATTTTTTGAGGTAAAATTCTGCGTATGTTTATTTAAAATGCTTCTGAAAATTTTCAATTTAGAAATTTTTCGTTGATTTTTCTTTATTTTTACTCTAAATTAAACCATTTTTTATGGGTAAAAATAAAAACTAGTTTGCACTTCCCGTTAATGTGTTATTTATATTGAAAGTTGCATTTATCAAGTAAACGTAAGGTGTACTCTCAATTTTTTGAGCCACTGTATATCCATTTATATCTGAATGTGATTTCATAGAAATGCGACAAGTTAGACGAGTTCATTTGGGCTTGTAATCTTTGAACCAAAACTGCTAATATGAGCCAAATTTTGAGATAAATATTATCTTGGTTAGTTACTATTAACTAGCGGTAATTGCCTCACCAAGTTTATCTCTCTTGCTCTGTAATAAAGGTGTTATCTCTTTTGACCCCACACAAAACTGTGAATCATAGGTAAGGCTGTAAATGCCAAAAGTGCTCATATTTTTTTTAGCCGGTGAATAAAGTTCGTAATTTTAAATTTGTTCAATTTTTTACCGTTTTGTATTAATTTTAAGGTCGACTTATAATGCAGCTTTTATTCCTATTAAAGTAATTTTTTTAGGTTGTATTAGAAAAAACTTTTATTAACCATACGTCTGGCGCAGTATAGCCTACATTGGCCCTTGTGCCAATAAAACAAACAAACAACCAAAGTTCGTAATTTTTCTTATATATTCAAGCGTTATTTTAACCCAGTAAGCTACTGGTGGACTATGAATGTCAGTATGCCTTAAACAAGAATGTTTTTTCTAATTGTATTGTATTAAAATTTTGAAGATTCTGAAAGAATCCCGACATAAATTTTCCCCGTTTAGTCATTCTAAGCGATTCTGTTTAGTACAGCTACGTACACATTATAAAATTCGTCTTTAAGTGACATGAAGTACAGTTATCGATATAAAAAAAAAGATTGAAAGACGTATCTGACTTACATCTAGCATGTCGTCTTCGTCAACGGGACTGTTATGATGAATGGGATGATGCGAGTGATGATGGTGATGGTGCGATTGGTGGTTCGGCACCTTGCAAGGGCTCGGTGGTGGGAAGTTCTGCGAAGAATCTGCTGGGGAGGAGAGAGCTCTGCGCACCGGCTCTCGATATCTGTAGCCCCGGAAAGATGAATTAGTGCGATAAGACAGCCCTGATCGCACGGATGTGGAGCTGGCTCTGCGTGAACCTGCAAAAATCGAAGAATTATGTAATCATGCTGTAAATAGCAAAGTTTTATGATAAAAGAGATTGGATGTAAAGAGATATGAACGGAAAATAAAACGGATCATCCAATTAGAAAAATTATGCTATACTATAATAAAAACACATGAGAGTTTCAGGTGCTATTTGTGAAATTGGCGTAGATATCTGCAATTAAAATTATGAATTTCAGTGTCTTGAAAAAAGGTACGTCCTAGAAGATTCCCTTAATAATCTCAAATGCCCCCCTTTTAGAGTACATTTCTTAGATATTTTTTTTTGTTTGTTTGTTTGCTCTCTTCGTTACTTAAATTTCACTTCTCTGTTGCTTAACTTGAAGAAACATTTTTCAGATTTAGGACGACTCTTTTTCAGGTCGAGAAAAGTTCATGAATTTAATTCTCAAATATCTTTGCCAATTTTGCAGATGCGACCGTGAAACTTTTTCTTGTGTTTTTATTTTAGTATATGATAATTTATTCAGCGATCACATGATTTTTCGTTTATTTTTGAGATGAAATTTTCAATTTAGTAAAACCGGTATTTTTTTTTTTATTAAAGTAAAGGATTTTTTGGAATTTATAATCAAAAGACTATCTTTTTGTCTGTCAATTTTCGTTGTGATGGAAACAGTTATAAAGATTGGTGAGTATATATTATTTTATAAAATTATGACTTTTTCTTGGCTAAATTGTTTATAGTGCATAAGCATAATGAAAATAATTTCCTGGTATAAATATTGTTGCGCATAAAAAAATGTTATGAACAAATACATAAGCCTCTCAAATGATAAGTTTATGAAGGCAATTTATTTTCAAAGAAATATTCTTAAAATATTTTTAAGTTGTAAACACTGAAGTGTATAGGATAAAAAAAATAATAGGAAACTGCTTTATTAACTACGTGACTGTGCTTAACAATCGAGTTATCTGACCGCTTTTGAAATAACGTCAAAATCAAACCGTTGTTTGAAGCTCTTTAATCTGTGCTGCCATCTGTGGGAATTTTCAGAAAACAATAGCGCAAAAGCCAAATATTGTGCTTTAAATGATACATTTGAATACATTAAATGATTTCTATAAAATATTCTATAATTAAAAGTGGAATGTGTCTAATGAGAGCAACTATAAAATTCTATCGCCCGTCAGCTGTAATAAAGCTGTATCAATGAACCATCAAATAAAATGATTCAGTGGAATAATGGTGTAATATATTGCATTGAATGAATACTTAAATAACAGGAAAGACTACAATCAAATGCTGTGGAACTTGCCTAATTCGAGCATTTTTAGTTTGAATTTATAGATAATTCAGTTCTTTTTCTGATATCTTGAATTTCGCTTTAAAATATTAAATTATCATTCAGTTATAATTATAAATTATTTTGATTAACTGGAAGCCAAACTTTAAAACTGGAGGAGAGAAAAAAAAATTATTTCTGAATTATTTTTTGAGTTAAATTATGAATTGTAATTTGTACTTGCAATAATCGTAAATCATTAATTTTTAAGGTTTTTGTTTTACTCCAGGATTTTACTGTTATATAGTATATTCAATTTTTAAAAAAAGAAATTAAAATTTTTTGCTGTTTTTTAAACTATGAATAATACTGCTTATTTTGAAATTTTATCGGATCAATATTATTTTCAGAATGCTGCATGTTACTTATTACAACTATTTTTTGAAAAAATCATTTATTTATTATATGCAATATATATATATATATATATATATATATATATATATATATATATATATATATATAAATATTATATTGCACATAATAAGCATAGTAATATGGATATAACCTTAACATATGTGGCACAAAAATCTCTTCTTACATATAGCCAATGGAAAAAATCATGTGGAAACAAATCACTATACGAACTTTTCAGTCTGTTTCATTGAGCATATTTACAGCTGCATTTAATTAAATGCTAATTAATGAAGCTTTAAAATATTAGAAATGCTTTGTTTATCACTCACCCGAAGCTATTCACCTAGAGGAAAGAAGATGTTAAATCTAACCAATAATAATGACAAATGAGGGGGTAAGGAAATTTTTTCCAACTCACCAAGACTGGATGGGGGTGCGAGCATGCTGTAGCTGGCCCTTCTGGAAACTGGCATGTAGTCGGTGCTACTCATACTGCTTCGGGAGGCTCTTCTGGAATCGAGCACGTGGCTACCCGTGAAGGCGGACATCATGGTCGGGGGTGAACCGGCGCTGGCCATGCGATCGGCGGGACGGCTGAAGCGGGCTCTACATATGGAAAGAGTCAGACACAATCGCATTTAGTAAAACAAAGTTTTCCAAATAAACCAAAAATTAACCCTAAATACGATTTGATTTAGTGGCGCAAACGCCATTCCTGATTACGCGGCCCTAAATATATGGTATGTATGAAAACTTCGTTTAATAAATTCTTAAATAAAATCTCATCATTTGTCTTGACTGTCAATGTTTATGGTATACGGTAAAAAAGCAGTAAGAAAACTTTAAAATTGAACCATTTTTAATTGGATCAGATGGTGAAAACCGATCCTTTTAAGAAAGTAAAAAGATATAGATGATTAATTTTGTGAAGAACGTCTTTTAAGATGATAGAGGAAGACTGAAAGCAACGGATGTGTTGCGAAATGTATTGTGGGCAATCAATTAAAATGTGCAGAACTGACAACTGGCATTGGCATTCTGCACATTGAGGGACAGGTTCTCCCAATAACAAATGAATGTGCGTGAGTAGAGTGTGACCTATTCTTAAACGAGTGAGAGTTGTATCATGCTTTCTATTAGATAAACTGTGCCAATGATCGATAGTGTGCTTAATTGAATGAAGCTTATTTGTATTCTTGAGATCCCATTCACTTTGCCATTTTAAGTGTCGATTGATTTTAACGTATTCTCGTATATTATCGACTGAGCAGTTTAAAGTTGTAGTGGCAGATTTTGCCAGTGTCAGCCAGTTCATTGCCAGCTATCCAGATGCGAGAGGGAAGAATAGAGGATTCTTGACATGTGAGACGATCATGCAAGAATCTTAAAAGCCACCTAAATACATGCAAATATCTGAATATTATGTTCTCGCTACAGACATGGGGTGACCCAGAAAAGGGGATGGTTGTTCTTTAACTGATTTATTCTTAATCACACTTAATTCAAAACGTAAAATTTACAATCTTAGTGCAAATATTAATAGGTGTTTATCAAGAATAACGAACATCCTGATTTTACTGAAAAAGAAATCAAACTTCATGATCAGTTTTCATGTTATATGTATATAAATATATATGTGTAACATAATTTTACAGACCCATGACCGAAAAGAAGAAAACTAGAATTCCCTCCTCGTGAATACATGTTTGTACAATGGATTCAAAAGCATTTTTGAGCTGTTATAATTGGTACATTACAAATAATTTATCAGTAGTCATTATATATCGACAACCTCTAAATATAAAAGACGACATGAGAATATGTAAAAGTATTTATTACCTTACAATTCGCATATTGACATACCTACGTAAATAGGCCCCTAGTGCAAATCTTAAGACTACGTCTTCACATGTACTTCTTTTGAAATATGATGAAAATTTTTTTCTAACTTTTTATACCGAGAAATGAAAAACTGAATCTCGTAACCTATTATAATTATATATAATGCATTTTTGTGCTGTTATGATTGGTACATTACAAATAAATTCTCAGTAATTATATATCGACAACCTTTAACTATAACACTCGATATGATATTAGATAAATATTTATTACCATATAGTTTACGCAGTGGCATATCTACATAAAAAGACGCCTAGGGAAAGTGTTAATATTTCATATCCTCTCTACTTCGCTTGAAATGATAATTTTTTTTCTGACCTTTAATCCCGAGATGTCGAAAGATTGAAAATGCAATAAAATTTAAATAATTGTATGTAAGCATTTTTAAACTGATACGATTGGCACATTACAAATAATTTCCCAATGATCTTTATATATCTGTTACGGTCAATGTAAATAATTGGTTATTATTAACATCAACCGGTTTGGTCATTATTAATAATAACCGTTAGAATTAATAATAACCGAATATTCATATTAACCGTAACATATCGGCAATCTTTAAACCTAAAACATGACGTAAGAATGTTTCAAAAATGTTTATTATCTTATAATTTGCTCTTGTGTGCGAGTAATCCAGTTTAGCTTCTCATCTACTGAACTACCAAATATTTTATGAATGACGTTCCTTTAAGCGGCAGGGTGTTCCATCGATCCCCATACATATTTTTCTATATGAAAATATTTTGATTTTTCTATTGGAAGTTTCGAATTGATTTATTTTAAGAGTTTTAAGTGCGATGTTTGTGTGTTTTTCCAGTTCTCCTGCTGATACAAATGCGAAGTCGTCTGCATATGCCTGCCAACTATTTTCCCCTGGTCAATATGTTTTTAAATTTTCATCTGCAATAACTTTCCAGAAAAGAGCAAATGTATAAGATCATTGAGGGAGACCTTGCTTTGCATTCTGCTGGACCGTAGCTTGTTAGAATAACCGTTTTGCGATTGGAAAGGATGTCTATTAATGTTTCTCAGATATTAGTTTTCGTATAAAGTTTATTTATTATTTTTTAACGTCATATTTTAAGTTGTCAAAAGTACGTTTGATCTCAATGAGATAATCCAATTCCGTTCTTTTTCATCGCTGAATATTTTATAAATAATAAAAGCTGATACAAGAAAAATCGAGTTATTGGTAACAAACTGTGACAAATTCTTTCATGTTGAAGTATACTTAAAAACAATTAAATATCGTCATTGAAAAATCAGGTGAACGTATTATCTAAACGTATAAATGATAATCGCAACAAATTTTCTAATTTGTCGTAAACCGATGAGCCATTTCGCAAATACGATGTTCGGAATGTCACTCGCACATTACATTCCATCTCATAGTTGCCTCGCGTAATTTAAAAGTAAAAAAACAGGATTATGAATGGGTGAATATATCCGATTACTGATGGCAATTGATCTACTGCATTTTAAATTACAACATAGATTTTTTTTTTTTTTTTTTTTTTTTTGCTTACTTGTTTCTTTTAGTGACTAGCAGGTGTACCATATATATCTTTAAATATAAAACGTGACATATTGATATTCGAAAAAATTTGATTGCAAAATAAACAGAATATTTTTTAAATAAAACTTATAAAGGACGTTAGCAGCTAAGTTTCATACTGAACTATAGTAGTGAAAATACATCATAAATGTGTCGTAAACCGATGAGCCATTTCACAAACACGATGCGCGGAAGATCATTCGCACATTACATCCTATCTCATTGTTTCTTCACGTAATTTAAAAGTAAAGAAATAGATTTATGAAAATATCCGAGTAATGATGACGATTTATCTACAGCATTTTAAATCACTTCATAGATTTTTATTGCTTACTTAGCCATCTTTGAACCAGCCGTTTTGCCATATATATCGAAAATCTTTAAATACAAAACGTGACATGTTAATATTTTTAAAAAAATTGTATGGGAAGCATTTTTTATACTTTGCAATTTACACTGTGGTATATCTACATAAAATAGCGTCGAGTACATATGTTAAGATTGCCCCTCTCCCCCTTCTTTTTTTCTTTTGAAATTAGATCACCAATTTTCTCTGACCTTTTTAACCTCACTCTATTTAGTTCATTTTTCTTTATTTTGATGTTTTGATTCCACCTAGAAGTATTCGGTGTTGAATGAATGTAAACAGTAATCTAAAATTTCCCAATTGAAGTTTTCTGAAGCGGCATCGAGATTTTCAATTATAGAAGAGTCTTGAATGATTTCCATCAATCTAAAAAGATTTTCTCTGAAATGGTTGCAAAACTTTTTGCAATCTCCAAATTTTGTTTTAAATTTAAGATAAAAGAGTTTGGACAGATCTGATTTCATAACAATTTTAATAAACTTATGATCACTAAAAGAGTTTTTTTCCATAACCTCCCAATCGTATAAGTTTGCCAAGATCGGGTTTGAAGCCAAAGTTATATAAGGCCAGCCTTCCTCATTGTGGCGCTGAAAAGTCGATTCTGCATTTGGTGAATCAAAAAGTTGGATTTTTTTTCAGCTAAAAAATTTTCCACTTGATATTCTCAATTGTTATTTGCTCTGTAACCCCTTCGGATACTATTTTTATTCGCATGAGCACCTATCATTAGATTGCCATTCTGTAATTTGGCAGGGTTTCTTCAAGGTCTTTGATCGTTTCTTCTGTATTGGCAGCTAAAGAAGCATATGCTGAGATTAGAGTTAAAGGTCCGTCTCTGTTGGGAATTTTGACTATTACTGTATTCTCACCTGAAATATGGAATATTGGATAATTGCAGAAGGGTAAAAAAAAGTCAATGCCTGCCTTTCCATTTCCTGATAGTCCCCCTCAGGGGCTCACCTACTATAGGTGAGTACGGGTGTCCCAATCCCGAGGTTCCCAGGGATCTTTACTCCCTTTATGTTTCCACTCCCCTACGCCTTCTGCTATCTGCTTAATTTTTCCTTCCCTCGACGGCAAGCGAGGGAGCTCTCCATGAGAAGCTGTCGCCGCTCTGTTTGCTTCTTGCTTCTCATGGACAGCCAATGTCCCACGTGTTGGCCGTGCGTGGCGACCCATCAGAAAGACGGGTGGTGCACTGTGGTCCCCGGTGTATCAATCGGCTGGTACCTAGTCACCTGAGTGGCTAGTCTGCTAGGGATCAAGCAAAGGGGTTACT
Organism: Argiope bruennichi; assembly: GCF_947563725.1. Classification (NCBI taxonomy): domain Eukaryota; kingdom Metazoa; phylum Arthropoda; class Arachnida; order Araneae; family Araneidae; genus Argiope; species Argiope bruennichi. The sequence continues at coordinate 42,431,401 of NC_079161.1, read as the reverse complement.
CCTTGGGCTTGGCGTTAAGGGTGGTCACTGTCCCCGGGGGTAACTCCGAGCGTATAGGTTCCGGCTAGCACCAAGGTAAGCGCCGAGGCTGGGAATGGCCAGAGCCGGTGGCTGCCTTCCCTTGTTGGGCTCCGTGGTGGGCGGTGCCGTCGGGCCCGAATCTTCTTTAATATCGTATGGCTCCTCCTAAAAAGGCTCCCTTCGGTGGGCAACAAAGAACATTGAAACTTTCTCAAACTCTTCCTGTATTTGACATTTATTTCGTAATAAAACGATTATCGGACAATAACGAATCTTTCAACTCAGTTTCGCCTTTCCTTGTTCAGAAGGCTATCTCTGCAACAGTTGGCGAGGTCTCCTCAATTCGTAAAATGCGTTCAGGGGATTTGCTAGTGCAGGTTAGTACTAAGAAGCAATCTCATCAAATTTTAAAGTTAAAAGCGCTGGCCACAATACCCGTTTCTGTCCAACCACATGTAGCATTGAATTATTCAAAGGGCGTGATCACTTGCGGTGAATTGTTTAATGTGCCGCTTGAGGAAATATTGAAGGAATTACAGGGTCAAGGGGTGACACATGTACGCCGCATAACTATTCGGCGGGATGGACAACTCCTTGATACTAAGCACCTTATACTAACGTTCCATTCTCCTAAACTACCAGAATATATCTATGCCGGGTATATGAAACTTCCAGTGAGACAATACATTCCAAATCCCTTGAGATGCTTCCAGTGTCAGCGTTTCGGCCACTCAAAGGTAAATTGCCGCGGGACTGTCACATGCGCCCGCTGCGCCGAGAAAGGCCATGACAGCCAGCAGTGTACCGCACAAGAAAAGTGTGTGAACTGCGATGGCGCACACTCGTCTTTTTCACGGGCCTGCAAACGATGGACTCTCGAGAAGCAAATCATAACACTTAAAATAAAAGAAAGCATATCTTATCCTGAAGCTAGGCGAAAGGTCTTAGCTGAAACACCAACACCAGGCTTAAGTTATGCATCTGCCGTTCAAAAAACATTCTGTGCGAATTGCTCATGCCCAAACTGTATCAAAAGTAAACCTCAAACCAATCCACCTGAGAAACCATCCGACTCTGACACTGAAAAATCAACAGTAAGTGCTCCTGAAACTTGCAAACCGGAAACAAATAAACATAAAGTCAAATCTAGCAAATCATTGAAACTAAAGCTTGCAAAACGCGGGCTTAAACAAAACGACCTGCCAATAAAGTTAAAGAAATCGACATCAAAAAATTCCGTAGCCTTGGGACTAGCTACACAAGGTAAAGTCCACAAGGACCTGACGTCCATCTTTGGTGGCAAGCTAAACAACCCATCTATAAAATTACATCCATCTGAGGATGAATCTGAGCTTGAAATGAGTTGCGAAGACCTGGCAACTCCAACAATTGTCTCTTCCCATTTATCCTCTAAACCAGTCTCCTAATGGGTACCTTCCTCTCTTGGAATTGTCGCGGCATTCGGTCTAAACTTCCCGACATCAAGTTCATTCTAAACAACTTTCATCCTGCTTGCATTGGTGTTCAAGAAACCTTTCTGACACCAAACATTCCCATCAAATTGCGCGGTTATAACTGTACTCGGAAAGATGCAGACACAGGATCTCACAGTTCTGGAGGCGTCTGTATCTTCACTTCAAATCTATATGCGAGCTCACAACTAAATTTACGTACCTCTCTGCAGGCTGTGGCTGTGCAAGTTCACGTACGAACATTAGTCACAGTCTGCTGCATTTACTTACCGCCTCATGATGTCATCCGTCAACAAGACCTTGATAACCTAGTGGACCAGCTTCCTTCGCCTTTTATTTTACTCGGCGACTTCAACGGACATAGTACCTTGTGGGGTTCGGAGAGTACAAATTGTCGTGGGAGACAGATTGAGCAGTTTATTTCCAATAACTGTCTCTGTTTACTTAACAACGAAGAGAAAACATATTTTCACGAGCCCACACGAAGCTTCCATACTCTTGATTTGGCCATATGCTCTCCCGAACTTCTGCCGTTGCTAAACTTTACTGTTAGCAGCGATCTATATAATAGCGATCATTTTTCTATTATTGTCTCCCATGCTGATAGCGGCGGTGCGACTTATTGTCCTCCGCGTTTTCTATTCCAGCGGGCAGACTGGAAAGCCTTTTCGCAACTAGCAGATATTACTGAATCTATGATCAACATCCCAGATATTTCTGAAGCTGTACAAAATGTCCTTGACATTATAATCTGTGCCGCAACTTCCACTATTCCAAAGAGTCCATCCCGTCTAAGGAAATTTCGAAGACCGTGGTGGAATGAAGCCTGTCGCGACAGTCACAAACATCAGAAAAAGTTATGGAACATCTTTCGTAGGTACTCTACTACGGAGAACCTGGTTGCTTTTAAAAAAGCCAAAGCACTAGCTCGCCGCATACGTCGTCGTAGTCAGAGGGAATCTTGGATTCAATTCATATCCTCTATAACATCCTCTACTTCCAGCAAAGTCCTATGGAGAAAAGTAAAGGCTGCTAATGGTATATATCATAACTCTTCCCTTCCTGTTTTAAACAGAGGGAACGTGAAGTATTATGACCCATTAGACGTAGCCAACATTCTGGGCGAAACATTTGCACAAGTCTCCGCAGTTGATTCATATAGCCCTGCTTTTCTGGCAATTAAGAATCGCGCGGAACGGTTGCATTTAAATTTTAGTGACCGAAATACTTCTCCATACAATTGCGAATTTAGGATGATTGAGCTAGAAATAGCATTATCTCATGCCCATGATACCAGTCCCGGGCCTGATGGAATTACCTACAATATGCTCCGCCATTTAAATACAACTTCCCTTTCGAACCTATTGTTGTTATTTAACAGAATATGGATCGAACAGAAATATCCTTCGCAATGGCGGGATGCTATAGTGATCCCTATCTTAAAACCTGACAAGGAAGCTTCTAACCCTCTGAACTACCGACCAATTGCACTCACAAGTTGTCTGTGCAAGACTTTTGAGCGAATGATCAATGCTCGACTCGTATATGAATTGGAGAAACAAGGATGCATCTCTCCGTTGCAGAGTGGTTTCCGTAGAGGCAGATCTACTTTCGATAACCTCACATTGCTAGAAACCCAGATACGCAACGCATTTGTCAGAAGGAACCACCTTGTCTCCATTTTCTTCGATATAAAAAAAGCATATGACCGTGCTTGGCGCTTTGGCATACTTTCAACCATTTTTAACTTTGGCTTTAGAGGAAACCTGCCCATATTTTTACAGAACTTTTTATCTTATCGCACTTTTAGAGTTCGTGTTGGGAACCTTTACTCAAATCATTTTATTCAAGCTGAGGGGGTTCCACAAGGAAGTGTCCTCAGTGTCACCCTTTTTATTATTCATCTTAGCCAGATTTTAACTTATTTGCCTTCATCTGTACATGCGAGTCTCTACGTTGATGACTTGCAGATTTCATATCAAGGAAGCAATATGAATCTCATCGAGCGGCAATTACAAAATGCCGTGAATAAATTGGTAACTTGGTGTAATAACAACGGTCACAGTATCTCGCCGGAGAAGAGCCGATGTGTGCACTTCTGCCGAAAGAGAAACATCCACTTAGATCCAATTATTAACATTGGAAATGTACCAATCCCTGTAGTGAATGAAATACGGTTTTTGGGAGTGATTTTCGATCGCAAATTGACTTTCCTTCCGCATATTTTACATCTGCGGAAGAGGTGTGAAAAAACATTAAATATATTGAAGGTGCTCTCCAAAACATCATGGGGTGCTGATCGAACCTCCTTACTCCGTATTTACAAAGCACTCATCCTTTCCCGAATCGACTATGGTTGCATGGTGTATGGCTCAGCACGTCCTACAGTGTTGCGCCGATTGGACACCATCCACCACACGGCCCTGAGGATATGTTCCGGAGCATTTCGCACTTCTCCAATCGAGAGCTTGTACGTCATATGTCACCAATTACCTCTTCATTTAAGGCGTACAAAATTATCAGTCTTGTTTTATTTCCGCACACAGTCCGTGCCTCATCATCCCATTTATCACAACAAGCTTCCAGTTGGTCTACGTAGACTTTACGATGCCCGTCCTGCTTGTATTCTGCCATTCTCTGAGAGAGCCAAAATGATACTACACGACTCGGACTTTCACGATGTAACAGTCAAAGTTCATAACCCTTTTATCTTTCCACCTTGGGATATTCCACAATTTTCATTTCTGAATCCATTCGCTGATTTCAATAAGTCGTCAACAGCTCCGGTAGTGTTCCAACAGCTCTTTCTACTCCATCGTTATCAGTATTCTTTGTTTGAGCCAATTTTCACGGATGGCTCGAAATCAGCTGGACATGTTGGTTGTGGTGTCATACTGCCATCTGATACACTGAGCTACCGACTTCATAATTGCTGCTCTGTTTTTACTGCTGAGTTGATGGCAATTTTCTCTGCTCTCCAGAGAATTCCGCCTGCTCCTCAGCGTAATTTCATTATTTATTCTGATAGCATGAGTGCTTTGGAATTGCTATCTAATTATGATAATCGGATACATCCTATTGCTACCCGCATTTTATTCACTTTGCGTTTACTGAAAAACAATGGTTTTAATATAATTTTTTGTTGGGTTCCGAGTCATGTAGGAATCTCGGGTAATGAAAAGGCCGACTCGGCTGCAAAATCTGCGACATCTGACTTAAGGACTGGAATACCGTATTGTGACATTAAGATGGCATTCTCCCGCCATATAATTTCCTCCTGGCAAGAAACATGGGATCGGCAGACGCATAATAAACTGCACTCTATAAAACCTACAATTGGTTTTTGGCCCGTTCTATCTATACGTGAGATGGATGTCAAACTGACTCGTCTCCGTATAGGACACACACGATACACCCATAGGCATCTCCTTTCTGGTGAGAGGGCACCAGTGTGTCCTACATGTCGTGTAGATTTTAGCATCAAACATATTTTAATTGAATGTCCTGTTTTTAACTCTGTACGTGTTTACCACTTTTCAACATCTTCAACAACTTTAGAGGACTTGGTGGGAGAAAAATTCCACCGAAATATTTTTAACTTTTTACGAGCCATTCGTTTTTATACTTGCATTTAGAACCTTTTACCGTTTGTTAGTTTTGCATGGTCTCATTGCTTTTCATTAAGTTTTCATCACCCATGTTGATATTATACTGCCAGAAATTTGATTTTTAAAGTGCTATATTTTAACCAGTTTTATGTTGATATCATAGATTTTATATTTTATAATCTGCTCTTAATTTACCGTTTGCTTGGCGCAGTATAACCAAACATGGTTCTTGCGCCATTAAACCACAAACAAACAAAACAAAACAATTTCCTGATAGTCATCTTGTCCACTGACGAAGACCGTCTGTTCTCGTGTTTCTGACATACGATTCTTGCATTAAGAAGATGTTCGGGGTCATCATTTGAGCTATTTGTACAAGACAAGTTGTTGCAACTTTAGATATGGAAAATTTAATCTGAATAATTTTTAGAGAATTCAATACGTTTTGAAGAAGTGGCTAAAAATGAGTCTGATCAAATAAAAGGTTCTTATGAGAATTTAGCAAAAGGGGAGTCATTACTTAAATAGTTGTTTACTTAGTAACTTAGTTTTCTCGCATAGATGTATATCTCGTATACAGCAAGGATAGAAATGGGCAACAGAGTGTCGGGTGTTATAATTAGTGCCATTTTTATAGTTTGATTCATCATAATTTATGGATGCATGGCTATACCTTCGTATGTTTCTTTAGAATGGTCAGGCCTGACCTTTCTACCGTAAAATGTCAATCAATCAATCGAATGTCATGATTTTCTGAACAAATCGTGAAGTCTTTCTTTTGCGCTTCTCATTGTTTTTGGATATGACCGAAACTTTGACAAGAAAAACAGCAACAGGCCATTAATCGTGCTGAAATTAAAACAAAATAAACAGATAAAAAATACTATGAAAGGAGAATTAAAATTTGGTTGTAACTGTATAACTTCTGAATAAAATAGCTAAGAAGATAATGGTTATGAATATCCTTTGGTCAGGTATCGTACAATAAACTACCTTTTAACAAAAGTACTGATATATAAAGACCGTTAGACCAAAATGTACTAAAGAAAAACAGTTCCACCGAGGATATAAGCAGCCTGGCAAATCATTAGAGGGATACAGAAAATAAATGAAAATTGCAAGTAGAATTCGAGCCTTGACTATTTTTAGTGAAATTGCTGAAGGGAGAGCCTGGAGCGGTTTTTTGGCGATCAATCTTTGTTCAACTCGGATAAAATTTCATCACTAGAAGGGTGTTTGACATCCATGGCTAGAAAAATCAGTCCGACTCATTGATAAATAATCAAATTTTGAAAATTCTTTTAAATTATTCTCTAGTGAAAATATACAGAATATCTAAATATGAGCAGATTAGACAACAACACTAGAGCAAGGAAATGAAACTGAACTTATCGGATTAAAACAAAAGGAACTTCTATTGTAAAAAAAAGGAAATTCAGGGGGAAAAAATCAATCTACTTTTGCTGAAGTAAAAAAAAAATCATGGTTATCAAATATAAAAGAACCCATCTGCTTATGTAGACTGTCAACAGTTTTCTTGCAATTTAATGTCGAGTCTTTCATTTCAGATGCCGCAGAAGCAAGCTCCGCCAAGTATTTGAAATTTTTTGTAATGCCCGTCTTAAGGTTTCATACAAACGTGACATATCTTCTACGTTGGTAACAGTATGGATATTGGGAAATGAGTCAAGTGACGCCATATTGGAACGACATGATGATACACAATATTTAAACTTTTCTATGCTCTCCTTCTATACAGATTTTTCAATTTCAGCTTTAGATAAGTTTTTCGCTCGCTTCTCTTTGCTTTTCTCATAAGCAGTCTTGCAAGCATCATAATTTATACAATCCGCAACAGTGTTGACTTTAGTAGGTATATGTCCTTTTAAATGATAAAACATAGTTGTGAAATTTTTAATCTGGTTTCATGCCTTTTTCTTGCTTTTAACCGATGAGAGCTTTGCATATTAGGCATTTTTCCTACAAGATCACAGAGTGTCTTTATAAATACGATTCAGATTGTGGCTTGACATCATTTCATGTGCCTCAGTATGCGCTGTAGGCATTTCCACTATCGCCCTATGTAAACTTATGCAAATACTGAAATAAAAGGGTACAAGTTTACTAAAAGTAGCAAAGAGATAGCAAAAAAGTTAATATTTTTTTTTTTACTTAAGTTGTTCATGCTTCCACTTAAGATTTTTTTTTCTATACACCGGATATGACATCATACGTTTTCTCTGACATTTTTCTCATTGGCCTTATCTAAAGTACATGATACTAGCCCCGGACCGGATGGAATTACGTACAATATACTTCGCCATTTATCTACGTCCTCTCTCACTAATCTGCTGCGTTTATTCAATCGTATATGGATTGAACAGAGGTTCCCGTCGCAATGGCACGAAGCTATTGTGATACAAATCCTCAAACCCGGGAAAGATTTGTTTAACCCTCTGCATTATAGACCTATTGCGTTCACAAGTTGTCTGTGCAAGATGCTTGAGCGAATGATTAATGCCCGTCTTATATTTGAACTTGAGAGGAAAGAATGCATTCCACAGTTGCAGAGTGGTTTTCGAAAAAGACGTTCAACATATAATATCGTCCTACTCGAGACCCAAATACGCAACGCATTTGTTCGCCGAAACCACCTGGTCTCCATCTTCTTTGATGACGAAAAGGCTTACGACCGTACCTAGCGCTTTGGCATTCTTAAAACTCTTTTAAATTTTGGTTTTAAGGGAAATTTACCTATTTTCTTAAAAAACTTTTTATCTTTGTGAAAATTTCGTGTTCGGATTGGCAATTCAATATTCAGATTCTTTTATTCAAGCTGACGGGGTTCCACAAGCAAGCGTACTTAGTGTAACGCTCTTTATTATTTTTCTTTATTAATCCATTATAGTCTCTTTATTTATCCATTTTAGTCAAATTCTTAACATTTTACCACCATCTGTCGAGGGCACCCTGTATGTGGATCATCTTCAGATCTCCTGTCAAGGATGCAATATGCACCTAATAGAGCGGCAGCTACAAGTTGCAGTTAATTAGATAATAGACTGATGTGAGGAAAACAGGCATATGATTTCCACCGAAGAAAGTAAATGCGCTCATTTTTGTCAGAAGCGTGAAATTCATTTGGACCCTTTAATTAATATTAAGGATACCTCAATCCCTGTGGTTGGTGAAATAATGTTTTTAGAAGTAGTGTTGGATTGTAAGCTCACTTTCCTTCAGCATATTTTATATCTGCGGAAGAAGTGTGACAGGTCAATGAACATTCTAAAAGTACTTTTTAAGACGTCTTGGGGAGCAGACCGTACATCTTTGTTTCGAATTTATGAAGCAGTTATTTTATCCCGTATTGATTATGGATGTATGGTATATGGTTCTGCACGGTCCTCCCTCCTCAGGGGCTCGCCTACTATAGGTGAGTACGGGTGTCCCAATCCCGAGGTACCCAGGGATCTTCACTCCCTTCATACTTACTCTCCTCTACGCCTTCTGCTATTTGCTTGAGCCTTCCATCCCTCGACGGCAAGCGAGGGAGCTCTCCATGAGAATTTGTCGCCGCTCTGTTTGCTTCTTGCTTCTCATGGACAGCCAAAAAACCCCACCTGTTGACCGTGCGTGGCAACCCATTAGACGGGTGGTGCACTGTTGGTCCCTAGTGTATCAATTCGGTCGGTAGCTAACCACCAGAGTGGTTAGTCTGCTAGGGATCAAGCGAAGGGGTCACCTTCTGGGCTCTGCGTTAAGGGTGGTAGACGTTCCTGGAAGTGGCCCTTAGCGTATAGGTTCCGATTAGCATCAAGGTAAGCGCCGAGGCTAGGGATGCCTAGAGCCGGTGGCTGCCTTCCCTTGTTGGACTCCGTGGTGGGCGGTGCCGTCGAAACCCGAATATGAATTGCACTTTGCATGGGTCTTTTCGAAACGTCTTTGTCCGGATATTCAATTACTGAAAACCCTCCTTTTATCATCTTGCATACTGACAAAGCCTTCCATAAAGTCTCGCCTTTTCTCATTCAGAAACTTATTGCCTCAAGCATTGGAGAAGTCAAAAATACTAAGAAACTTAAATCTGGAGATTTATTGATTGAAGCAGCCACAAAATCACAAATATCTGTTCTTAAAAATGTGAAATATTTAGGAGAATTTCCTGTGGAAACGTATGCTCATAAATCATTAAACTATTGCCGTGGTGTTATTTCTGAACTTGATCTCGAATCTGTTTCAGAGTCTGAACTTGTAAGTGAGCTAAAAAGCCAAAAAGTTTGTGAAGCCCGCCGAATAAAATAAAAAACATAATGGCCAACTAATTCCAACGAAGCACATAATCTTAACTTTTTGTACTCCTCAGCTTCCGAAAACTATTCCCCTCAGGGGCTCACCTACTATAGGTGAGTACGGGTGTCCCAATCCCGAGGTACCCAGGGATCTATACTCCCTTTATGTTTCCACCCCTCAGGGGCTCACCTTCTTTAGGTGAGTACGGGTGTCCCAATCCCGAGGTACCCAGGGATCTTTACTCCTTTCATGATTCTCCTCCTCTACGCCTTCTGCTATTTGCTTGATCCTTCCATCCCTCGACGGCAGGCGAGGGAGCTCTCCATGAGAAGCTGTTGCCGCTCTGTTTGCTTCTTGCTTCTCATGGACAGCCAAAACCCCACGTGTTGGCCGTGCGTGGCAACCCACTAGAAAGACGGGTGGTGCACTGTGGTCCCCTGTGCATCAATCGGCTGGTAGCTGGTCACCTTAGTGGCTAGTCTGCTAGGGATCAAGCGAAGGGGTTACTCCTTGGGCTTGGCGTTAAGGGTGGTCACTGTCCCCGGGGGTAACTCCGAGCGTATAGGTTCCGGCTAGCACTAAGGTAAGTGCCGAGGCTGGGAATGGCCAGAGCCGGTGGCTGCCTTCCCTTGTTGGGCTCCGTGGTGGGCGGTGCCGTCGGACCTGAAATCTTGTTCATGTCGTATGGGACCTCAAACCAAATCTCCCTTCAGTGGGCGTCGCAAAGTCACTATTCCAATTACAAATCTTCCACGTTTCGATCGCTTTTTTATAATTAAACGAGTCTCAGATAAAAATGAAACATTTAATTCTGTGTCACCTTTTCTTGTGCAGAGAGCTATCACTGCAACAATTGGTGACGTCACTGGCATACGTAAATTGCGTTCTGGTGACTTGCTAGTCGAAGTCTCCACCAAAAAGCAAGCACAGCAGATAATGAAATTGAAAGCTTTGGCTAATATTCCAGTAATCGCTGCCTCTCATACATCTTTGAATTTTTCCAAGGGAGTAATCACATGCGGTGAACTGTTCAATGTTCCCCTTGAGGAGATCACTTCGGAATTGAAACCACAAGGAGTGACCCATGTACGCCAAATTACTATTCGGCGAAACGAACAACTCCTTCCCACTAAGCATTTTGTCCTCACCTTCCATAGTCCAAATATTCCAGAATTCATATATGCTGGTTATATTAAATTACCAGTCCGACAGTATATCCCAAACCCTGTGAGATGTTTCCAATGCCAGCGCTTTGGTCACTCAAAGATTAATTGCCGCGGGACTCTAACATGCGCCCGTTGTGCAGAAAAAGGCCACGATAGCCAGGAATGCTCCGCAGAAGAAAAATGTGTAAACTGCGGTGGCAAACATTCATCATTTTCTCGATCCTGCGAACGCTGGAAACTTGAAAGGCAAATAACCTCTGTTAAATTCAAAGAATCCATTTCCTATCCCGAAGCAAGGAAAAAAGTTTTATCTCAAACACCCAAACCTGGTGTGAGTTATGCTTCCGTCGTGAAAACTCACTTTTGTGTAAATTGTAATTGTACAAATTGTGTCAAATATAACACGCAGATTACTACCTTTGAAAAATCATCCGATTCTGAGATGGAAAATGTAACAAATAATGCACCTGAAACTGACAAACTTGTTCGGACAAAACAAAAATCAAATTCTGAAAAAGCTCTTAAGTTAAAGCTTTCAAAACGGGGACTCTCACCGAAAGAACTGAGATTAAATTTTAAAAAATTGACAAAACAAAATTCAGTCGCTCTCGGACTTGCGACTAAAGGTAAAGCCCACAAAGACTTATCGTCTGTATTTGGTGGCTTACCTAAAAGTCCTGATCGTCTGTCACTCCATCCATCTGATGAGGATGAAGAATTACGCATGAGTTGCGAAGCTTCGGCAACTCATCTACTTGCTCCTACCAATTCTCAAGCGAAATCTATTTCTTAATGGGTACTTTCCTTTCATGGAATTGTCGTGGTCTTCGGTCAAAATTGCATGACATTAAGAACATCATTAACACATTTCATCCTGTTTGTGTAGGTCTTCAAGAAACATTCTTGAAACCTAATCATCCCTTTAAATTGCGCGGCTATAATTGTGTCCGTAAAGACACCGAATCTGAAACAGGTCATTCAGGGGGTGTCTGTATTCTAACATCAAACTTATACCCGAGTACACATCTAACTCTACACACTTCTCTACAGGCTGTGGCTGTACAGGTTCACATTCGAACTTTGGTCACAGTCTGTTGCGTTTATTTGCCGCCCCACGATGTTATTTGTCAGCAAGAGTTTGACAAGTTGGTGGATCAGCTTCCTACTCCTTTCATTTTATTAGGCGACTTTAACGGACATAGTATTTTGTGGGGTTCGGATAAGACTAACTCTCGCGGGCGACAGATTGAGCAGTTAATTTCTAACAACTGTCTCTGTCTGCTCAACAGCGAAGAAAAAACTTACTTTCACGAACCCACACGTAGCTTCCATACACTTGATCTGGCCATTTGTACACCTGAACTGTTACCATTCCTCACTTTATCAGTCAGTAATAATCTTTATGGCAGTGATCATTTCCCAGTTATTATCTCCCATGCTGATAGCGGCGGTGCGATTCCTTGTCCTCCGCGTTTCCTATTCCAGCGGGCAGACTGGACTGCTTTCTCCCAACTAGCAAATATCACCGAAGCCATGGTCAGTACTGCGGACATTACCGAAGCAGTACAATATGTTGTAGATACAATTTTACATGCTGCTGCAAGCGCTATTCCAAAAAGTTCTCCTCGGCTAAGAAAATTTCGTAGGCCGTGGTGGAATAGGGCTTGTTACGAAAGTCGAAAGAAAGAAAAAAAAATGTGGAACATTTTCAGGAGGTACCCAACAACAGAAAACCTTGTTGCTTTTAAACGTGCCAAAGCCATTGCCCGTTCTATTCGTCGTCGTAGTCAGAGGGAATCATGGATTCAGTTTATTTCTTCTATTACATCTTCAACTCCAAGTAAACAATTGTGGAAAAAAGTTAAAGCTGTTAATAGTATGTATAGTGAGTTTACCTTTCCTATACTTTGTACAGGAAATACGAAATATACCGCCCCACTAGACATAACCAATGCTCTTGGGCATGCATTTGCGCAGGTTTCAGCATCCGATTCGTATAATCCTGCCTTTATGGCAGCTAAGAATTGTGCTGAACAAATTCATCTGCCTTTTAACATCCATAACAGTTTTCCCTATAATTCAGAGTTTAGAATGTATGAATTAAAAACGGCTCTATCTAAAGCACATGATACAAGTCCCGGGCCAGATGGAATCGCATATAATATGCTTCGTCACTTGAACACAGCTTCCCTTTCAAATCTGTTATTGTTATTCAACAGAATTTGGATGGAGCAAAAGTATCCTTCACAGTGGCAAGAGGCTATTGTGATTCCAATCTTAAAACCCAACAAAGACTCTTCAAATCCTCTGAACTACAGACCAATTGCCCTGACTAGTTGTTTATGTAAGACATTCGAACGCATGGTGAATGACCGTCTTATCTTCGAAATAGAGAAACAAGGATGCATTCCCCTGTTGCAGAGTGGTTTCCGTCGAGGTAGGTCTACATCCGATAATCTCCTCTTGTTGGAAACCCAAATTCGTAATGCCTTTGTTCGGAGAAATCACCTTGTCTCTATATTCTTTGATATAGAGAAAGCTTACGATCGTGCTTGGCGATATGGCATACTCTCAACACTTTTTAATCTAGGCTTTAGAGGAAATTTACCTGTATTTTTAAAAAACTTTTTATCTTATCGCACTTTTAGAGTTCGTATGGGAAACTTTTATTCTAACTATTTTATTCAGGCTGAGGGTGTTCCTCAGGGAAGTGTCCTTAGTGTCACTCTCTTTATTATTCAAATTAGTCAAATTTTAAATCATTTGCCATCATCTGTTAACGGAAGTCTTTATGTTGACGATCTTCAAATTTCATGCGAAGGAAATGATATGCAACTTATAGAAAAGAAACTCCAAAATGCTGTCAACAAGCTTGTAGCTTGGTGTGATAAAAATGGACACACCATCTCGCCAGAGAAAAGTCGGTGCCTCCATTTTTGTAGGAAACGTAATATTCATCCCGATCCTATCATTCACATACGTAACATTGCTATTCCCATAGTGAGTGAAATAAGTTTTTTGGGGGTTATATTTGATCGAAAACTCACTTTCCTTCCTCATATTTTGTATTTGAGAAAGAAGTGTGAACGATCTTTGAACATCTTGAAGGTCCTCTCCAGAACTTCTTGGGGAGCAGATCGAACCTCCTTACTACGAATTTACGAGGCAGTCATTCTTTCCCGTCTTGATTATGGGTGCATAGTGTATGGATCTGCACGCCCTAGTGTTTTGCACAGACTGGACACTATCCATCATTCTGCATTGAGAATCTGCTCCGGTGCCTTTCGAACATCCCCCATAGAAAGCTTGTATAACATCTGCCACCAACTACCCCTCTATTTAAGGCGTCAAAAAATTACCGCCTTATATTACTTCCGAACGCAGTCTCTTCCGAAGCACCCTATATCTGAATTAACCCTTCCAGCAAGTCTTAGGAGAATTTATGATGCTCGTTCCTCCTGCATTCCGCCGTTCAGTGTGAGAATAGAAACGCTTCTGCAGGACTCGGGCCTTAATAATTCCACAATTAATTCTATTAATCACTTCTATTTTCCACCATGGGATAAGCCAGAATTTTCCTTCTTGAATCCATTTTTGGGATTTGAAAAATCCACAACAGCATCTGTGGTTTTTCAACAGTTGTTTTTCTATCATCGCTGTCAGTATTCATCTTTCATCCCTGTTTTTACAGATGGCTCGAAATCGGATGGGCATGTCGGTTGTGGCATTGTACTTCCATCTGATATACTGAGCTATCGCTTACATACCAGTTTTTCTATCTTTACTGCGGAATTGATAGCAATTTCCTGTGCACTTCAGGAAATTTCGATATCTACTAACCGAAGTTTCGTTATTTATACTGACAGTCTGAGTGCTTTGGAGACGCTCTCTCACCCCGACAATCAAATGCATCCTGTGGCCTTAGAAATGTTGAACATTTTATGCCTTCTTCGAAATAAGGCATTTAATATTTTATTTTGTTGGGTACCGAGTCACTCGGGTATTTCGGGAAATGAAGCAGCAGACTGTGCTGCAAAAGCTGCTTCTTCATTTCTTTCACAAAATCTGCCATACAGTGATGCGAAGAAGTTCTTTATTCTTCATCTCTATTCCACTTGGCAGACAAACTGGAATGAACAGGTTCATAACAAATTACATACCATCAAACCTTTCACTGGATTATGGCCTGTACTCCCTATGCGGGGGTTGGATGTTAAATTGACCCGCCTCCGTATAGGACATACACGTTTTACTCATAAATATCTCATTTGTGGAGAGAGGAAACCCATGTGTCCTACATGCAGTACTGATTTTACTGTAAAACACATTCTTATTGAATGTCCAGATTTTAAATCACATCGTGAGTTATTTTTCCAATCATCGTCTCTAACTATGCAGGACTTGGTGGGTGAAAAACACCACCTAAAACTTTTTAATTTTTTAAAAGATATTCGCTTTTTTACGTGTATATGATAAATATTTATCTTGGATAAACTTAATCCTTTTTTCAATTGCGCTCTTTTTATTAACTTTGTAATTTTTTTATCAGTTGTATCTTGTTTTCATATTTGAGGCATTTTCTTATATAGTTTCATTGAACTTGTGTTTTAATTTTTAAATACTACTCTTGTTGCTGGATATGATTTATTCTTAACCATATGTATGGCGCAGTTTAGCCAAGATTGGCTCTTGTGCCATTAAACCTCATAAACCCATAACCCTTTATGTTTCCACTCCCCTACGACTTCTGCTATCTGCTTAATTTTTTCCTTCCCTCGACGGCAAGCGAGGGAGCTCTCCATGAGAAGCTGTCGCCGCTCTGTTTGCTTCTTGCTTCTCATGGACAGCCAAAACCCCACGTGTTTGCCGTGCGTGGCGACCCATTTGAAAGACGGGTGGTGTACTGTGGTCCCCTGTACATCAATCTGCTGGTTGCTAACCACCTACGTGGTTAGTTTGCTAGGGATCAAGCGAAGGGGTTACTCCTTGGGCTTGGCGTTAAGGGTGGTCACTGTCCCCGGGGGTAACTCCGAGCGTATAGGTTCCGGCTAGCACCAAGGTAAGCGCCGAGGCTGGGAATGGCCAGAGCCGGTGGCTGCCTTCCCATGTTGGGCTCCGTGGTGGGCGGTGCCGTCGGGCCTGAAACACTTCTAATATCGTATGGGCAAATCCAAACGTGCTCCCTTCAGTGGGCAACCAATTGTATCAAATGTATTTACAAAACACTTTGAATCATTTTTCGTGATTAAAAGAACCAAAGATGAAGAAAATTTTCATACAGTTTCACCATTTTTAGTGGAAAAAGCTATATCAAGCACTGTCGGAGAAGTTGTTTCAATTCGAAAATTACGTTCTGGAGACTTGCTTGTGGAAGTGAATTCCCGCAAGCAAGCTCAACAACTTCTGAAATTGAAAGCATTAGCAACGATACCAGTAAATGTGAGTGCACATCGAACGCTTAATTCATCCAAAGGTGTTATAACCTGCGGTGAATTGTTTAATGTTTCACTGGAGGAAATAACTCAGAAACTAAGCTCGCAAGGAGTGACACATGTCCGTCGTATTACTATTCGACGTGACGGCAAACTTCTTGAAACGAAGCATCTAGTTCTCACGTTTAATTCCCCTAAGGCACCAGAATCGATAAAAGCATTATATCTCAAATTACCTGTGAAGGCATTTATTCCCAATCCCTTGAGATGCTTTAAATGCCAGCGTTTTGGCCATTCAAAGGCTAATTGTCGCGGCAAGATGACATGTGCTCGTTGTGCTGAAGCTGGTCATGAGAGCACTGACTGCACATTAAAAGAAAAATGCACAAATTGCAAGGGAGAGCATACCTCTTTCTCACGAGCCTGCCCCAAATGGAAGCTCGAGAAAGAAATTGTTACAACGAAGGTAAAAAAAGATATATCATTTCAGGAAGCCAGACGACTGGTGTTAGCGCAGACTCCAACAGAAGGTCGTAGCTACGCCTCCGTAACAAAATCACTCAGAAATTGTGAGGTACAAACAAAACCTGTAACCATTTTATCAAGCGAATCCGATTCTGACTTAATTTCAAGTCCAATAAAGGCAAAACCATCGGATTTTAAGAAAAGGTCACGCATATCAAAAGCCCAAAAGTCCTTGACTTTGAAATTTTCAAAGAAAGGTGCTTCCCTGAAAGATTTGAAATCTCGGAAGTCAGTTGCTCTTGAGATAGGCAAAGCTGGTCTGGCCACCAAGGACTTGCCTTCTTTATTTGGGAATCCATCTAATTCTGAGCTATTAAAAATCCATCCTTCAGAGGATGATGAAGATTTCCACATGGGTTGCGAACAGTCGGCAACTCCTCTCACTGGCGTTGATAACAGTCCCCCTCCCACTCATTAATGGCCTCTTTTATTTCCTGGAATTGTCGTGGAATTAGGACAAAGCTGGAAGACCTTAAAGCTCTCGTGAATTCCACACACCCTGTGTGTATAGCTCTTCAAGAAACGTTCTTGAAGTCAAATGTGCACTTGAAGTTACGTGGATATAATTGTGTCCGAAAGGATAACATTACTGGCTTATCTTCTGGTGGAGTGTGCCTTTTGACCTCCAACAGTTACCCCAGTACTATCCTAAACCTACACACTCCCTTGCAGGCTGTGGCGGTACGGGTGCACGTCAAAACCTTAGTTACAGTCTGTTGTATTTATCTACCACCGAAGGATGTTATCTCTCAAAATGATCTTAACATTCTGGTTGATCAACTTCCAGTGCCTTTCATACTGCTAGGTGACTTCAATGGCCATGGTACTATGTGGGGTTCTGATAGAACAAATTCTCGCGGGCGACAGATAGAACAATTTATTTCTGATAACTGTCTCTGTCTGCTCAATACTAACGAGAAGACACATTTCCATGAACCCACAGGTACATTTCATTCTGTTGATTTGGCTATTTGCACTCCTGCACTTTTCCCCTTGCTGAACATTACAGTGGCAAGTGATCTCTACAATAGCGATCACTTTCCCTTGATCATATCCCATGCTGATGAGAACAATGCGACGCAATATCCACAGACTTACGTATTCCAGAGAGCAGACTGGGGTACATTTACTAGGAAAGCAGTGATTACTGATGAAATGGTTACTTCTACTAGTATTACCAATGCGGTTCAAAATGTTATCGACTGTATCATTGGTGCTGCGAAGGCTACAATTCCTAAGCGCTCATCCTTTCCACGAAAATATCACAAACCGTGGTGGAACGACGCTTGTCGTGAAGCTTATAGGAACCAAAAGAGATTATGGGGGATCTTTCGAAGATACCCTACAACTGAAAACCTCATTGCATTTAAAAAGGCAAGAGCAAATGCGCGCCGTATACGACGTCGAAGCCAAAGAGCTTCATGGATAAGGTACGTTTCTTCAATCACCTCTACTACATCCAGCGCCCAAGTGTGGCGGAAAGTCCGGGCGGCCAATGGCATATATAGAGAGTTCACTTTTCCCGTATTAACCGTTGGATCGTCTTCTTACTCTTCCCCATTGAACATTGTGAATATCATGGGTCAAACGTTTGCTGATATCTCCAGTTCTACTTCCTGTAATTCAACTTTTCTCAAGAAAAAGAGACGGGCAGAACAACTAAAATTAAAATTCGAAACTCGCAGTTGCTTTTCATACAACTGCACATTCCGGATATATGAACTAAAGAAGGCTCTCTCTCGGACACGTGATACTAGCCCAGGTGTTGATGGAATAACATACAGCATGCTCCGCCATATGGATGAATCCTCTCTCTTTCATCTCCTTCACCTCTTTAACAGAATCTGGAATGAGCAAGTGTTTCCAGAACAGTGGCGAGAGGCGATTGTGATTCCTATCCTGAAGCCAGGGAAAGATCCGGTAGATCCTCTGAACTATAGACCGATCGCTTTGACTAGTTGCTTATGTAAAACATTCGAGCGTATGGTCAATTCACGTCTCATGTATGAAATAGAGAAAAAAGGTTGTATTTCACCCTTTCAGAGTGGATTTCGTCGAGGTCGATCCACAGTTGATAATCTTATTCACCTTGAATCTCAAATACGCAATGCGTTTGTTCGCCGAAACCATCTTGTTTCGATATTTTTTGACATTAAAAAGGCTTATGACCGTACATGGCGCTATGGTATTCTTAAAATTTTATTTGATATGGGGTTTAGGGGTAACCTGCCTGTTTTTATTCAAAATTTCTTAGAATTTCGTAACTTTCGTGTTCGTTTTAACCAAACGTTATCTAATACTTTTATCCAACAGGAGGGTGTTCCTCAAGGAAGTGTATTGAGTGTCACCCTTTTTATCCTTCATTTGAGTCAAATCCTCAAAGTCATACCATCATCTGTCTCTGGCACATTGTATGTCGATGACCTACAGATCTCTTGTCAGGGATCTAGTATGGCCTTAATAGAACGGCAACTTCAGAAAGCTGTTGACAAGCTCATAGATTGGTGCGATGAGAATGGGCACACACTCTCCCCTGAAAAGAGCTGTTGTGTCCATTTCTGTAGAAAACGAAGCCTCCACCTAGACCCTATAATTAATATTCGGGGAATTAGAATAGCAGTTGTGGATGAGGTTCGGTTTTTAGGACTGATATTTGATCGTAAACTCACTTTCCTTCCTCATATCCGTTATCTGCGGAAGAAGTGTGAGAAATCACTTAATATTTTGAAGGTTCTTTCAACTACATCATGGGGTGCGGACCGAACATCTCTACTTCGCATCTATCAGTCTGTAGTACTCTCGCGTATTGATTATGGGTGCGAAGTGTATGGTTCTGCACGTACTAGTGTTCTAAAGCAATTAGATACTGTGCATCATACAGCTCTCAGGATCTGTTCTGGAGCGTTTCGAACTTCTCCCGTGCACAGCTTATATGTCGTTTGTCACCAATTGCCGCTAAATCTACGTCGCAAAAAGTTGTGCGTCCAATATTTTTTAAGACTGAAATGTCATACTACTCACCCTATGCGGGACATGAATATTCCTGTTGGCATTGGCCGATTATACAATGCTCGTCCCTCTAATATCCCTCCTTTTTGCGAGAGGATGAAACAATTACTTGCCAACTCAGATCTTTGTAATGTCCAAATCCATCCGATAAATTTTATATCCCTCCCACCTTGGGATATTCCACAAATTTCATTTCATAATCCATTTTCTACTTTTGATAAAACTACAGTTTCACCCTCCATTTTCCAACAAATTTTTAATTATCACCGATATAAGTTTTCAGATTACACTGCTGTCTTTACGGATGGATCGAAAACTGCTCATCATGTGGGATGTGGTATCGTCTTTTCTGAAAATATTTTAAGTATACGATTAGACAATACTCACTCTGTTTTAACGGCCGAATTAATGGCAATCTTATTTGCACTAGAAAAAATTTCCACTCTTGGGGAACAAAAATTTTGTATTTATTCCGATAGTATGAGCGCTCTTGAAGCTATTGGTAATCATCATAATATGACGCATCCAATAGCCATTGATAGTTTATGTCTTCTACGAACTCTGCAATCTAAAAGCATAGATATAATATTTTGCTGGCTACCTAGCCACGTTGGCATACATGGAAATGAGAAAGCAGATGTTGCAGCTAAGGAAGCATCGGTATATTTACAACGACCACTTCCCTATCTTGATGCGAAGAAGTATCTATCTCATCATATTCATTCATTATGGCAAGAATCGTGGGACCTCCAAATATCTAATAAGTTACATTTTATTAAATCACACATTACATTATGGCCAATTATCCCAGTGAGAGAACCCCTCAGGGGCTCACCTACTATAGGTGAGTACGGGTGTCCCAATCCCGAGGTACCCAGGGATCTTTACTCCCTTTAGGTTTACTCTCCTCTGCGCCTTCTGCTTTCTGCTTTGTTTTTTCTTTCCCTCGACGGCAAGCGAGGGAGCTCTCCATGAGAAGCTGTTGCCGCTCTGTTTGCTTCTTGCTTCTCATGGACAGCCAAAACCCCACGTGTTGGCCGTGCGTGGCAACCCACTAGAAAGACGGGTGGTGCACTGTGGTCCCCTATGCATCAATCGGCTGGTAGCTAGTCACCTGAGTGGCTAGTCTGCTAGGGATCAAGCGAAGGGGTTACTCCTTGGGCTTGGCGTTAAGGGTGGTCACTGTCCCCGGGGGTAACTCCGAGCGTATAGGTTCCGGCTAGCATCAAGGTAAGCGCCGAGGCTGGGAATGGCCAGAGCCGGTGGCTGCCTTCCCTTGTTGGGCTCCGTGGTGGGCGGTGCCGTCGGACCCGAATCTTTTCTGATATCGTATGGGCTCCTCCAAACGTGGTCCCTTCAGTGGGCGTAAAGTTTACCATATTACCACCAATATTCATTATTTTGATAAGTTTTTTGTAATCAAGCGTCTATCGGATAATAAAGAGACCTTTTCTTCTGTTTCCCCGTTTCTTGTGCAGAAAGCAATATCAGCTACAGTTGGTGATGTCGTATCTATTCGGAAAATGCGATCTGGTGATCTGCTAGTGGAAATAAACACCAAAAAACAAGCACAACAAATTATCAAACTCAAAGCTCTTGCAGATATTCCGGTTTCCGTGAATTCACATACATCTCTAAATTTCTCCAAAGGTGTTATTACCTGCGGAGAACTATTCAATGTGTCTTTAGAAGAAATATCCCATGAATTGAAACCACAAGGAGTGACGCAAGTTCGCCAGATTTCAATTCGGCGAGAAGGTCAAATACTCCCAACTAAACACTATATACTTACATTTCACAGTCCTAATATACCAGAATATATATATGCGGGCTATATAAAGTTACCAGTTCGACCGTACATTCCGAATCCATTAAGATGCTATCAGTGCCAGCGATATGGTCATTCCAAAGTAAATTGCCGCGGGACACTAACTTGTGCCCGTTGTGCTGAAAAAGGGCATGACAGCCAGCAGTGCACCGCAAAAGAAAAGTGCGTGAACTGCGGTGGTGATCACCCCTCATATGCTCGATCTTGCCCACGCTGGAACTTGGAAAAACAAGTGACATCATTAAAAATAAAAGAAAATTTATCATACCCCGAAGCCAGGCGTAGGGTCCAAACTCAAACTCCTACTCCTGGTGTAAGTTATGCTTCAGTTGTCCAAAAATCATTTTGCATAAATTGTTCCTGTGAGAACTGTATGAAGCAGACTACAAAGACAAAACCTCCTGCAAAAACTTCTGAATCTGATTCTGAGAATTCTGTTAAAAGCCTTCCAGAATCTCCTAAACCTGACCTGTCAACATCGAAAAAAATTCGGAAAAAAAAACCTCAGTCCTCACTGACATTAAAACTCGCAAAACGTGGTCTTTCACATAAAGACCTTTCCTCGAAACTGCAAAAGTCTACTTCACGGAATTCAGTTGCTTTGGGTTTGGCGAAAGATGGTATAGCCCATAAGGACTTAACGTCCATTTTTGGGGGCAAACCAACCATTCCCGATTTTAAGCTCCATCCATCGGAGGATGAAGATGCACTTGATATGAGTTGCGAAGATCAGGCAACTCCAATAAATGGTCATTCTCTCTCCTTTTCCAAACCTCGCTCGTAATGGGTACCTTCTTTTCATGGAATTGTCGCGGCATACGTTCCAAACTTCCAGACATCAAGACAATTTTAAACAAATTTCATCCAATTTGTTTAGGTATTCAAGAAACCTTCTTAACACCCAGTATTCCAATAAAATTGCGCGGTTATAATTGTACCAGGAAAGATACAGACACAGGATCTCGGAGTTCTGGTGGTGTCTGTCTCTTAACTTCAAATCTATATCCAAGCACACCTCTTACTTTGCATACACCTCTACAGGCTGTGGCAGTGCAAGTTCACACACGAACATTAGTCACAGTCTGTAGTATATATTTACCGCCTCATGATGTCATTAATCAACAACATCTTGACAATTTAGTGGACCAGCTTCCTAGACCACTTATTATACTAGGCGATTTCAACGGGCATAGTGTTTGGTGGGGTTCAGAAAGTACTAATTCTCGTGGGCGACAGATCGAGCAGTTTATTTCTAATAACTGTCTCTGTCTCCTTAATAATGACGAGAAGACTTACTTTCATGAACCCACACGCAGCTTCCATAGTGTTGATTTGGCCATATGTTCTCCTGAGCTCATGCCATTGCTGAATTTTGCTGTAAGCAAAGACCTTTACAATAGTGATCACTTCCCCATTATGGTCTCGCATGCTGATAGCGGCGGTGCGACTCCTTGTCCTCCGCGTTTTCTATTCCAGCGAGCAGACTGGGATGCTTTCTCTCATTTGGCAGAAATCACTGAGATCATGGTCAATACTAACGATATCACGGACGCTGTGCAGCAAGTCGTTGACAGCATAATAAGTGCCGCAAATGCCACCATTCCAAAGACCTCCCCACGTCTGAGAAAATTTCGCAGACCGTGGTGGAATGAAGCTTGCCGCGATAGTTATAAGAATCAGAAAAAACGCTGGAATATTTTTAGAAGGTACCCTACGATAGAAAATCCCCCTCAGGGGCTCACCTACTATAGGTGAGTACGGGTGTCCCAATCCCGAGGTTCCCAGGGACCTTTACTCCATTTATGTTTAATCTCCTCTACACCTTCTGCTGTCTGCTGTATCTCTTCTATCCCTCGACGGCAAGCGAGGGAGCTCTCCATGAGAAGCTGTCGCCGCTCTGTTTGCTTCTTGCTTCTCATGGACAGCCAAAACCCCACGTGTTGGCCGTGCGTGGCAACCCATTTGAAAGACGGGTGGTGCACTGTGGTCCCCTGTGCATCAATCGGCTGGTAGCTAGCCACCTGAGTGGTTGGTTTGCTAGGGATCAAGTGAAGGGGTCACTCCTTGGGCTTGGCGTTAAGGGTGGTCACTGTCCCCGGGGGTGACTCCCAACGTATAGGTTCCGGCTAGCATTATGGCAAGTGCCGAGGTTGGGAATGCCCAGAGCCGGTAACTGCCATCCCTTGTTGGGCTCCGTGGTGGGCGATGCCGTCGGGCCCGAATCATTTTCAATATCATATGGGGAAATCTAAACTTACGCATCACATTGAAAATTCTTTAAAAATTCAAACCTTTGATAAATTTTTTGTTATCCAGAGAGTTTCAAATGAAAAAGAAACATTTAATTCGGTATCGCCGTTTCTTGTTCAAAAGGCCATTGTAAGCACTATTGGCGAAGTTACTTCCATACGAAAGCTGCGTTCTGGAGATTTACTTGTTGAGGTAAATTCTCGTAAACAAGCTCAACAAATTTTAAAACTAAAGGCGTTAGCAACAATACAAATCAATGTCACTACTCATCGAACTCTGAATTCCTCTAAAGGTGTGATAACCTGCAGAGAATTGCTAAATGATACTTTGGAAAAAATTACTGATGAGCTTAAACCTGAAGGAGTGACTCATGTGCGTCGCATCAATATTCGACGAGATGGACAGCTCCTTCCAACCAAACATTTAATTTTGACATTCAATTCTCCCAAGTTACCTGAGACTATAAAGGCAGGCTATATGAAATTGCCAGTAAAGCCTTTTATACCGAATCCTTTGAGGTGCTTTAATTGCCAGCGTTTTGGCCACTCAAAAGCTAATTGCCGCGGGACACTTACCTGCGCCCGTTGTGCAGTAGCCGGCCACGAGAGCTCTGAATGCACATCTAATGAAAAATGTGTGAATTGCAGGGGTGAGCATACTTCTTATTCTCGCTCTTGCCCTAAATGGAAACTTGAGAAAGAAATTGTCACTACTAAAGTGAAAAACAACATAACATTTCCTGAAGCTAAACGCCTGGTGCAAGCTCAAACTCCCACAGAAGGGAAAAGCTATGCATCTGTCATTAAAAAATCTGTTTCAGTATCTGCAACACAAACTAAACGTGTTGTTATTGTAACAACTGATACTGATTCAGATCGAATCCCTGATAGTCCAATAGCAGAACAACGGCCAAACAAGGTAAACAAGAAAAAAATGTCTAAATCTCAAAGATCACTTGCTTTAAAACATTCCAAACAGGGATCTTCTCTTAAAGATTTGAAATCAAAAAGATCAATTGCTCTAGAACTGGGAAAAGCTGGTCTCGCTACCAAGGATTTACGATCTTTGTTTGGTAATCCATCGACAAGTACAGAGCTATTAAAAATCCATCCTTCAGAGGATGAAGAAGATATCCAAATGAGTTGCGATCAGCAAGCAACTCCACATACTGTCATTAATAAAGTTCCCCCCTAAAGCCGTTTAATGGTTTCTTTCCTCTCTTGGAATTGTCGCGGCATCAGGTCGAAACTTGCAGATCTTAAAGCTCTTATCAATGCGACACACCCTATTTGTATTGCACTTCAAGAAACTTTCTTGAAACCAAATACTTATTTAAAATTGCGAGGATATAACTCAGTAAGGAAGGATAGTGATATTGGAGCTGCAAATTCAGGTGGAGTTTGTATACTGACATCTAATCTCTACCCTAGTTGCACCCTTTCTCTTCACACATCCTTGCAGGCTGTAGCAGTGCAGGTTCATGTTCGAACCTTGATGACTGTCTGCTGCATTTATCTACCACCAAATGATGTTATTCCTCAAACGGATCTTGATATGTTGATAGAACAATTACCGGCACCTTTCATATTATTAGGTGATTTCAATGGGCACAGTAATTTGTGGGGTTCTGAGAGTACAAACTCGCGTGGACGACAGATTGAACAACTCATTTCTGATAACTGTCTCTGTCTACTAAACAATGACGAGAAGACGTACTTTCACGGGCCCACACTTACGTTTCATTCCCTTGATCTGGCTATTTGTTCTCCACCACTCCTTCCCTTTTTGAATTTTGAAATTGCAAGTGATCTTTACAACAGTGATCATTTCCCCTTGATTGTATCCCATTCAGAAAGTAACATTTTGATGAATTCTCCACAAGCGTACGCTTTTCAACATGCTGACTGGGTTGAATTCACTAGGAATGCAGTGTTAACTGAATCTATGATCACTTCTAGCAGCATTACTGATGCTGTACAAAATGTAATTAACTGTATTATAGGAGCAGCTGATGCAACCATACCTAAACGATGTCCTATTCCACGAAAATTTTGCAAGCCATGGTGGAATGAGGCTTGTCGCGACGCTTATAAAAAACAAAGAAAGTTGTGGGGAATTTTCCGCAGGTATCCAACTACGGAAAATTTAATAGCATTTAAGAAAGCAAGGGCAAACGCTCGTCGTATCCGGCGTTACAGCCAGAGAGAATCCTGGATAAAATATGTATCTTCAATAACATCCACTATATCTAGTGCGCAGTTATGGAAAAAGGTCAAAGCCGCTAATGGCATTTATAAAGAATTCGATTTTCCTGTTTTGAATACAGAAATGTCTACATTCTCTTCGCCTTTTGACATAGCTAATGCCATTGGTGAAACTTTTGCAGGCGTTTCTAGCAACGGTTCTTATAATCCAGTCTTTCTTTCAAAAAAGAAACAAGCTGAGAAATTCATTTTGCAGTTCAGGACCCGAAAGAATCTGCCATATAACTGCGAATTCCGGATGAATGAATTAAAAAGTGCTCTTTCCAAAACTCGAGATACTAGTCCAGGTCCTGATGGAATTACGTACAGTATGCTTCGGCATCTGGATGAAACATCTCTTACACACCTACTTTATCTATATAATAGAATTTGGAGTGGAAATTTATTTCCAACCCAGTGGCGAGAAGCTACTGTAGTTCCCATCTTAAAAGCAGGGAAAGATCCCAAAGACCCATTAAATTACAGACCAATCGCTTTGACAAGTTGCCTTTGCAAAACCCTTGAGCGCATGATTAATGCGCGCCTTCTTCATGAATTGGAGAAAAATGGATGCATCCCGCCATTCCAAAGTGGGTTTCGTCGTGGACGATCTACTCTTGATAATATTGTGTATCTTGAGTCGCAAATACGTAACGCGTTTGTAAACAGAAACCACCTTGTTTCTGTATTTTTAGATATACAGAAAGCATATGATCGTACTTGGCGATACGGAATCCTTCGGGTTTTATTTGACTGCGGCTTTAGGGGTAACCTACCAAATTTTATACAGAATTTTTTAAACACTCGTGTTTTTCGTGTTCGTATTGGTAATACTTTTTCCGATGCTTTTATTCAAAATGAGGGTGTCCCACAGGGAAGTGTTTTAAGTGTCACCCTTTTTATTCTCCATTTGAGTCAAATCCTTCATGTTTTACCATCATCCGTTTATGGAACGTTATACGTGGATGATCTGCAGATCTCCTGTCAGGGATCTAATATGGCTTTAATAGAACGGCAACTTCAGAGAGCTATCAACAAACTTACTGCTTGGTGTGACAGAAATGGGCATACGATCTCCCCTGAAAAGAGCCGTTGTGTACATTTTTGTCGAAAACGGGGACTCCATCCTGATCCTGTAATACATATACGGGATGTTAATATTCCAGTAGTTCAGGAGGTAAATTTTTTGGGGATTATTTTTGATCGAAAACTCACCTTCCTTCCTCATGTTCTTCATTTGAGAAAGAGGTGTGAGAAATCCCTCAATATTTTGAAAGTCCTCTCAACAACATCATGGGGAGCAGACAGGACATCTTTACTTCGCATTTATCAATCTGTTATACTCTCCCGTATTGATTATGGATGCGAAGTGTATGGAACTGCTCGCTCTAATGTCTTACGACATTTGAACACGATACATCATTCTGCCTTACGGATCTGTTCTGGTGCTTTCCGCACATCACCGGTACATAGTTTGTATGTAGTTTGTAACCAAATGCCATTGAATTTGCGCCAAAAACAGTTAAGCGCTCAATATTTTTTTCGTCTTCAGAGTTATTCAAATCATCCTATATGCCATATAACTATGCCTATTGGACTGTCAAGATTATATACGGCTCGTCCTTCTAACATTCTTCCTTTCTATGAAAGGACTAAAAGAATGCTTGCTGATTTTCAAATTTCGGATGTACAAATCTGTAAGTTAGATTCTATATCATTTCCACCATGGGATATTCCAGACATCTCCCTCCATAATCCTTTTTCACAATATAATAAAGCGAATACAGCTCCAGTTGTTTTCCAAAAGCTGTATTTAAATCATCGTGATAAATTTTCTGCATTCATTCCCATCTTTACAGATGGTTCAAAAACAACTGGTCATGTTGGCTGCTCGGTTGTCCTTTCTCAAGAAACATTTAGTTGCCGCTTGCGAAACTCGTGTTCAGTTTTCACAGCTGAGCTAACGGCGATTTTACTCGCGCTTGAGAAAGTTTCAAGTTTACATGATCGTAAATTTTGTTTATACTCAGACAGTATGAGCGCTCTTGTTTCTCTCAACCAACCTCAAAATTCTAAGCATCCTTTGGTTTGGGATATACTTCATCTATTACGAACACTGAATTCCAGGAATATTCAGATTTTATTTTGTTGGATTCCTGGTCACGTCGGTATAATTGGAAACGAAATTGCTGATAATGCGGCAAAGGCAGCATCCACTTTATTGCGGCGGCCAATTCCTTATTGTGATATAAAGAAGAGTTATATCTCGTACATACGCATGCAATGGCAAACATTTTGGGATTCTCAAATCTCAAATAAATTGCATAATATAAAACCCAACATAAAACCATGGCCAATTGTCCCGGTGCGTGATCTCGATGTCAAATTGACTCGACTCCGCATCGGCCACACCCGATTCACTCATAGACATCTTTTGTTGGGTGAAAGATGTCCTTTATGCACATCATGCAATGTTCATTATACGGTTATCCATATTTTAACCGAATGTTACTCTTTTAATCACCATCGATTACTTTTTTTTGGTGCATCGTCACCACATATTTGTGACTTGGTGGGAGAACGTCCCCATTGTAACATTTTTAAATATTTGAAGACCATTGGTTTTTACCCTCACATTTGAAATTTTTTAGCTTTTATATTTGTTCCGATTCTTTTATTCTGGACTTTATGCTTTTAAGAACATTTTTCAATTATGATATTTAAAATTTTACCTTTTATTCACAGCTCTAACCACATGTTTTGGCGCAGCATGGCCATGTGTGGCCCTTGTGCCATAAAAACGGAATTAACAACAACAACTACGATAGAAAATCTTGTGGCTTTTAAGAAAGCCAAAGCCTTAGCTCGACGCATTCGCAGACGTAGTCAGAGGGAATCTTGGATCAAGTTTGTGTCTTCGATCACATCCTCAACTTCTACCAAACTGTTGTGGAAAAAGGTAAAAGCTGCAAATGGGATTTATAGTGAAACTTCCATTCCCGTTTTAAAAACAGGAAACTTAGTGCATTCCTCCCCATTAGAAGTAGCTAATATTCTCGGTCATGCTTTCGCACAAGTTTCCGCAATTGATTCCTATAGTTCTGAATTTCTGGAAATTAAGAATCTTGCGGAGAGACTGATTTTACATTTTAATGACCGAAATACTTTAACATACAATTCTGAATTCAGGATGTTTGAATTGAAAACGGCTCTGTCTCAAGCCGGAGACACAAGCCCGGGGCCAGATGGAATAACTTATAGCATGCTTCGCCATTTAAATGAAACCTCCTTATCTAATTTGTTGTTACTTTTTAACAGAATTTGGACTGAACATAAATACCCTAAACAATGGAGCGAAGCTACTGTAATTCCAATTCTAAAACCTGGGAAAGATCCATTAAACCCTCTGAACTATAGACCTATTGCCCTTACCAACTGTGTTTGCAAGACCTTTGAACGCATGGTCAATGCTCGTCTAATCTTCGAATTGGAGAAACAAGGATGCATACCCCAGTTTCAGAGTGGTTTCCGTAGAGGCAGATCAACTTCTGATAATCTCATTCTATTGGAAACACAAATTCGGAACGCATTTGTCAGGAGGAACCACCTTGTCTCCATTTTCTTTGATATTGAGAAAGCATATGACCGTGCGTGGCGCTATGGCATACTTTCTACACTTTTTAAATTTGGTTTTAGAGGAAACATGCCTATATTTTTACAGAACTTTTTATCTCATCGTATATTTCGAGTTCGTATTGGTAGTTTTTATTCAAATCATTTTATACAAGCTGAGGGTTTCCACAAGGAAGTGTCCTCAGCGTCACACTTTTTACTGTGCATCTTAGTCAAATTTTAAATTATTTGCCTTCATTTGTTCAAGCCAGTCTCTATGTTGATGATCTGCAGATCTCATGCGAAGGTAGTAACATGAATTTAATCGAACAACAATTACAAAATGCAGTCAATAAAGTGGTTACTTGGTGTAATAAAAATGGTCACGCTATTTCTCCTGAGAAGAGTCAATGTGTTCACTTCTGTAAGAAGAGAAATATGCATTTAGATCCTGTCGTAAAGATACGTGATACACCAATTCCAGTTGTGACTGAAGTAAGATTTTTGGGAGTGATCTTCGATCGCAAACTCACTTTCCTTCCACATGTTTTAAACTTGCGGAAGAGGTGTGAGAAAAATTTGAACATTTTAAAAGTACTTTCTAAAACATCTTGGGGTGCCGATCGAACCTCCCTACTCCGTATATATCAAGCGATCATTCTTTCACGCATGGATTATGGGTGTATGGTGTATGGGTCTGCCCGCCTTTCTGTTTTGAGACATCTTGATACTGTCCATCACTCTGCTCTCAGGATCTGCTCTGGTGCTTTCCGCACCTCTCCAGTTGAGAGTTTATATGTAATTTGTCACCAGTTGCCACTTTGTTTGCGGCGTCAAAAATTATCTACCTTGTTTTATTTCCGTGCACAATCTGTCCCAAACCATCCCATTCATTGCATGGGTTTTCCTGAAAACCTTCAAAGAATTTATGATGCCCGACCTTATCATATTCTTCCTTTTTGTCGGAGAGTCAAAAATTCCCTGCACGACTCGGACCTTAATAACGTTGCCATTAAATTTCTTGATTTTTATTCTTTTCCTCCTTGGGATATTCCCAATTTTTCCTTTTTGAACCCTTTCTTGGGGTTTGATAAATTTTCAACGAATCCTGTTATTTTCCAACAACTTTTTCATCAGCACCGCTGTCAGTATTCTTCTTTTACCCCAGTGTTTACAGATGGCTCAAAATCAGATGGATATGTTGGTTGTGCCATTGTAACTCCATCTGATACACTCAGCTATCGTCTAAACAACGTTTGTTCTGTTTTTACTGCTGAGTTGGTAGCAATATTGCACGCACTACAGGAAATTTCACTCTCCACTCAGCGTAGTGTTATCATATATACTGACAGTATGAGTGCTTTGGAAACACTTGCTCATTTCCACCACCATATGCATCCAGTCGCTTTTGAAATTTTGTTTAACCTGCGGATACTGAAAAGCAGGGGCTTTAATATTCTTCTCTGCTGGGTTCCGAGTCACGTGGGTATTTCGGGCAATGAAAAAGCTGATGTTGCAGCTAAATCTGCATCAACATCTCTGTCTCTGGCCCTCCCATATTGTGACGTCAAAAAGTTATTTATTTATCAACTCTTTAAAACTTGGCAAAAGTCATGGGATCTGCAGATCCAGAACAAACTGCAGTCAATAAAACCCACAATTGGTTTGTGGCCTGTTTTACCTATACGAGAGAATGTTAAATTGACTCGCCTCCGTATAGGACATACTCGCTATACTCATCGTCACCTCATCGTCGGTGAAAGGGTGCCAATGTGTACCACTTGTAATATTGCTTTTAGTATTAAACATATCTTAATCGAATGTCCCAATTTTAATGTTCATCGACATAATCTTTTCTACTCGTCTTCTGTTAAATTACAGGACCTGGTGGGTGAAACACACCACCCAAATATTTTCAAGTTTTTAAAAACCATTGGCTTTTATTCTTGTATTTAGTGATTTTGACTTTTGTTCATGTTTCACCTTTTACTTTGCTTCATTTTAACACTTTCATCACATCAGCATTTTATTGAAATCATTAACATAATTGTACATTAATTTCCTGCATTTTCATGCTGATCTCTTTCGCTTTTATATCTTAATGTTTGAATGTTTGGTTTTATTGTCGGCCTTTTCTTACCATTTGCTTGGCGCAGCATGGCCAAATATGGCTCTTGCGCCAATAAACCGCACAAACCAACCAACCAACCCAGTGAGAGAACTTGATGTCAAGTTGACACGACTTCGCATTGGGCACACCCGTTTCACCCACAAACACCTTTTGTTTGGTGAACGATGTCCAACTTGCACATCATGTCAAGTCGAATTTACCATCGTTCATATTTTAATCGAATGCCCAGTTTTTAATAGAAACCGGCTGCATCATTTCGGAACATCAAATTTGAACATCTGTGACTTATTGGGAGAAAATCCTCATGCGAACATTTTTAAATTTTTAAAAGAAATTGGGTTTTTACATCTTATCTAATTTTATAATTCATTAGTAAACTTTTGAAGATTTATATTTTTATAATACTCGATATTACTATTGACAAAAATTTTAACACCTAGCTTAAAATTTTTTTAAAACTTTTTTATCTCATTTTACCATATGTTTGGCGCAGCATAGCCAATTCTGGCTCTTGTGCCATAAACATCAAACTCAAACTCAAAACTCCGAAAACTATTTTTGCTGGCTATGCACGATATAAGGTTCGCCCTTATATTCCTATTCCTTTACGATGTTTTAACTGTCAGAGGTTCGGCCATTCGAAAAACGCTTGTCGAGGTAAACAGACTTGTTCCCGCTGTGCATCATTCGGACATTCCAGTACAGAATGTAATGCAGATCCCAAATGTATCAATTGTGATAAAACCCATACCGCAGATTCCAAAGAGTGCAATAAGTGGAAAATGGAAAAGAAAATTCAAGAGTTCAAAGTAACTAAAAATTTATCGTATTCTGAGGCAAGGAAACTTCTGTATCATCAACCTTCTAATACATCAGCTTCATTACCATACTCACAAGTAGTCACAAATACCATTTCGGGTTGTACTCAGACAGATGAAAAATTAACTCGAGTTGTTTGTCCTCCACTTACAAAGTTAAAATCTTTAACGACTAATAAATCACAGCCAGATATTAATCCCTTTACTCCCGTCATTACTCAAAACCTTCCATCACGAACTGCAAAGGATCTTAAGAAAAAAGAAAAATCAAAATTTAAAGAGAGAACTAAAAAAACGAAAAGTCAAATGTCTCCAGTTTGTGAAGAAACGAACTTTTCAAAACTTACAATCGATCCAGCATTAATGAATGAATGTGAAACTACTAATTAAATACCACAGGACCTGCATACATTTAAAACTGTTACATATAAGAAAAAACATAAAAAATATCAAAATTCTGAAAATATATCGAATTCTAAATTCTGGAAGACTTCACCTCAACAAGTTTCCCAATCTATGCCAGTCTCTAATTTTAGCTCTTCGCAGACCATAAATTTCAAACCAGCTAATAAAATGGATGAAACCAACTCTGAGCTTGAAACCATGTCCACAGATAAGCCCAATCAAAATACTGACACCGAAATAGAATCGGATAATGCTATTGAATACAACCCACACGAAACAATTGATGAAACCCCACCTGCTCCGGAGCCTTCTACCGATTTCACCGCAGTTAATAAAACTGTTTTTGGACAAAGTCCCCAAAAATGTACGGTTCAATGGGTTGATCTTAGAAAATTTTACAATGAATCTTCAAATACACCTATTCATAAGAAATACATTAAAAAACATCGAATAAAAAGATTACAATGAATTTTTTAACTTGATTTTGTAATATATTGTATCGGTTTTAACGTTATGAGATTTGCATTTTCAAGTTTTCATGAATATTTTAATCTTTTAACATCTTTGCAAAATTTTCCTTTCTGGGATATAATTTTGCATTTTTAAGAATACTGATACTGTTCATTATTTGACTTTCATTTTATAACGAGAACTTGTAATTTTAAATTGTATGTCTCAATTGTACTTGACATATTTTTTAATACCATATGTCCAGCACAATATAGTGTTTATCTACCATACGCTTGGCGCAGTATAGCCAAACATGGCTCTTGCACCAGAAAAATCCAATCAACCAACCAACAATCAACCAACTGCACGGTCCTCCGTTTTGTGTAGTCTAGATACTATACACCACACCGCCCTGAGAATTTGCTCAGGAGCTTTCCGAGCCTCACCAGTTGAAAGTCTGTACAATGTATGTCACCAACTGCCGCTAAATTTGAGACGCCAAAAAAATATAAGACCAGTATTACCTCCGATCATTATCCGTTCCAAAACATCCTTTGGTTTCTATGATGCTTCCCGCTCGGCTTCGGAGATTTTACGCAGCCCGACCATCCAACATTCTTCCTTTTTGTGAACGAGTAAAATTGCTTATGGGTATTCAGTCATTTGATTTATTTTCATTTCCACCTTGGGATATTCCTGAATTTTCCTTCTTAAACCCATTATGTGGGTTCGAAAAGTCTACAACGGCCCCTGTGGTTTTTAAAACACTTTTCGGTTCTCATCGCTGTCAGTTTTCATCCTATATACCTATTTTTACAGATGGTTCTAGGTCAGATGATCATGTTGGGTGTGGTATTGTGTTTGGAGCACAAACATTCGGCTACAATCTACATACATGCCTCTCTGTTTTGTCTACCGAATTATTAGCAATTTTATATGCCTTACAGAAAATTTCTCGAAGCTTTGAACGCAAATTTTGTGTTTATACTGACAGCATGAGTTCCCTAGAAACTCTTTCCCATTTTCATAGTCGGCTTCATCCCATTGCCTTGGCATTTTCGAACTTTCTTATTTTAACTGTGTTTTTAACTTAACTTTTTGCTTGGCGCAGTATGGCCAGATATGGCTTTTGCGCCATAAAACACCACAAAACCAACCAACCAACCCATTGCCTTGGAAATCTTGGATCTTTTGAGGACTCTAAAGAATGGAGACTATGAATTATTATTCTGTTGGGTCCCAAGTCATGTCGGAATAATCGGAAATGAGCTGGCGGATAACGCTGCTAAAACAGCAACTTTGTTTATGCAGCATGAAATACCCTTCTCCGACGCGAAGAACTTTTATTCAAGACGTATTTATTCGTTATGGCAACAATCATGGAATCAGCAGATAAATAATAAATTGCTTAGCATAAAACCGACAATTACATCCTGGCCCTCTCATCCAGTGCGTGAGCTCGATGTCAAATTGACTAGACTCCGCATTGGTCATACTCGTATTACTCACAAATATCTTCTATTTGGTGATCAGGCTCCTCTTTGTTCGAGATGCCAAGTGCTTTTAACGATTCGTCATATTTTTATTGAATGTCCTGATTTTAATTTTCATCGTTTACGGTATTTTAACTCCTCATCACTAGACATGCCATCGCAGTTGGGAGAGAATCCTCACAAAAACCTTTTTAAATTTATTAGGGCAATTGGTTTTTATAATTCCATTTAAACTTCATAATTTTAAATTTGTTCAATTTTCCACCATTTTCGTTTTAATCCTAAATTCGACTTTTAATGCATCTTTTATTCCTATTAAAGTTGTTTTTTTAGGTTGTATTAGAAATTTTTTTATTAACCATACGTCTGGCCCAGTATGGCCTATATTGGCTCTTGTGCCAATAAAACAAACAACCTCAAATCGCGGAAGAAACTTTACGAGAGCTGCTACTATTTACCATCCTGTCGGCGGCTTTCAGATTGCTATCCTTACCGCAAGCGGCACGCCTGAATAACAACTTCAACCTTAGAAATATCACGGCTTGATCAAAAGGAATGCTTTTCTCTTTTTCGGTCAGTTCAGCGCTGCAAGTGGGAAGTAATTAGCAGACCTCATGGTGTGAGTGACAGGTGTTGCTTATCGTAGTTTTTCGATTTCTAAGAGCATTTTTCTTCCAGTGTTTAGGAAGAGATTGACAATAACATCGATTGAAAATGCAGAAAATGAAATTGTTTTTAGAGGTTTTTCGATTATTTCATAAAACACTACATAAAATTTACGTTAGGAATAAATTATTATCACGTTTACTTTGATACTAATCTAGTTTTTATAAATTGAAAGTGCTCTTCTAATATTTTTTTTCATTGCAATATGTTTCTCAAATTTTTTATTTCGTAGTACTGTGAAATTATTTCTCGAAATTACGTACAAGCGATTTATTTAAAAAAAAAAAAAAAAAACCTTTCAGCTCATTGCCAATTTATTTCAGCCCCTCAGGGGCTCACCTTCTTTAGGTGAGTACGGGTGTCCCAACCCCGAGGTACCCAGGGATCTTTTCCTATCTCAAAGGATTTACTGTCTTTAGTAGATACGGGAGTCGCGACCCCGGGATACCATAGCGATCTTTTCCTTTTTAATTTCAATTTCCTCACGTCTAGACTACAGACCGTCTTTTTGCATTTCCTTGTTTTAAATTAGTTTTTTTCCAACTTTTCTAAATTTACTTTTTTTAATCATTTTGTATTTTGGATGGCTATTTTTTTCCTTTCCTCATTAAGATTTGGTTTGCATATATTAATTAATTGTACCTTGTGTTGTGTTTCTTTCCCTCGACGGTAAGCGAGGGAGCTCTCCATGAGAAGCAGTTGCCTTTTCATTGCTTCTTGCTTCTCATGGACAGCCAAAAGCCCCACGTGTTAGCCGTGCGTGGCGACCCATAGGACGGGTGGTACATTTCGGTCCCCGGTGTATCAATCGGCCGGTATCCTAGACACTTGACTGGGCTGCTCAAGGGGATCAAGCGAAGGGGTCACTCCTTGGGCTTGGCGTTAAGGGTGGTCACTGTCCCCGGGAGTGACTCCCAGCGTATAGGTTCCGGCTAGCACCATGGTAAGCGCCGAGGCTGGAAATGGCTAGAGCCGGTGGCTGCCATCCCTTGTTGGGCTCCGTGGTGGGCGGTGCCGTCGGGCCTGAATCTTTTCTAATATCATATGGGCTCTTCTCATCACGATTCACCGACATTTACCGTTGACGAACTTTCTTCTTACACTCGTTTTTTAATAATTTCTTTTGAAGATAAATTACAAAACAAATCCCCATTTGCTATTGAGAAAGCTATCAAAAGCATAGGTGGCGAACCTAAATCTGTAAAAAAGTTGCGATCTGGTGACCTCTTAATTGAAACTGTCTCATCTCTGCAAGCGAAATCTTTCCTTCTGGCTAAAACCTTTCTAGATCATCCAATTAATGTTACACCACATAATACGTTGAATACTTCCAGAGGAGTTATATCAGAAACTGAGTTGTTGGGCACTTCCGAAGCGGAAATCCTCTAAGGTTTATCGAAACAAGGAGTACAACACGTTAGACGCATAAAAATTAAAAAAGGCACTGAAATTTTTGACACCAAACATTTAATTCTAACATTCCGTACGACTAATCTTCCAACCTCTATCAAAGCGGGATATCTAAATTGTAAAGTCCGTCCATATGTCCCAAATCCTCTACGTTGCTTTAAATGCCAGAGGTTCGGACATTCGAAAACTAGCTGTCGATCTACTACTGTGAACTGTGCCCGTTGCTCAGAACCTGGTCACGAGGATGCGTCATGCACGAATATCGAATTGTGTTTTAACTGTAAAGGAAATCACTCAGCATACTCAAAGAATTGCCCCAAATGGACAATAGAAAAACAAATTCAATCCATCCGTGTTCATCAAAAATTATCCTATCAAGAAGCGAGAAAAGTCGTTGAAGCTCGAACTCCTGCATCAAAGTATCCATTATTTTCTTCAGCTATAAAAACTCCAACCATAAACAGTTTTCAGCAACCGATTTCAACAGTAAATAAACTTCCTGAAACTTCCACTTCTACAATTTATCCCTCTGAAGAAAAGGAAAAAACAATTACTGTTAAGATGAGCGAATGGTTAGCGCTGTTGGAAATTAAAAAGTCATGGGAAGAAACATCTTCCACCTCCTCTAAAAAACAGAAAAGAAAGAAAAACCCGCAAAAAGATAAGATGAATCTAAAATCTGTTAATAAAAATAAAGAAATAAATAAAACTGACGAAAAAGAAAAATTCACTGGTCTTACAATTCATCCACCAGATGACACTTTAAGTGACATGGATCAAGACCGAGAAAGCTCGGACTCGAAGAAACCTTCACCGAAGTCTTATAAATCAAAGTTCTTTAAGAAACCGAAGTGAAATCCTTTTCCTTTTTTTCCCTTTTTAATGTCTCTTTGCATTTCTTGGAACTGCCGCGGTTGCCGGTCTAAAATTGAGGATATTAAGTCAATTATTAATATGTACCAGCCTGTTTGCATTTGTCTTCAGGAAACCTTTTTGAAGGAAACAGTTTCGATTAAATTACGTGGATATAATTGTACTCGAAAAGATGTAGATACAGGAATTGGCTCCTCTGGGGAGTTTGCATCCTAACATCAAACCTTTATCCGAGTAATGCTCTTCCACTGTCCCCTCAGGGGCTCACCTACTATAGGTGAGTACGGGTGTCCCAATCCCGAGGTTCCCAGGGATCTTTACTCCCTTTCAGTTCGCTCTCCTCTACGCCTTCTGCTTTCTGCTATGTCTTTCCTTCCCTCGACGGCAAGCGAGGGAGCTCTCCATGAGAAGCTGTCGCCGTTCTGTTTGCTTCTTGCTTCTCATGGACAGCCAATGTCCCACGTGTTGGCCGTGCGTGGCGACCCATTTGAAAGACGGGTGGTGTACTGTGGTCCCCTGTACATCAATCGGCTGGTCGCTAGCCACCTAAGTGGTTAGTTTGCTAGGGATCAAGCGAAGGGGTTACTCCTTGGGCTTGGCGTTAAGGGTGGTCACTGTCCCCGGGGGTAACTCCGAGCGTATAGGTTCCGGCTAGCACCAAGGTAAGCGCCGAGGCTGGGAATGGCCAGAGCCGGTGGCTGCCTTCCCATGTTGGGCTCCGTGGTGGGCGGTGCCGTCGGGCCTGAAACACTTCTAATATCGTATGGGCAAATCCAAACGTGCTCCCTTCAGTGGGCAACCAATTGTATCAAATGTATTTACAAAACACTTTGAATCATTTTTCGTGATTAAAAGAACCAAAGATGAAGAAAATTTTCATACAGTTTCACCATTTTTAGTGGAAAAAGCTATATCAAGCACTGTCGGAGAAGTTGTTTCAATTCGAAAATTACGTTCTGGAGACTTGCTTGTGGAAGTGAATTCCCGCAAGCAAGCTCAACAACTTCTGAAATTGAAAGCATTAGCAACGATACCAGTAAATGTGAGTGCACATCGAACGCTTAATTCATCCAAAGGTGTTATAACCTGCGGTGAATTGTTTAATGTTTCACTGGAGGAAATAACTCAGAAACTAAGCTCGCAAGGAGTGACACATGTCCGTCGTATTACTATTCGACGTGACGGCAAACTTCTTGAAACGAAGCATCTAGTTCTCACGTTTAATTCCCCTAAGGCACCAGAATCGATAAAAGCATTATATCTCAAATTACCTGTGAAGGCATTTATTCCCAATCCCTTGAGATGCTTTAAATGCCAGCGTTTTGGCCATTCAAAGGCTAATTGTCGCGGCAAGATGACATGTGCTCGTTGTGCTGAAGCTGGTCATGAGAGCACTGACTGCACATTAAAAGAAAAATGCACAAATTGCAAGGGAGAGCATACCTCTTTCTCACGAGCCTGCCCCAAATGGAAGCTCGAGAAAGAAATTGTTACAACGAAGGTAAAAAAAGATATATCATTTCAGGAAGCCAGACGACTGGTGTTAGCGCAGACTCCAACAGAAGGTCGTAGCTACGCCTCCGTAACAAAATCACTCAGAAATTGTGAGGTACAAACAAAACCTGTAACCATTTTATCAAGCGAATCCGATTCTGACTTAATTTCAAGTCCAATAAAGGCAAAACCATCGGATTTTAAGAAAAGGTCACGCATATCAAAAGCCCAAAAGTCCTTGACTTTGAAATTTTCAAAGAAAGGTGCTTCCCTGAAAGATTTGAAATCTCGGAAGTCAGTTGCTCTTGAGATAGGCAAAGCTGGTCTGGCCACCAAGGACTTGCCTTCTTTATTTGGGAATCCATCTAATTCTGAGCTATTAAAAATCCATCCTTCAGAGGATGATGAAGATTTCCACATGGGTTGCGAACAGTCGGCAACTCCTCTCACTGGCGTTGATAACAGTCCCCCTCCCACTCATTAATGGCCTCTTTTATTTCCTGGAATTGTCGTGGAATTAGGACAAAGCTGGAAGACCTTAAAGCTCTCGTGAATTCCACACACCCTGTGTGTATAGCTCTTCAAGAAACGTTCTTGAAGTCAAATGTGCACTTGAAGTTACGTGGATATAATTGTGTCCGAAAGGATAACATTACTGGCTTATCTTCTGGTGGAGTGTGCCTTTTGACCTCCAACAGTTACCCCAGTACTATCCTAAACCTACACACTCCCTTGCAGGCTGTGGCGGTACAGGTGCACGTCAAAACCTTAGTTACAGTCTGTTGTATTTATCTACCACCGAATGATGTTATCTCTCAAAATGATCTTAACATTCTGGTTGATCAACTTCCAGTGCCTTTCATACTGCTAGGTGACTTCAATGGCCATGGTACTATGTGGGGTTCTGATAGAACAAATTCTCGCGGGCGACAGATAGAACAATTTATTTCTGATAACTGTCTCTGTCTGCTCAATACTAACGAGAAGACACATTTCCATGAACCCACAGGTACATTTCATTCTGTTGATTTGGCTATTTGCACTCCTGCACTTTTCCCCTTGCTGAACATTACAGTGGCAAGTGATCTCTACAATAGCGATCACTTTCCCTTGATCATATCCCATGCTGATGAGAACAATGCGACGCAATATCCACAGACTTACGTATTCCAGAGAGCAGACTGGGATACATTTACTAGGAAAGCAGTGATTACTGATGAAATGGTTACTTCTACTAGTATTACCAATGCGGTTCAAAATGTTATCGACTGTATCATTGGTGCTGCGAATGCTACAATTCCTAAGCGCTCATCCTTTCCACGAAAATATCACAAACCGTGGTGGAACGACGCTTGTCGTGAAGCTTATAGGAACCAAAAGAGATTATGGGGGATCTTTCGAAGATACCCTACAACTGAAAACCTCATTGCATTTAAAAAGGCAAGAGCAAATGCGCGCCGTATACGACGTCGAAGCCAAAGATCTTCATGGATAAGGTACGTTTCCTCAATCACCTCTACTACATCCAGCGCCCAAGTGTGGCGGAAAGTCCGGGCGGCCAATGGCATATATAGAGAGTTCACTTTTCCCGTATTAACCGTTGGATCGTCTTCTTACTCTTCCCCATTGAACATTGTGAATATCATGGGTCAAACGTTTGCTGATATCTCCAGTTCTACTTCCTGTAATTCAACTTTTCTCAAGAAAAAGAGACGGGCAGAACAACTAAAATTAAAATTCGAAACTCGCAGTTGCTTTTCATACAACTGCACATTCCGGATATATGAACTAAAGAAGGCTCTCTCTCGGACACGTGATACTAGCCCAGGTGTTGATGGAATAACATACAGCATGCTCCGCCATATGGATGAATCCTCTCTCTTTCATCTCCTTCACCTCTTTAACAGAATCTGGAATGAGCAAGTGTTTCCAGAACAGTGGCGAGAGGCGATTGTGATTCCTATCCTGAAGCCAGGGAAAGATCCGGTAGATCCTCTGAACTATAGACCGATCGCTTTGACTAGTTGCTTATGTAAAACATTCGAGCGTATGGTCAATTCACGTCTCATGTATGAAATAGAGAAAAAAGGTTGTATTTCACCCTTTCAGAGTGGATTTCGTCGAGGTCGATCCACAGTTGATAATCTTATTCACCTTGAATCTCAAATACGCAATGCGTTTGTTCGCCGAAACCATCTTGTTTCGATATTTTTTGACATTAAAAAGGCTTATGACCGTACATGGCGCTATGGTATTCTTAAAATTTTATTTGATATGGGGTTTAGGGGTAACCTGCCTGTTTTTATTCAAAATTTCTTAGAATTTCGTAATTTTCGTGTTCGTTTTAACCAAACGTTATCTAATACTTTTATCCAACAGGAGGGTGTTCCTCAAGGAAGTGTATTGAGTGTCACCCTTTTTATCCTTCATTTGAGTCAAATCCTCAAAGTCATACCATCATCTGTCTCTGGCACATTGTATGTCGATGACCTACAGATCTCTTGTCAGGGATCTAGTATGGCCTTAATAGAACGGCAACTTCAGAAAGCTGTTGACAAGCTCATAGATTGGTGCGATGAGAATGGGCACACACTCTCCCCTGAAAAGAGCTGTTGTGTCCATTTCTGTAGAAAACGAAGCCTCCACCTAGACCCTATAATTAATATTCGGGGAATTAGAATAGCCGTTGTGGATGAGGTTCGGTTTTTAGGACTGATATTTGATCGTAAACTCACTTTCCTTCCTCATATCCGTTATCCCCCTCAGGGGCTCACCTTCTTTAGGTGAGTACGGGTGTCCCAAGCCCGAGGTACCCAGGGATCTTTCCTTTTCTCAGGGGGTTTACCGTCTTTGGTAAATACGGGTGTCGCGCCCCCGGGTTACCCTAGCGATCCTTCTCTTTTTATTTTTCTAATTTCCATTTTTGTATCATTTGAATTGATATTTCATTTCTATTTATGTTGGATTTTGTTTGATATTTGAGTTTTACATTAAACCCATGTGTTGGCCGTGCATGGCGACCCGTTAGGGGCAAAGTGGGATCCTGGGGTCCCTTTGCGTTCTCTTTGGCCCATGCTGCTCCGTAAGTCGGGCGGCAGGAGTGAGCCCGCTCTTGTCAATCGGCTGGTGGTATATTTCTATGGGAACAAGGAAGTACTGCTCTAGGGTTAGGTCTGCAGTCTTTGTAGATCTATATTCCGGTACCACCCCTAAGGTAAGTACCGAGGCTGGAGAAGCCCAGAGCCGGCAACTGCCTTCCTTTATTGGGCTCCATGGTGGGTGGGGGCGTACTGGAATGAACATCACATAAAAATTATGGGTTCCCAAAACTTCGGTCCCGGCGGAGACATGCGTCCGTCAAACTCTCCTTTGGAGCACCATTTGCATTTTGATAAATTTTTCGTTATTAAAAAAATTGAAGGTAATTTTAAAACTGTTTCTCCTATTTTGATCCATAAGTCCATTATGGGAATGATTGGTGAAGTTGAATCTATTAAAAAAACAAAAATTGGTGACATCCTAATTGAACTTAAATCCTTGGAACAAACACAATTATTAAAATCATTGAAATCGATTGGAGAACATGCAGTCACTGTCACTCCTCATAAATCTTTGAATAATTCTCGAGGTGTAATATCCGAATCTGAATTTCAATCAGACTCTGAAGAAGAAATTCTTGAATGCTTGCAGGATCAAAACGTAACATCAGTAAAGAGAATATCTATTAAACGTGATAACCAGATAATTCCAACTAAACATCTAATACTGACTTTCAATATCCCTACACCTCCAAAATCTGTTCGTATAGCCTACATAAACTGCCCCGTTAAGAAATATATACCCAATCCATTAAGATGCTTTAAGTGCCAAAGATTCGGGCATTCTATGGCAGCCTGCCGCGGCAAAGAAACGTGTGGCCGTTGCTCGGAAATTGGGCACAACAGTAAATCCTGCTCCTCTATCCCGAAATGTATTAATTGCAAAGGTGACCATCCATCTTATACTCGGAAATGCCCTAGATGGATCGAAGAAAAGGAAATTCAAACAATAAAAGTCAATAAAAATATTTCTTTTGCCGAAGCACGAAAAATTGTAATTTCCAGGACACCGACTATTGGAGTGTCATATTCTTCTGCGGCCAAAACCTGCCCGTATTGTTCAAATAAAACAGCACCACAAACAGAAATATCATCTGATAATAACCCAATGCCTTCATCTAGGCAATATTCAGCTAATCACAATAGAGCCAATGATCCTGGAAAAGAAATAATACAAAACAAAACTGGACCTCCAAATATATCTAAAGTAAATGACCAAAAAAACCAAAAGGAAACTAACTTAGGAAATCTAAATGACAATAATGCCTTAAAAATACCACCCACTATTCAATTAAACAGTGGTAACATTACTCATAACAAAACATCTCGTATACCTACAACCAACAATAAAAAAGTAGAAACACCCAAAAGAACGTTAAAACTTTTCAAAGAAACAAAAGCTATGAGGAAGTCGCGAATACAGACAATGAAAAATAACTTGGACGGAAAAATAAGAGATTCCATTAAAAAACGTACACTTACTAAACAAGATTTTTTAAAACAATCAAGAATTGACGAATATGACGATACTGATGATTTTAAAATTCACCCATCTGATGATGACGTGATGTTCACTGACGGGGTAGAAGAGACTTTAAATACATCAAAGAAAAAATAAGCTTTTATGGCACTTAAACTTATTTCGTGGAATTGCCGTGGTTTAAAGTCCCACTCTGATGATATTAAATCGCTTTTAAATAAATACCAGCCCATTTGCCTCGGATTACAGGAAACTTGTCTTTCTCCTGACGATGTTATTAATATTAAATATTACAACATAATAAGGAAAGATTACACTCAAGGCGCAAGAGCTTCAGCTGGTGTAGCAATTCTAATCTCAAAAGATTTTCCCTTTATACAGATACCATTAAATGGCGAGATACAAGCATTGGCAATTCAGCTGCAGATTGATGTCCTTGTTACTGTTTGTTTTATTTACCTCCCACCTAATTATATTTGCACTCAACAGGAATTAGATGAATTAATAGATCAATTACCTGAACCGTTCTTTCTTCTTGGGGATCTCAACGGCCATAACCCAATATGGGGCAGTCCAGATATTAATATAAGAGGGAAACAAATAGAAACTCTAATTGATGACCACTGTATCTGTTTATTAAATAATAATAACCAAACATATTTTCATCAACCAACTCGGACGTTCCACACACTTGATTTAGCTCTTTGCTCCCCTTCTTTAGTCATCAAATGGAATTTCAATACAGAAGACGACTTGTATAACAGTGATCATTTCCCGATCATATTAAATTACATAGATGATGACATTAGATATCCTGAAAGACCGAAGAAATTCATATTTCAGAAAGCAAACTGGACACTATTTTCACAACTTGCTACAATAACATTGGAAATGGTACAAGATTATAGCATAGAAGACGCAGTCGACAAAGTTACAAATTTAATTATTCAAGCAGCAGATATAACTATTCCTAAAACATCAGGGAAAACACCAAAAATATGGAAACCCTGGTGGAATGAAGAATGCCGAATTACTATGAAAGAACTAAAGAAAGCTTGGGGAAACTTTCGACGCTATCCGACCACATCTAACCTAATTGCTTTTAAATTGGCTGGTGCAAACTTTAGAAGAGTCAAACGCGTAAGTAAAAGGAAATCTTGGCAAAATTTCATTAACTCCATAAATAATCAAATATCATCAAAAAAGCTGTGGGAC
Organism: Argiope bruennichi; assembly: GCF_947563725.1. NCBI lineage: Eukaryota > Metazoa > Arthropoda > Arachnida > Araneae > Araneidae > Argiope > Argiope bruennichi. The sequence goes on along the minus strand of NC_079161.1, from coordinate 42,386,412 downwards.
AAGATAAGAAAACTATCTGGTAGATATGATAGCCCAGTAGTATCCTTTTTGAATTACAATGGACAAGTCGTAACAGATATTAAAGAGATTGCGAACACATTAGGAGAAACTTTTGCTGCTGTTTCTAGTGCGAATTCATATTCGCCAGATTTTATTTTATTCAAGACAAATGAAGAGAGACAAGGTATAAATTTTAATACCGTTACAGACGAAGAATATAATTCTGATTTTTATCTTAATGAACTCAAACGCGCTTTGAGTAGATCGCATGCTACTTCTGCTGGTCCTGATAAGATCAATCTCCTCATGCTCACTCATCTAACTGAGACGTCCATGCATAACCTTTTAATTTTATTTAATAGAATATGGAAAGAACATAAGTTCCCCAATTCTTGGAGAAGAGCCATGGTAATCCCTGTTTTAAAACCTGGGAAAGACGCTAAAACTCCTAGCAGTTATCGACCTATAGCTCTCACTAGCTGTCTTTGCAAGGTATTGGAAAGGATGGTAAATTCTAGACTTATACATGTTCTGGAAAAAAAGAAATGGTTGTCGCCTTTTCAATCTGGTTTCCGAGTCGGTAGAGGAACAGTGGATAGTATTTTACAACTAGAAACTTCTATACGAGAGGCCTTCGTTAGTAAAAAACACCTTGTTTCAATTCTGTTTGACATGGAGAAGGCATATGATAAAACATGGCGATACGGAATTTTAAAAGACCTCTATGAAATTGGTTTTAGAGGCAATCTCCCAATTTTTATTAAGAACTTTTTAAAGACAAGAACGTTTCAAGTCCGAATAGGAAATATTTTATCTCGCAACTTTTATCAAGAGGAGGGTGTTCCTCAGGGTAGCGTTCTTAGTGTTATCCTATTCATTGTTAAAATAAATGGAGTCATGAAGCAATTACCAACGTGCGTGAAAGGCTCTCTTTTTGTAGATGATCTTGCAATTCACTGCTCCGGCACAGATATGGTCTATATTGAAAAGAAATTGCAAGAGGCGGTGAATAATATCAGTCAATGGAGCAGAGAAAATGGATTCCAGATTTCAACTCAAAAGACAAATGGCGTACATTTTTGCAGAAGACGTGGACTCCATTTGGATCCAAAAATTTTACTGAATGATTGCACAATTCCTATCGTAAAGGAAGCAAAATATTTAGGACTGATACTTGACTCTAAGCTGACTTTCAAATCTCATATAAATTACTTAAAAAGAAAGTGCATTCAATCTCTAAATCTTATCAAAATACTTTCGGGGACATCATATGGAGCCGAAAGCACTGCTATGATGAGAGTTTATAAAGCTCTTATACGTTCAAAACTCGATTATGGATGTGTTATTTACGGCTCGGCTGCAAAATCTACCCTGAACGCTCTTGATACTATACATCATCAGGGCCTCCGGCTGTGTCTGGGAGCATTTAGAACATCCCCGATTCAAAGTATCTATGTAATGAGCAATGAACCTTCATTAGAGTTGAGACGGGAGAGGCTTACTCTCAATGCTTTTTTTAAAATTAAAAGCGATTCATCTCACCCGATGCATTATAAAGTCCTTAATCCTATATATGGGTCATTATTTGCGCTAAAGCGTTCGTTCATCCCTTCATTCGGCTTCAGAGTTGGGGACACTTTGAGGAATTTTAACGTTACCGATTTTCCAATCTTGGAGAAAAATGATGAACTTCCACCTTGGGAGGAATTAAATATAAATTTTATTAATGAGTTTGAACACTTGCCGAAATCAACAACATCTGAAATCGTGTACAAAAATTTATTTTACGATCACAGAGATCGCTTTTCAAACTATGAGCCTGTGTTTACTGATGGCTCTAAAAATGAAGATCATGTTGGAGCAGCAGTTGTGATAGGAGATGTTACTATATCGGAAAGATTACACCAGTTTTGCTCAGTATTTACCTCAGAGATATATGGTATATATTTAGCTTTACTTAAACTGAATTATTTCGGAGGGAAATTTATTTTATATACAGATTCAAAAAGTGCAATCGATGCTCTGAAGAATGTCAATCCTCTTAGTCATCCTCTGGTTCTTAAATGTGCAGAAATGTACAAATATTTAACCAATAAAGGTCTGTATATTGCTTTTTGTTGGATTCCTGGCCATGTGGGTATTGTAGGTAATGAGGTAGCTGACAAGGCATCTAAAACGGCTACGCTCACGGTGGAAAACTTTGTCCCACTGAAAGATTCTTTACAAGCTGTTAGGAATTGGATCAATAAAAAATGGCAAAGAAATTGGGACGAGCAGCTCACAAATAAATTACACGCGTTTTGGCCTTTTATCGGTTGCATTAACACATCTAATTTAAGCAGGAAACAAAATGTAATATTGACTCGCCTTAGAATCGGTCATATAAAAATTACGCACAAGCACTTGCTTTGTTCAGAGCCTGCACCTATTTGTTCTCATTGTCAATGCATTCTTTCAGTGCGGCATATTTTAATAGAGTGTCAAAATTTTAATACATATAGACTCGACCGATTTGGAACAAATAACGTTACCTTAAGCCAACTGATTGGAGAAAATCCCCATCCAAACCTTTTTAAGTTCCTTAGAGATGTAAATATTTATAATCTCATTTAAGTTCTTTTCTTTAAACTTTAAAATTTTCATTTACTGAACTGGTTACTATCACATAAAATATGAAGAATGTGCATATCTAGTGTTTTGGCGCAGTTTAGTCAAATATGGCTCTTGCGCCATAAAACGCAACTCAACCAACCAACCATATCCGTTATCTGCGGAAGAAGTGTGAGAAATCACTTAATATTTTGAAGGTTCTTTCAACTACATCATGGGGTGCGGACCGAACATCTCTACTTCGCATCTATCAGTCTGTAGTACTCTCGCGTATTGATTATGGGTGCGAAGTGTATGGTTCTGCACGTACTAGTGTTCTAAAGCAATTAGATACTGTGCATCATACAGCTCTCAGGATCTGTTCTGGAGCGTTTCGAACTTCTCCCGTGCACAGCTTATATGTCGTTTGTCACCAATTGCCGCTAAATCTACGTCGCAAAAAGTTGTGCGTCCAATATTTTTTAAGACTGAAATGTCATACTACTCACCCTATGCGGGACATGAATATTCCTGTTGGCATTGGCCGATTATACAATGCTCGTCCCTCTAATATCCCTCCTTTTTGCGAGAGGATGAAACAATTACTTGCCAACTCAGATCTTTGTAATGTCCAAATCCATCCGATAAATTTTATATCCCTCCCACCTTGGGATATTCCACAAATTTCATTTCATAATCCATTTTCTACTTTTGATAAAACTACAGTTTCACCCTCCATTTTCCAACAAATTTTTAATTATCACCGATATAAGTTTTCAGATTACACTGCTGTCTTTACGGATGGATCGAAAACTGCTCATCATGTGGGATGTGGTATCGTCTTTTCTGAAAATATTTTAAGTATACGATTAGACAATACTCACTCTGTTTTAACGGCCGAATTAATGGCAATCTTATTTGCACTAGAAAAAATTTCCACTCTTGGGGAACAAAAATTTTGTATTTATTCCGATAGTATGAGCGCTCTTGAAGCTATTGGTAATCATCATAATATGACGCATCCAATAGCCATTGATAGTTTATGTCTTCTACGAACTCTGCAATCTAAAAGCATAGATATAATATTTTGCTGGCTACCTAGCCACGTTGGCATACATGGAAATGAGAAAGCAGATGTTGCAGCTAAGGAAGCATCAGTATATTTACAACGACCACTTCCCTATCTTGATGCGAAGAAGTATCTATCTCATCATATTCATTCATTATGGCAAGAATCGTGGGACCTCCAAATATCTCCCCTCAGGGGCTCACCTACTATAGGTGAGTACGGGTGTCCCAATCCCGAGGTTCCCAGGGATCTGTACTCCCTTTATGTTTACTCTCCCCTCCGTCTTCTGCTTTAGACTGTCATTCTTCTTTCCCTCGAGGGTAGGCGAGGGAGCTCTCCATGAGAAGCTGTCGCCGCTCTGTTTGCTTCCTGCTTCTCATGGACAGCAAATACCCCCACGTGTTTGCCGTGCGTGGCGACCCATTAGACGGGTGGTACATTTCGGTCTCCGGTGTATCAATCGGCCGGTATCCCGGGCATTTAACTGGGCTGCTCAAGGGGATCAAGCGAAGGGGTCACTCCTTGGGCTTGGCGTTAAGGGTGGTCACTGTCCCCGGGGGTGACTCCCAGCGTATAGGTTCCGGCTAGCACCATGGTAAGCGCCGAGGCTGGGAATGTCTGGAGCCGGTGGCTGCCATCCCTTGTTGGGCTCCGTGGTGGGCGGTGCCGTCGGGCCCGAAACCTTCTCTAAGTCGCATGGCTTCTACTATTTCTAACCATTGTAATGCGTTTTCTAAATTTTTTGTTATAAGTGCTGAGAAAAGTTCATTGAAATTTGTTTCACCAATTGTTATTCACAAATGTATAACTAGTCTCATTGGAGAAGTTAGTAATATAAAAAAATTATTTAATGGTAACCTTCTTATAGAAGTGAAAAATAAACAGCAATCAGTAAACATTGAAAAGCTAAAAATGATAGGGGAAACCCAAGTCACTGTTGCAGCCCATCGATCTTTAAATCATTCTAGAGGCGTTATATCGGAACGAGAATTCCAGACGGACCTTGAGGAAGACATCCTAAATTGTCTCAAAGAACAAAATGTAATAGCTGTTCGTAGAATCACGATTAAAAAAAACAATCAAATCCAGCCTACAAAGCACCTTATCTTAACATTCAACACTCCTGTTTTACCAAAATCTGTGAAAATAGCCTATATAAACTGTTCTGTTAAACCATACATACCGAATCCCATCCGATGTTTCAAATGTCAGAAATTTGGACACACCATAACTGCATGCAGGGGAGACAAAGAAATTTGTGCTCGATGCTCCCTTCCTGATCATAATAGTAACAATTGCACTTCGACAACACCAAAATGTTTCAATTGTAGCGGTGACCATCCGGCATACTTCCGATCATGCCCACGTTACAAAGAAGAAAAAGAAATTCAAACAGTTAAAATCACAAAAAACATACCTTTTCCAGAAGCTCGAAAAATAGTAACAGACAGAACACCTAAACCAGGTCTCTCGTATTCTGCTGCATTAAACTCAACAACTGAACGAAATTCGCAGCCAATACCTAAACCGACTGTTAATAATCCTGTAACACCTTCAAATACCAACCCAGATACTGTAACAATAAAAAGAAGTGATTGGCTCGCACTTCTTGAGATAAAAAGATTATATGAAGAAAATTCCTCCCAGCCTCCTAAAAACGTTAAGCGAAAAAAGATTTTGAATAAAGTAAAAGCTCGTCAACATCTTGAAAAAGAAAATAAAAAACATCAAATCGAGGAAAAGGAAGAACAACTGACAATTCATCCATCAGACGATTCTATAAGTAGCATGGATGAGGACAAAGTTAATTCTGATTCTACTCACATGACATCCGAACATTTTAAATCAAAATTTTTTAAAAAACCCAAATAATGGCTATTCATTTAATCTCTTGGAACTGTAATGGATACCGCACCCATTCTGATGACATCAAATCTATTTTGAATAAATATCAACCAGTTTGCTTAGGGATCCAAGAAACACATCTCAACTCTATGACTGACGTGAGAATAAAAAATTATAAAATAAATAGAAAAGATTATTTACAAAATACTCGTGCTTCTGGAGGTGTCGCCACTTTCATACCCAGCTGTTTTCCATCCAAGAATATTGATATTACCTCTCCACTGCAGGCTGTAGCTGTACAAATTCAGATCAAATCTGTAATTGCCGTCTGTTTTGTGTACCTTCCACCTAATGACACCATTCACCAGAAAGATCTTGATGATCTTATCAAACAGTTACCAGCTCCCTTTATTATTCTTGGAGATTTTAATGGGCATAATACGCTTTGGGGTAGCACAGATACAAATGCAAGAGGTCGACAGATCGAAAAACTCATTGATGATCATTCTCTTTGTCTTTTAAATGATTCAAATGTTACTTATTTTCATCAGGCAAATAAAACTTTTCACACCATTGATCTAGCCATTTGCTCACCTTTACTTGTTTCCCATTGGGATTTCTCAGTTTCAGACGATCTATTCAATAGTGACCATTTTCCCATTATTTTAAAATATTCAAAATCTGATGTTAGCCTTCCCAGGAGACCTGAGCGTTTTATTTTTGACAAAGCCAACTGGCAACTTTTTAGATCACATTCCGAAATTACAGAAGACATAGTAAAACAGCCAAATATTGATAATGCAGTAGATTTAATAACAAAATGCTTGATAAAAGCTGCTGAAATAGCAATTCCGAAATCCTCTGGAAATTTGCCAAGGTTTTACAAACACTGGTGGAATGAAAAATGCGCTGCTGCTAAAAAAGCACAAAGAAAGGCTTGGGATAAATTCAGAAGATATCCTACCACCCCAAATTTTATTGCCTTTAAAAAATCTAAATCCTTTTTTAGAAGAATTAGACGAGAGAGTCAGTTTAACTCCTTCCAAAAATATGTTAGCTCCATCCACGGACATTTGTCTTCCAAGCGCATGTGGGAAAAAGTTAGGAAAATTTTAGGGAACAATAAATCATATCAGAAACTTTCATTCTTACACAGCAATGGAAATTCCATCACTGATACAAAAGATATAGCGAATACATTGGGTACAGCTTTTGCTAATGTAGCCAGTGAAGAATCGTATTCTCAAAGTTTTATTACCTATAAAAAACAACAAGAAAAAAGAAAAATTGATTTTAATACCTTAGCGTCATATGCTTATAATGCTGATTTTCAGCTTCATGAACTTAAGCGAGCATTGCAGAACTCGCATCCTACAGCACCTGGACCTGACGGCATTCATCATGACATGATAAAAAATTTGAGTTCCAATTCGTTAAATTCGCTTCTAATTTTATTCAATAGAATATGGAATGAGCATGTTTTCCCAACGTCCTGGAATCGAGCAACGATTATTCCCATTCTAAAACCTGGTAAAAATCCAGAGCTTCCATCAAGCTACAGACCTATAGCCCTTACCAGTTGCCTCTGTAAGACTCTGGAAAGAATGATCAATGCTAGATTAATCCATGTTCTAGAAGAGAAGAAACTGCTCTCTAAATATCAGAGTGGATTCAGACATGGTCGTAGTACTTTAGATAACATACTAATCCTGGAAACGGCCATCAGGGAGGCGTTCATTACCAAAAAACATCTAGTATCTATTTTTTTCGACATGGAGAAAGCATATGATCGTACTTGGCGGCATGGCATTTTAAAAGATTTACATAATATGGGTTTTCGTGGAAAATTGCCAATATTTATTCAAAAATTTCTTCAGAAAAGAATTTTTAACGTTCGTATTAATGATGTTTTATCTGATGATTTTATTCAAAATGAAGGGGTACCGCAAGGGAGTATTTTAAGTGTTGTTTTATTTATTATTAAAATTAATGGAATTATGGAAAAACTTCCACCATATGTTCATGGGTCATTATTTGTCGACGATTTTCAAATCCATTGCTCAAGTACTCACATGCCCTTTATCGAACGACAATTGCAAGCTGCTGTCAAATCTATAACGGAATGGTCTGATAAAAATGGTTTCGTCCTTTCTACTCAAAAAACCGAATGCACTCATTTTTGTCGAGTTCGTGGATTGCACCCCGACCCAGAAATTCAGTTAAATGGCACAGCTATTCCCGTTGTGCCGGTCGTTAAATTTTTAGGCCTCTTATTTGATTCTAAACTAACATTCCGTTCTCATATTCTTCATCTAAAGAAAAAATGCGCTCAGTCTTTAAATATTCTCAAAGTTTTGTCAAATACAACGTGGGGATGCAATACTTCAACTCTATTAAAAATTTACAAAAGTGTCATTTTATCAAAATTAGACTATGGTAGCGTGATTTACAACTCAGCAGCAAAGTCTATTCTGCAACAGCTTGACGCAATACATCATCAGGGGCTCCGACTTGTATCAGGGGCTTTTAGAACTTCTCCTGTTCAAAGCTTATATATAATAACTAAAGAACCAGGTTTACAATTACGACGCCAGAGATTTTCTCTCAAATACTTTTTTAAAATAAATCAGAATCCGTCACACCCTTTATATGACAGAATCGTGAATCCGATTTATGGACAATTATACGAGAAAAAGATTTCATTTATTCCATCATTTGGTTTTAGAATCCGCCCTCTTTTAGATCGTTTTAACCTAAAGAACATTGACATTTTAACTAAAGAAGACGAAATTCCTCCTTGGACATGCAAAAACATTCTAACTGTCGATGATTTTAATAAGCTACCAAAATCTACAACTGCACCATCTGTGTACATACAAATTTTTTGTGATCATAGGCAGTCGTTTGAAAAATACGGCACTGTTTTTACAGATGGTTCCAAAATCGGTGACCACGTTGGCTCAGCTGTAATATTTGACCACATTGTACTTTCCAGAAAGCTAAACAAACATTGTTCTGTTTTTACCTCGGAGATTTTTGCCATCTACACTGCTTTAAGAGCGATAAGACTATTATCAAAGAAAGACTGGATCATATATACCGATTCAAAAAGTTCAATTGAAGCAATTTTGAACTCATCCAGACAAAGCCATCCTTTAGTGCTCAGTACAGTAAAACTATATTTTAAATTGCTGGATCGTAATTTTAATATTCTATTTTGTTGGATTCCCGGACACGTTGGTATCCTTGGGAACGATCAAGCTGATGTTGCCGCAAAAACAGCTAATTCAAATGAAGAAACCTTTGTCCCATTTCAAGACTTAGATCAAATTCTAAAGCAATGTTCACTTCGTATATGGCAGAGTACTTGGGACTCGCAACTTGATAATAAATTGCATTCCATCCAACCATTTATTTCTGGGTTTAAGAATGACTCTCTCAGCCGTAGAATGAGTGTTGTATTAACAAGGCTTCGCATAGGTCATACTCATTTTACTCACAAACATTTACTTCATTCAGTCACAGCTCCAATTTGTACAAAATGTAATGTTATAATTTCAGTTCGGCATATCATATGTGAATGCCCTAAATACCGCTTTCTAAGAGCAAAATATTTCGGCAGTGATTATCCAAATTTGAAAGATATAATTGGCGAACCTTTCCATATTAATGTATTTTCATTTTTACTTGACATTAATTTCATGCATAATATCTAAAATTCTATTTTCACCTTGTTATTTTAACTTTACATCCCCTTACTGAAATGAGTTTATTTTTTTGTATTTTAAGTTAATTCGAGTTTGGCACAGCTTGGCCAGTATTGGCCCTTGCGCCATAAAAAATCAATCAATCAATCAATCCAAATATCTAATAAATTGCATTTCATTAAATCACGCATTACATTATGGCCAATTGTCCCAGTGAGAGAACTTGATGTCAAGTTGACACGACTTCGCATTGGGCACACCCGTTTCACCCACAAACACCTTTTGTTTGGTGAACGATGTCCAACTTGCGCATCATGTCAAGTCGAATTTACCATCGTTCATATTTTAATCGAATGCCCAGTTTTTAATAGAAACCGGCTGCATCATTTCGGAACATCAAATTTGAACATCCGTGACTTATTGGGAGAAAATCCTCATGCGAACATTTTTAAATTTTTAAAAGAAATTGGGTTTTTACATCTTATCTAATTTTATAATTCATTAGTAAACTTTTGAAGATTTATATTTTTATAATACTCGATATTACTATTGACAAATTTTAACACCTAGATTAAAATTTTTTAAAAACTTTTTTATCTCATTTTACCATATGTTTGGCGCAGCATAGCCAAATCTGGCTCTTGTGCCATAAACATCAAACTCAAACAAACTCAAAAGCTCTTCCACTGCACACGTCATTGCAAGCTGTTGCTATACAAGTACATTTTAAATCTTTAGTTACCATTTGCAACATATACATTCCACCACATGATAAAATTAATCAACATGATCTTAATTTATTAGTAGATCAGCTGCCAGAGCCATTTGTGTTGGTCGGAGATTTCAATGGACATAGCAGTTTGTGGGGTAGTGATGATACAAACCTCCGAGGACGACAGATTGAAAAATTGATTTCAGATTATTGTCTCTGTCTCCTTAATAAAGATGAGAAAACTTATTTTCACGAACCAACACGGACATTTCATTCACTAGATTTGGCAATTTGTTCTCCTTCTCTGTTTACGCTGTTAGATTTTAATATTGTAAGTGACCTATATGGTAGCGATCACTATCCATTGCATCTCTCCTACGCTGATAATATTTGTGTGACTGAACGACCACATAGTTTCATATACCAACGAGCGGACTGGAACAATTTCACGCAGTTGTCAGTGATTACTAATGCAGTGGTACAGACTGCAAATATTAATGATGCAGTAAAAGACATCACGAAAACTATAATCGAGGCTGCTGATTCTTCGATTCCGAAACGTTCTTCAAAACCTCATCGTTTTCGCAAACCATGGTGGAATGATGCATGCCGTGAGGCGTACAAGAAACAGAAAAAATTTTGGAACATATTCCGCCGTTATCCTACAACGTCAAACCTCATCGCCTTTAAAAAGGCTCGGGCATTTGCACGTCGAGTGCGGCGGCAGAGTCAAAGAGAATCTTTCATACGCTATGTCTCTTCAATCACCTCTTTAACATCAAGTAAACAACTATGGAGGAAAGTTAAAGCAATAAATGGTATCTATAGAGATTTCACTTTTCCCATATTGAAGATTGGGACAGACGTTTTTTCGTCACCAGAAGATATAGCTCGTGTTATTGGACACTCATTTGCTAAAGCATCTGGTGTGAGCTCCTATTCCTCTATCTTCCAAGTAATTAAGAATAATGCTGAAAAAACGCCTATCGATTTTAATACTAAGAGACATTTTTTATATAACTGCGACTTTCAAATGTTTGAATTGAAGAAAGCTTTATCTCAGTGTCGAAATACTTCACCTGGGCCAGACGGTATTTCATATCATATGCTTCGTCATTTAAATGAAGATTCACTCTGTAATGTCCTTCATTTATTCAATCGTATTTGGAAAGAGAGAGTATACCCTACACAATGGAGAGAAGCTATTGTAATCCCTATTCTAAAACCGGGAAAGGAGAGTACAAACCCTATGAATTACCGTCCCATTGCACTTACCAGCTGTTTATCCAAAACCATTGAACGGATGGTGAATGCAAGATTGATTTATATCCTGGAGACCCAAAATTTGCTTCCACCTCATCAATGTGGATTTCGTAAGAAACGCTCGACTGTTGATAATGCTATTTATCTGGAGACACAAATTCGCAATGCCTTCCTTCAAAGAAACCATTTGGTCTCGGTTTTCTTTGATATTGAGAAAGCCTATGACCGAACATGGCGTCATGGCATTTTGCAAATATTGAAGAGTTTTGGTTTTAGTGGTAACTTACCTATTTTTATACAAAATTTTCTATCTTTTCGTAATTTTAAAGTTCGCATCGGATGTACATTGTCCGATTCTTTTATCCAATCAGAGGGGGTTCCCCAAGGCAGTGTTTTGAGTGTAACATTATTTATTCTCCATATATCTAATATACTTTTAGAATTGCCTCATTCTGTCAAAGGTACTCTCTATGTGGACGACCTGCAGATCTCTTGTCAGGGATCATCTATACAATTAATCGAAAGGCAACTTCAAATCGCTATTAATAGCATTCTTGCATGGTGTGAAAAGAATGGCCATACCATATCACCTACCAAAAGTTACGTTGTACATTTTTGTAGGAGAAGAGGCTTGCATCCAGACCCTGATCTTCGCATTCGCAATCATTCCATACCAGTTATGAATGAAGTACGATTTCTTGGGATAATTTTTGATCGCAGGCTGACCTTCCTTTCGCACATCTTGTGTTTGCGTAAGAGGTGTGAAAAATTATTAAACATATTAAAAGTATTATCTAACACCTCATGGGGAGCAGACCGTACTTCTCTCCTTAAAGTTTATGAATCTGTAATTCTTTCTCGTATTGATTATGGTTGTACTGTGTATGGTTCTGCATGTGCTTCTAATCTGAAAAAACTCGACCCTATCCATCATTCTGCCTTAAGAATTTGTTCGGGTGCCTTCCGCACATCTCCTGTTGATAGCCTTTATGTGGAGTGTCATCAAACTCCTCTCCTTCTCAGACGGCAGAAATTATCAATTCATTACTACTTGAAAATCTTGTCGATACCCAACCATCCTTAGAGATCTCAGTTTGTAAACCAGTCTCTCGACAGACTTTATAATGCCCGTCCTTCTAGAATACGTCCCTTCCTCGATCGCACCAAAAAAATGTTGCTAGACACGTGTTTTAATAGTTTACAAATCCAGCAGGATACTATTCATCACTATCCACCTTGGAATGTACCCTCTGTCCGACTCTTGAATCCATTTGACTATTTCAATAAGAATACCACTAATCCAGTTGTTCTACAACAAATCTTTTATTATCATCGTTCTCAATATTCTGACTATAGAGCTGTTTTTACAGATGGTTCAAAAGCAGATGAACATGTGGGTTTTGGAGTCATTATTGATGATGTCAGTTATAGTCGCAAACTTTCTCCCTTGTTTTCAATTTATAGTGCAGAAGCAATGGCAATCCTCCATGCTCTGCAACGTATATCTTGTAGTCAATATAAAAGATTTTGTATTTATAGCGACAGTATGAGTGTATTACAGCAATTAAAAAACATTGAAAATGCCACTCACCCTATTTTATTCAATATCATCGATACAATCTCCTCATTGATAGACAGAGGCTATAATATTCTCTTCTGTTGGATTCCCAGCCATGTCGGTATTCTAGGCAATGAGAAGGCAGATACTGAAGCCAGAACAGCTTCTGTTGCTTTGGACCATTCTGTCCCCCTAGCAGATATACGCAATTCCGTAAAGAAATATATCCTAGCAAAATGGCAGGAAAGATGGGATTTGCAAATTAACAACAAGCTGCATCGTATTAAGCCTATTATTGCACTATGGCCCATTCTTCCTAATCGAAGATTCGATGTTAAATTGACGCGTCTTCGAATTGGACACACCCATTATACTCATAGACACTTACTCTCTAGGAATTCTGCACTAATGTGTTCAACGTGCAACGAAAGTCGAACTATAGACCATATTTTAACAAAATGCCCTAATTTTAACTCTTCACGTTTACACTATTTTAAAACAGACGCTTTAGACTTGAAAGACTTAGTGGGTGAAAGACCCCACCCAAATTTGTTTCTTTTCCTGAGAAATATAGGTATCTTGCCTCTAATTTAGGTTTTAATCAATGTTTTACTTTTTTTGAGATTTTACCTGTTTTTAACGCTTTGTAACAGTATGGCTTCATTCGATTTTTTAAAGAAAAGCTGCAACATTATTTAAAATCTTCGATTAATATTAATTTATATTACTTATTTTTGTATTTTTAAATTGTTTCATACATTAACCGTGTGTTTGGCGCAGCATAGCCGACACCGGCTTTTGTGCCATAAAACGCCAAAATCCAATCCAATCCAATTTATTTCAATATTTTAAAATGCTTGTTTGAAACATTAATTGCGATAAGTAACATTACGTTATAATTTTGTTTCTTCAGTATTCAAAAAAAATAATTGTGTAATTAGGGAATTTCATGCGATGTTTCACTTTCAGATATATCGATTTTCAGTATTTATCTGCATGATTAAAATTTTGTAATTAAATATTTTTTACAATATTTAATTGGCCAGTTATTCAGTAATGCTGAAATAACTGGACTATACAGTTGATGCGCCTTATGACTAACAAAAATAATTTCCAAAATATTTCTTTGTAATATTCATGATACAAATTTCACCTGGAAAAATTACTCAAATAATACAGATTATTTAGACTTATAATTAACCATTTGCAATTGGAATTTTTTGAATATCGCCAAAGAAAATTTCTACAGAATATTGAGTACTGTTTTAAAATAAATTGCAATTTTTGAAAAATCTCAGTTTTAAGTTTTTCGGGTGAGAATCAAAGCTCTCACTATTTTGCAATCGGATAACGACATACCGTTGGGTAAACGAATAATTTAAAAAAATCTGAATTTAAAAACTTTGTAAATACAGTTGCATTGATCTTATTTTGCTTTACTTAAAATATATTAATTTTGAAAATATTATTAAAAACCGGAGGAAAAATAGAAAAACAAAGAAACTTGTATCTCTACAATGCTTACATTTTTGTTTGAACTCGTCAAGTAGTGTGAAATGCCATAAGGTTTAAAGAATTAAACAAATATTCAATATTCATATATAGATTATTACGTTATAAAAAATATACGATTTAATATAATGAATGTTAATCTTTCCAAAAAACCCAATTTAATATGTTGGTTCTATACAGTTTAAATATCTCCTCCATTTTTAAATACACTTATTAATGAAAACTAATATATATATATATTTCATTAAAAGTCTCGTTCGTTAAGTAAATTCTGTACATAAGTTTAGTGTCTTATTTTCAAAAATAAATCGCATAAGCAATATCAATTCGAAAATCCTTAAATAAAAGCATGCTATAAAAAAGAAGCTTGTTAAATTTTATTTTTTTATTTATTTTTTAGATTAATTATTTTTTTATGCTAGAAAGCTTTAAAATCGTATGGATAAAATTAATTATAATAATTCGTATATTTATTCATTCCAGGTATATGCTTTCGTACGTTCAATTTTATGTCCATTATTTAAAACTTATGTACAGATGTATGTATTTATACAGACTTATCTACAGATGATTATCAAAATCTCAAAAGTAACAGCTCAGAACGCAAGTGAAATTTTAAAATGCTTAAAAGGACGCGAGCAGGAAGACACGTATCATATCGCCACTGATAACGATTCACTTCTCCTTATCTCACATTCCCTTCTTATTCTCTCACAGCTTGAGATTGCGGGAAGGTAAAAACTGGAATCCGTAAAAATAGGGGAAGCGACAGTTTGAAGGGAGTTCTTGTTTCCGTCTTTTTACGGGCCCGCCATTCTGAAGGGAGAAAAGATTCTGTGTTTTTCCGGCCTTGCCACATAGATTTTTATATTCGGCTTTCCTTTTACCGTTTGATTGGCGCAGTATAACCAAATATGGTTCTTGTGCCATAAAACAACAAGAAAACAAATCCGGCCTTGCCACTTGGAGGGTTAAAGTTAAAGGCCTCTCCTTTTCCAGTCTTCACGTTTTTCTGAAGTCGGAATTTTAAGCAATGCAACAGTCGCCGATTCCTGGTTCATGTAAAACAGTTTCACCAATAAAAACTTCTCTTTTTCATTCAGCATTCTTGTTCACATGCAACGGAGCAACGTTTCTGAATCAAGAGCGTAAATATTTATAATCGCCTCTTTCATTTGCAAATTCCCAACTAAGTCGTTCGTACCAGCGCCATCTGTCCTCAGTTTTTTTAATTATTTTTCTTTTCTTATCTTAAAAAACATCTCGTGACGAATCAATGCTAATCCTACAAACCTTTTTTCATTTTGGTTATTTCTTTGGGTTTTATGAATTTTTAAAAATTTTATGGCCTTTTTGTCCACCCTATATTAAGATACTGCCTCCGTTTCAGAAAATACCTTTTCCAGAAAAATTTTTAAGTTTCTTTTTCACTTTGAGAGTTATCCTACACTTAAACTGAATGGCTTAGACGCCGTAAGGTAGACGCGAAGTTATTTTCAAATAAAGAACTAAAATACTTAAATTGACTTTCTAAAGCTTGTGCCTTTTTATTGGCCGTTAGTTTCGGGTCCCTTTTTTTACTGAGGCTGTAAAAATCATGAAGTTTATTTCGAAAAAAGAAGTTGCTATCTATGTTTTTTTCTAAAAGTTTTGAACAGGATGTTCCGCAATAAAAAAAATTAATACGAAGCGACATCTGAGTTGTATTTATGTTTTTCCCCATTTGCAAAGCTATTGTCGAAAAAAAATTTCAAAAATGGGAATCTTTCAAATAATATAAAAATCAGATTATGGCCATGGAAAATATTGCTGAAAATTAACTGGATTGCGAGAATCCATCTCTTTGTTATTTTAGTGATATATTCATGAAAAGTCCCCAATAATTCTGAAAAAATATTTTTAAAAAAACTGGTTAAATACTTAGAATGTCGTATGTACAAGAAGTCGGAATACCAAAATATTAAAAAAAAAAAAATCCCACAGTAAAAGAAGTTTTAAAATTCGTATCGATATTCAAAGAGGGAAAAAATATCGTTTGGGGCAGAATAGTCAACACCATGGCTCTTGTGCCAGTAAAATCCAAAAAAGAAAACATAATTGTTACATTAGGAAAGATGAATGGATTAATTGTTACTGCCGCGTACATAAATGCATGATATATTTACTAGATGCTTTCTATGTTCAGATATTCGCTCGTGTATTGATAGTATTGTTACAAACCTGTAATTTTGCTTCCCATCACGAAGAGTGTCATCGTAAGAAAGACCGTTTTAACGATCAGACCTATGGGTGCTGATCGGGTGAAGCGTCAGTGAACTCAGAACTTGGCGACAAAAGGGGCAATGCTGGAAACTTCGAGAATTTTCACAATCCATCGAACAGGAACTGAGATACGCCCTGATTGGCCCAGAAGGTTCTCAGCCCGCCTCCCGGAAACTATAAAAGGCCGGCTCTCTCAAGCTGCAGGTCATCGTGAATTGTGTGTGGTGAATTGAATTGTAGAAACTGTTACTTGTCGTCGACAATAAGACTTCGAGAGGATAGCGAAGCAACGGCGGAGTGCCAGCGTCGTGTGGAGCTATTGCTGAACTGAATTGTGGGCATCGAGTCCTGTTGTCTCTGTGGAGGCAGCATCGTGTCGTGTGTAGTAGCCAGTTGTGAGAAGTAGTGAGTCGGCAGCTAAACACTCGTCTGGAGAGACCGTAGAGCGAAGCTCCGAGGATCCCCTCTCTTGCTGGATTCTGTCTAGCCACTTTGTGTGCTGAGGTCGATTACTACTTGTGGGCTACTGTTGTTTATGTGCTGCTGTGTGTTCGTCTCTCCTATAAATATTTGTCGTCTGTGTGTCGTCTGTCTTCGTGTAAATAAATGTCGTCGTTGTTTTCTACTGAGGCCTGCTGATTGTGTTCTCATACCATACACTCACTAACAAAGCGAACCCGGTTGTGAAATTCCATAATAGTACATTGATGTAGTTATGTCAATTAATTTTAACGAACTATATCGTATTATACAAAACGAAAATGTTATTTCAAATTACTAAAGATGGCACCTCAAGATGTTCCAATAACGGTCTGTCTGTACTTTCGCACGCATGTAAACGCGATAAGTCAAAAATGCAAAGATTTGGATAAATGAAATTTGGTATGCGATTTCATTACTAAAATTGTAGTGAAAATTTTCAGCTTCAATTGGCCGATAAAATACGTGCAAGATGCATATATGGCTCTCTTTATTATACTACGAAATATACAACTCTCATGTGCGGAACTATGCAAACGAAATTCTGAGCACTCGTGACGTTCACGATTTTCCTTCTCCAAGATTCTCAATTGCATGCAGTTGGAAAGGGGGATATCTATTTTAGAAAAAATGAATGAAAATTTCTCAGTGACCACTGACACGGGGTACATTAATGCTTGTTTAATTGACAGTCTGTGAGCAGGATATCTCGAAAACAGAACCAACAACAGATATGAAGGTAGGTAAGTGATTTTTTTTCCTTAAAATTTTTCGGATTTCGTTGCAATTATCATAGAAATCCCTCTACGGGAAATCTGCCCGTTTGTCCGCTATCATGTTCACGTGCACATGTTAACATGATAGCTCAAAAGCGGATATAGCTAGATAAATGAAATTAAGTATATAGAATGGTCTAGATTTTTTAGATCTGAGTTAATCTTTAGATCTTAAATCCACCAGACAGATTAAATCTCTGTCAATTTATTTGACGCAGTAAATCAAGAGTGCAGCAAACAAGAAATTAAGCATATAGATTTATCAGTCAAATTGTGTATCTATATAAAATATTCACGCAAATCAATCAAAATTTCGAGCTTTCACCCGTCTATATTTTCGAGCAAAATTAATAAAATAGATACAGATTAAAAAAAAAATTGAAATTAGCGATAGTAGATTTCATTTTAAGTTATCATGTGAGAACATTATTAAGTCATTATTTTTCTTAATTAAGTCATTAACCAGTTTAAACCGGTTTTAAACAATCACGAGACTTCTCTATCCCTCTCTCATATATAATTTTTTTAAACTTTCATTTTCAATTTTTCTAGCTGACAAACAAATTTTTGGAGCTCGATTGACTTTGGGATGAAATAACAGCTATGATGTCATAGTTCTACGTCAACCTTTTAAAAACGCATCTGCTGTCAAAGAAGCATGCGTAATAATAAAACAGTACTGGTAAAAGCAGGTCAACCTTTTAAAAATCTGTTTTCAAAGAAGCATGCATAATAATATTGCAATACTGGTAAAAGCAGGTAAAAAAATATATGCGATTAAAAGATGATGGAAATTGCCATTTATGCTTTATTCATTGCCTACGCGATTTCGAGCTTCAAAACCCCCTAACCAAAACAACATAATGTTCTCACATGATAATAGATTCACAAATAAAATTTGAATGTGGTCTCATCAACAACATTATATCAAATTGGTAGCCAATTTATAGATAGGGAGATATTCAAAACACATTCTGAGTTATATTCATGATGTATTGTAGCACAAAACATGCCATTATTAAGACAAAGTCTATTTGGTAATTACTTTTACGGCATTCGCAATAAATCGTCATTATCTGCGTGTAATCTTCTGAAAATCGTCAGTAAACCCAAGAATGAAGCCATTTTGGAATAATTTATCATGGGAGCCATTGTTAGAATGGAGTTGTAAACAAAGGTATGAAGCCATCGTTTATAATGATGTTTGGCGACCATTCACCCAATATCTAACGCTTTATGCAATGTGAGGCGGATAATTCTTTATTAAATAGAATGCGAGGAAGTTATAGAGAGACCTCTTCCTCTAATTTTATATCTATTTATTGTGGTATTCAACAGCATAGCATTTACGGACAATGCATCTTAATCGGAAGATTTGCCAACTGGTTTTCTTTAGATTAATTTATTACAAAATATATATAACCGAAATTAGTATTACGGAAATTTTACGGTTGATGGAGCACCCGCCTCGTTCTCGAGGCTATCTCCTTCCTTGATTAGTAAAAGCCTGTATATACATGATCATTTGCTACACGACCTGTACTACGGTGGTGTAGCAAATGGTTATCTTTTCAGGCTGGTCTTTTGTCAAAGGCAGGGGTGGGAGTAGTAGTGGGGAAATTAATATTAGAAAACGTTTAATTTGTATATGATGAGGCATAGATGGCAGTATGACTTCTATAATTATAAGGAAAAATTTTTAAAATGACCGTATTTTCAAAAAATTTAAAATTTTCAAATATTGTTTTCTAAGACAGTTTTTATGGTTAAAATCTATTCAAGTTTCTCGTTTTTTTCTTTCGCAAACAGTTGTAAAATTTCATATTGGACAATTTAATAATTGATGAATAAAAGCATCTATGGAACTTATATATTTAAATTATTTACTAACTATATTCTTGACACATAACACATATTATTTATTTTATTGAGCTCACTTAAATTATCTACTTAGAAAATTAGTTTCAAAAAAAAGTTTCAGTGCCAAAATTTGAACTAAACATTTCTCATTAAGTTCCATAAAAAGTTAAACCATTATTTTTTTAAAAAAATTATTAATTCAGAATTTATTTTCTTTTCTTTATATTCTTGAAGCAAAGAAATGTTATCTAAACTATTTTCTAAACCCCCTATAACGAGAATTTAAATATTGCAGGTCACAATACAATATCTTATTAAATCTTATTTTTATTCTACTATATATACTGGTTAGCGGAAATACATGTTGTGAAATGTCTGTTATTTGTTATAAAATCTGAGGGAAATGCTAGAGGAGAGCTCTTTTTTTATGATTAACTTAAGCATGATATAGAGAAGAGCCATGACGATTATCATTCTTGCAACTGCAGTTTATAATTGCAAATAATTATAACCAAGATAATGGGGGGGGGATAATATCTTTATTAAATCTTTGTTCTATCCTAATATATATATTCTGGGTAGCATAAATCTTCTTTACCATCATGCATATCTCAAATATAATGATCGTTTCATCATTACATGTTATGAGGTTTGAGACTGAAACATTAGAGAAGAGCTCTTATTTGCTCACTGAGCTGTGAAGATTGTGAATCTTGTAACAGCAATTTTAAATGTATAGTACAGGTTAAAAATTTAAACTCAATATATGATTCTAGACAGCATAAATATTTGTTTTGGACATGCTTATTATTTATTATGAGATATAAGATTGGTGAACTGGCTTACTTGCTGAATAACCTGAGCACGAGGCAGAGGAGAGCTGTGAAGATGACGAGTCCTGCAACTGCGCTCACTGTTGTCATCAAGTAATTGTTCTCCAAGAAGGTCACCGTGCTGCCTGCAACATACACGTACAAAATATGAAATAAACAAAATAAAATAAGATATAGTTATACTATTACTAAATACTTATACTATTGCATCCGCTACAATATTACATTTGTTATCAAACTTTTGATGAATGCTTTTATTAACTTTTCTGTGCATTGAATAAAAACAATATATCTGAACTTTGCGTTGAATAAAAGTAATAGAAAAAGATAACTTTAAGTCGTTTCTGAACCTAGATAGAAAAGATACAAGTTTCCATTTTATTACTGGTGAGGAAAAGTGACTATTTAGATAAATTTACTTTAAAACTCTTTCTGCACTTAGGCAAAAAAAAAAAAAAAAAAAAAAAAATGGCTAATCTCTGCTTTATTATCTTGTATAATGGTATAAAAAAAATTGTATTTTATTTTAAACCATTTTTGAATTTAGGCAGAAAATTTGCCATTTTCAGTTTTATTGTTTTGTATAAAAGTCTTTAGTTTGTATTTTACTATAGCGATTTCTTCATTTAAATATAAAAAGACTAAAACCTATTTTATTTGTGCTGAATAAAAGTATTTAGTTGATGACTTTCACTGTAGACCATTTCTGCAACTAGGCATAAAAATGGGCAATTTCTGCTTCACTTATTTTTATATTGGATTTTAGTTTAGACTACTTTTGCAGTTAGTCAGGAAAACAGTCATTTTCCGCTTTATTTCCTTAGTATAAAAGTGTTTGATTAATGATTTTCTGTAGATTATATCAGCATGTAGGTTAAAAAAAAGATCAATATCAATTTTACTTGCGCTAAGTAAAAGTATTTATTTAATGGTTTTAACTTTAGACCATTTCTGCATCTAGATAGAAGAAAAAAATCAATCATTTTTATTTTTTCTACGTTGGTTTAGCTGCTTTAATTTAACTTCACGAGGTAAGCATTGATCCTTTATTGTTCTGATTATTTTGAAGAAGTTCCAGATAAGAAAACTTTAGAAAATCATTAATTTATACATTAGATACCAACCATGTCATCATTATGTGATATAAAGTAATTTATGTAAATAATAACCAGTTAATATGATAAATGTATCCGTTACTTTTACCGGTTATTAACAATGAAAGCCGATTTTAAAGACAGAATAAAAACAAGCATATATAAATTTTATTAAAATAGAAATTTAAATTCAAAAACATTACTAAGCATATTTTTAAAGCTAGTTATCAATGAGGAAAAAGCATTCGTGCTGTATTCAAAGCAATTAAAAAAAATCAACTTGCAAACACATAAGGAAGATTTAAAATTATAAAGCAAGACAAAATCAGATAGAAATATATGAGCGAACATGCAACATCTATAAGCTAGAGGATCAGAGCTGAGTTATGAAATAAGTAAAATCGGCAATTACTTTGGGCCTCTACAACTAGAGAGCTTCGAGACCTCAATATTTTCTTCGCGGTGTTTTGAAAACTATTTTCTTCTGTGTTACAACAAAATTGTTTATTTATTTTTGTAAATAAAGATGCAGTGATAATTAAATCGGGTTAAATTTTACTTGTGTAAAATACAAATTTTTTTAAGGTTTCATTTCTTAAAAAGTGACTGCGGTTTACTGATATAAGAAATAATAACAGTTTGTTCAAAAATAGTGCGATGCCAATTGCAATGACCAATTTTACTATTGCAATTGGTTATTGCTGTAAACTTTTATTTGTTGATTGCTTAAGTATATTATTGTTTAGACATAATTTTCAAAATTTATGTTTTAAATTACTAATTATCATTAGCTAATGCTGAGAGTAAGATTTGACCGTTTCGTTAATTCAAAATAGATTAAATTCATGTTTCAAATATGCGATCATCACGTGCTCTAACAAATATAGCAATATGCAAATAAAAATTTGGTTAAATCAGATTAATAGTTAAAGTTTCTGATTCTATTTATTAAGTAAGGAGTTTTAAATAAAAATAGAACCATATGAAATATGCAAAGAACATATTTCAACTTTTAACATCAGTCTACAGCGCGCCACGAGACCAAAAGAAACCAAAAATTTTCCCTTGAGTGGTTTTTCCTCGATATTTTAATAAGGATTTCTTTGATACATGGGGATTTTGGATTGGAAAATTTAAATATCTAAAAGTTGTAAGCATTAGTTATTTTCATCCCTTCGATCAGAGCATGAGAACCTGTTGGAGTCAATAGTTTTATAGAGAGCGTATGCAGAATTAATTAAATAAAAAAGGAGGAATTGGATCAGGAAATAAAAGAGTATTTTAAAATGAATTTAATATGAGCGAAATTAGGATTTAAATTAGATTAAGTTTATATATAATATATATACACACACAATCGCTACAAGCCAAATTCGAACACCAGAGGAAAAAAACTTGCTCTGCCAAAATATTTTAACTAAAAGGAATTAGAAAAAACGTGAAAAGTGTTTTTAACAGTGAATTTATTGTATAGCTTAAAGTAAGATTTATGAAAAAGAGTCCGCAAGTCAAACTCGGGCATTAAGCACCAAATAATTGCAACCCTGGGTAAAAATTACTGCCACCTTTATGGTTAACGTTATAATTGCTTAGGGGAATTTCTTTATTGTGTTATTTTCATTTTCTGAGGAATTAAATATTAATTTAATTAAAATACCAAGACAAAGGAGCCAAACGAGCAGTGATTAAGAAAATTGGTTATTAAGCATGCTGAATATGGATTTTAAATTGGAATGGAATCAAATTTTAAATCATTTGCCATCATCTGTTAACGGAAGTCTTTATGTTGACGATCTTCAAATTTCACCCCAAGGAAATGATATACAATTCATAGAAAAGAAACTCCAAAGTGCTATCAACAAGCTGATTGCTTGGTGTGATAAAAACGGACACACCAACCTCGCCAGAGAAAAGTCGGTGTCTCCATTTTTGTAGGAAACATAATATTCATCCCGATCCTATCATTCATAAACGTAACATTGCTATTCCCATAGTTGATGAAATAAGATTTTTGGGGGTTATATTCGATCGAAAACTCGCCTTCCTTCCTCATATTTTGTATTTGAGAAAGAAATGTGAACGATATTTGAACATCTTGAAGGTCCTCTCCAGAACTTCTTGGGGAGCAGATCGAACCTCCTTATTGCGAATTTACGAAGCAGTCGTTCTTTCCCGTCTTGATTATGAGTGTATGGTGTATGGATCTGCACGCCCTAGTGTTTTGCGCAGACTGGACACTATCCATCATTCTGCATTGAGAATCTGCTCCGGTGCCTTTCGAACATCCCCCATAGAAAGCTTGTATAACATCTGCCACCAACTACCTCTCTAATTAAGGCGTAAAAAATTGTTGCCTTATGTTACTTCCGAACGCAGTCTCTTCCGAAGCACCCTATATCTGAATTAACACTTCCAGCAAGTCTTAGGAGAATTTATGATGCTCGTTCCTCCTGCATTCCACCGTTCAGTGCGAGAATAGAAACGCTTCTGCAGGACTCGGACCTTAATAATTCCACAATTAATTCTATTAATCACTTTTGTTTTCCACCATGGGATAAGCCAGAATTTTCCTTCTTAAATCCATTTTTGAAAGATCCCAGCATTTCCAGCATCTGGTTTTTCAACAATTATTTTTCTATCATCGCTGTCAGTATTCATCTTTCATCCCTGTTTTTATAGATGGCTCGAAATCGGATGGGCATGTCGGTTCTGGCATTGTACTTCCATCTGATATACTGAGCTATCGTTTATATACCAGTTTTTCTATCTTTGCTGCGGAACTAATAGCAATTTCCTATGCCCTTCAGGAAATTTCGATATGTACTAATCGAAGCTTCGTTATTTATACTGACAGTCTGAGTGCTTTGGAGACGCTCTCTCACCCCGACAATCGAATGCATCCTGTGGCCTTAGAAATTTTGAATATTTTATGCCTTCTTCAAAATAAGGAACTTAATATTTTATTTTGTTGGGTACCGAGTCACTCGGACATTTCAGGAAATGAGGCAGCAGACTGTGCTGCAAAAGCTGCTTCTTCATTTCTTTCACAAAACCTTTCATACAGTGATGCGAAGAAGTTCTTTCTTTGTCGTCTCTATACCACTTGGCAGACAAATTGAAATGAACAGGTTCATAACAAATTACATACCATCAAACCTTTCATTGGATTATGTACTCCCTATATGGGGGCTGGATGTTAAATTGACAAGCCTCCGTATAGGACATACACGTTTTACTCATAAACATCTCATTTGTGGAGAAAGGAAACCCATGTGTCCTACATGCTGTACTGATTTTACTGTAAAACACATTCTTATTGAATGTCCAGATTTTAAAATCACATCGTGAGTTATTTTTCCAGTCATCGTCTCAAACTATGCAGAACTTGGTGGGTGGAAAACCTCTCCCAAAACTTTTAAATTTTTTTTAAGATATTCGCTTTTTTACGTGTATTTGATAAATATTTATCTTGAATAAACTTGATCCTTTTTTCAACTGCGCTCCTCTTATTAACTTTGTAATTTTTTACCAGTTGAATCTTATTTTCATATTTTGAGGCATTTTCTTATATTTATAGGTTCATTGAATTTGTCTTTTAATTTTTAAACATTACTCTTGTTGCTGGACATGATTTATTTTTAACCATATGTATGGCGCAGTTAAGCCAAGATTGACTCTTATGCCATTAAACCTCATAAACCAAGCCTTAATAAGCGTTCGAAGAAAAAAAAAGTTTGTTGCTAATCAACTTACAAAAAGAAAAGAGTCTCTCGATTCTGAAAATTTATCAGAAAAATCATCTGCTTCGAAAACGACATTAGGGAATATTTCTGATAATGCAGGAATTAATGATGCAAAAGGAGAGTGTTTTTTTATAGAAATGGACTGCATCAACCAACTATTTTCTTTTTTATACTGTCCTAAATATTGTGAAAAAATATTGTATGTCCAAAGCAGTACTTCCAAGAAATGGGATGTTGTGTTGAATTAAATCTCGTATGCCACAGCTGTGATTTTATTAGTGATTCTTGCACTACTTCAAAAAAACACTGTCAGTTTTATGAAGTAAACAAACGTGTTGTGTATGCCATGAGGCAAATAGGTTGTGGTCAAAAAGAAGCAAGCCACTTCATAACTGTTATGAATTTGCCTCCTCCACCAAATCCTGTTCCATATAATAAACACATGAAAGCTTTGCTGCGTGTTGTAAAACCACTTGAAGAAACCATGCGGTTTGCTGCATATCTTGTTCGACAACTAAGTGAAACATCTGAGTGCGGAGTGTCTGTTGATGGAATCTGGCATAAACGAGGCTACTCATTAAATGGAGTTGTGACAGCTCTTTCTATCGATACAGGGGAAGTGCTTGATGTCGAAGTTTTGTCGAAGGATTGTATTGGCTGTTGCAAATGGAATAAAAAAAGATAATTCTTCGGTCGAATATCAATTGGGGAAAGCTGACCATATTTGCTGTATTAATTATCACGGTTCATCGAATAACATGGCACCCATAGGTGCAGGGTGAATTTTTCAGCGGTCAGTGGAGACAAGGGGACTACAGTATAGAGAGTTTTACGGAGCTGGTGACAGCAAAAGCTATAATGCAATGTGTGAGCTTGATCCATATTGTGGTAAAAGCATTAATAGGAAAGAATGCATTGGGCATTGTCAAAAAAGGCTTGGAACTGCCTTGAGTAAACTAAAAAAAAAACAGTCAAAGGAATAGGAGAAGGGAAGCTGACAGATGCTAAGATAAATAGAATGCAAAATTATTTTGGTCTCGCATTACGTAATAACACTGGCTCTGTAAAGGCAATTTCAGATGCAAATTGGAGCACATTTTACCACCTTAGCGCTCAGGATACTCATCCGCTGCATACTAAATGTCCAAAAAGTAGTGACAGCTGGTGCTCATATCAACGTGCCACTGCTCATGGAAAGCAAAATTCCTATAAACATAAAGGAGGATTGCCATTGAAGATACTAAAATATATCAAACCAATTTATTCAAGATTAACTTCTGCAGAAATGCTAGAAAAGTGTCTTCATGGCAAAACGCAAAACACCAACGAATGCCTCCATTCCCTCATTTGGAAACAGTGTCCGAAAACTAAATTTTCAGGTGCCGATGTTCTGAAACTTTCAGTTTTAGATGTTGTTCTTCACTTCAACAGTGGATAAAAAGATTATGAAGCGGATGAGTATCAATCCAGGATATTTCATGGTGGAAGGAATAGACAACAGAGACAAATTAAGAATATCTGAAAGTTTGCGACAGTCGACACCACTGCAGAAGCAGAGAAGAAAATGTTTACGTGACAACAAAAAAAAAAAAAAAAAAAAGGAAGGAAGATAAAATAATTGAAAAAGGAGTGAGCTACTGTTCAAGTAGTTTTGAATGTTGTAAATAGTAATTTTTTTAGCATTTTTTTAAAAATATATTATGATGAAAACATACTTTCAAAACTTTAAACTCATTTTATGAAGAATGATATTTTTCCACTATGTTGCTTCATTCAAACAATCATAACTCAACAAGAAATTAACCAAACACAGTTATTTATATATCAAAGTTATATTTATAGAAATGAATTTTAATAGCTGTTTAAAAGTTAATTACAGAAAAATCTCGCTTTTTCTATTCATCATTGATGAAAAAATTGTTAAAAAAACTATATATTTTTATAACTTGATTGAGGCAGACAACATGAAGACTAATATTAGGCATAATTTTCAACTAGATTTGTGTATTTGCACAAATTAGAATTTAAGATATCATGTTTCAAAAAATATGCTAATTAGCTCATTAAATATTAACTTATTAATAATTTGTGTAATATGGTTTTTTTCTCACTGAAATGAGCTTAAACATATATTAATGATCTACTGTGAAAAAATTGGATTTTTAAAGTTAAAATTTTTAAAAAAATCTTCAAGTGTGTATGTACGCCTCAAGCGAAGAATGTTTTTCTATGGGCAACTTTATGTGGCACTTTTTAGAGTTACATCCAAATTTTATTTTCATATCAAAATATACAGAATTGATAAACAAGTGTGGAAGAGTGGGTACAATGACTTATTTGTATATTTTTAAATTTTGAAACAGATTTTCTATTGTGTATTTTTAGTGAATTGTTTTGTCTATGTTTGTTTGATGTTCTGACATGCCCGTCATATCGGGTGGAGGCTAAACTTAAGTTTAAAGCTAATTTTTCCTCTTGGATGTTATGCCACGGGCAAAGTTGTGCGGGTACCTCTAGTTTGTATATAAATTATAATTATAATGGATATAATAATGTACATGTACATTATTATACTATTATACATGTACTATTTTCCAGAAATAAAAATCAGTATGCACATCGGAATAATTATTTAATTTTTTAAGAGGTTGCAAAAGTAATTTTCTTCGACAAACATAATTTGAGATTGAGAAAATTTTACATGAAGAAATAATAATGACAAATATAACACGAAAAGATAGTAAGCCTTTCGCTATTTATAATGAATCTACTCAGCAACATTTAGATGCATAACGCCCTGGCAAAAATTTTTGAAAACACATTATAAGTGGAAATCGAAGTGAGAAGGACAAAGAAAAGCACTATTTGTTAAACATTTTCATGCAGCATTGGGATAAGTTCCTGTAAGTAGAGGAGAAAACACATATTGTATTGTTTCATGCAGCATTAGGTTATGTTCCTATAACTAAAGGAGAAAACACATTGTATTGTTTCATGCAACATTTTGTTATTTTTCTGCAAATCGAGAAGAAGCACATACTAGGATAGTTTCATACAATATTGATTATTTTCCAGCAAGTCCAGGGAGGAGCACACATTGGGATAGTTTCATACAACGTTGATTATTTTCCAGCAAGTCCAGGGAAAAGCACACATTGGGATAGTCTCATACAACATTGATTATTTTCCGGCAAGTCCAGGGAGAAGCACACATTGGGATATTTTTCCAGCCATTTAATGTTGTTACTAAGGATTGTTAACTTTTAACACATAACTTTCATACTACTAGGTTCGAAAAATTCCAGAACATTTTAACGGTTTTGCAAAATACATGAATAATTTTCAATGTAGATGAATAAGCATTAAGTAACGCCTAAAAAAGTTTCATTCAGTTCAAATATGTGCATCGAATGAGTATAGCTCTATCTAAAGGTATTCATTACTTGCCATCATGGGGAAGGTCAAATCGAGTATGCTCTATCAAGATCTGTTTACATGTCCTTTCTGGAGTCAAATTACTGTTCAAAACATAATATCATTAAAAGGCAACGTTTCGCAAGTTCTAATGAAGTACAACAATGAAGGCTTTGGAATTAGTGGCAAAAGGAAGCCCACAATCGTCATTTACATTTCTCTATGATTAATGGCAAAAATATCTTGTATCACAGGATAGTTACGTCGAAACGAAATACCAAATGAACAGGTTCGATCTGCATTCAGTATATCATTAACAAAATAGATTCTGGAATTTTTTGACCAAGAAAATTTAAATTGAGAAAATGGGAAAAGTCCGTAGCATTTTTACCGTTTAGTCCTAGAGGGCTCTTACCGGGAAGACAAAGGGATTGTCCCTTGAGGTGCTGGGCAGCCCGGAATCCGTCCGCGCAGTCGCACTTGCCACTCACGCAAGCGGTGTGATCATCGGTGAAGGCACAGGCTTCGTCATACTCGCATTTGTCACCCAGGTGGGCAGCTGCACAAACAAAAAGAATTTGGGATTAAAAAGGGACGAAAAAGAGAAATTCTAGTTGTTCAATCAAAATAAAAAACTTTTCGGTGTATAACATTGGATATTTACTACAAATCTTATGTTGAGCTGTGACATCACATCATTTTTCAATCGGAAGATGTCTATTGGATTCGTTTATGACGTAGGGTACTTGACAAGTATTACATGCCTGTGAAGGTATTCTAGTGATAAAGTCTCGGCTTAGGGGTATCTGGTTCGAAGAAGTAATCCTCCGAAGAATTTCTGTATAACCGGGCTTGGCCCATGTTAAAACTATAAGGGTTAAATATCATTTCGGCGAAATGGCGCGGCAGTCTGGAAAGAGAAGTACCAGCTCAGGTTTCGTCGTCGTTCTTTAAGAAGAAAAAAATTATATTTCCAAATCCGGTCTTAGGAAGTTCTCATGTTACTTCAATAGCGGATGTAAAAGTCTCCAAACTGAACATAATTATAAGTTACCCTCATTAAAAAATTTTTACACCATGCTTGATTTGTTTATTTTTCTACAAGTAATGTTACCACACGTCACATTGATTAGAACAAAGCTTTATAAATTTTGGGTGTGATTCCATCAGTGAATTATATTGACCATATTATTGTATGATTCTTTGATATTTGTAAGCAAAATGAATTTGAATAATACGCATCGATTTTATCAAAACTATTTGAGTAACTGTTCCTATTCTATCTTTAACCTTTTCACTACTGACCCGGGCCAACCTATCGTGCAAATTATATTCTGGCAGTTTTTAGACGAGAGGTGCAACGTATAAACTGTGCTATTACCAAGCGTATTCTTGCTTTATATTCTTCACCTCTCGTTCGAAACAGAAACCGGCTCTCTAGGATAAAATTTGCAAAGTCGGATCAGTAGTGAACGAGTTAGTGAAAATGTATTGTTAAGCTTTTAGCATTTCACGTGTGAGAGAAACACTAGAGAATAGTTCCGTTTTATATCATTTTATCATAAGGAATTGTGAAAACACGATTTTTGCTATTTTTGCAGCTTTTTTAGATGAACTGTTAATTAACATTTGGAAGTTGAAACATTTATAGAACTCTGTAAATCTACTTTGTATTTCAGAGATGCTTGCGACCGTTGACGTAAGTTTTTGCTATACCTTTTTTTTTTTCTTTGTTGTTTTAAAACAAATAATTGATTTGAAATAATGTAAATAGGTCAATAGCTACATCATTCATTCGACAAATAAGAAAGAAAAGCTACTCTGAAAGAAATATCTACGGAAGCTGGCAAAGAGAGCTAAAAACTCTTGTGAAAGAATACACTGAACAAATGCAACCTTATTATTTAAGCGAGCCAAAACTGAAAGGTTTAAAAAGAAAAGCAAAACTAGGTTTCGAATAAATGAACGAAATGTCAGCAAATAAAAAACCCAATCACGTCAGTTTAGCCAATTACAATCTAATTTTAATAATTTTCTTTTAATAATTTAATAATTTTCTTTTAATAATTTAATAATTTTCTTTTAATAATTTAATAATTTTCTTTTAATAATTTAATAATTTTCTTTTAATAATTTAATAATTTTCTTTTAATAATTTAATAAATTTATATTTTGTAATAGCATATCTAGGAAATATTCGCGACTTTTCATGTTAGTATAGACGGCGCTCTCTTTAGAAGATTAATTTATGCATGTTATATTTCACTATCCAATTCTGCGATTCTAAGTGTTAAAACTTGAAGATGAAATGCGAAAAAGTTTTTTTTTTTTCTTCTGTATTTTTGTACTTGTTTAACCCTTTTTCCAGGACCATAAGAAACATGCTTCCAACCAAATGCATCCATTTTTGTACGAAGTTATGTGGGGTGGCTAAATTCTGACAAATTTTTCGGTAAGACACAAAATTAGATGCTTCAGTTCCTCAGGTTACACAAAATGGTGTGCCTTGATTTGTCACTTAATTATCAGTTAATCGAATTAATTAACAAAATTGAATTTATTTAATAAACTAGATGAATCACTTTTCTTAAGGCAATCTGAATCCTAAAAATATGTTAATGTATCATGACAAGAAAAAAAATTGCCTTTTAAAGGGTTAATATTTTTATTAATCTTGATACGTTTATGCTATTTTATTTCATATTCATTTGAAAAGCTGTTTTTATTTACAATACAGCTTGTTCTTTTTAAAGACCTTGTTCCAAATAAAGTCAACTCCTCGTCAAGAGTAATTATATTTGGATTAGAGATTATAAGTTTATTTCTGGGAAAAGGGGGGGGAAAACCCGTAAAAGTGGAAATACTTTATAAAGACCCTTTGCTTAACCAGAAAAAAACAACAGAAAAATGATTGTTTTGAAAGCGGAAGGAAAGATGAAGACTATATCAACTGAACAAGTAGAGGATATTTCATGAATCAGGGTATCCTTTACTGACACCGGACACTGAATCCGAGGAGACACAGCTTGTTGTCCCTTGTCATGAAAGAGAACAAGTATTACAGCAATACCAGGATTCACCCACTGCAGGATATAGTGGTGCTGAAGGAACATACTTCAAGATTGCTTCTCGATACTACTTTCCTCGAATGAGAAAGTGTATTTTGGAATATGTAAAAAATTGTGCTGAGAACCAAGTGCCGATACAAACCAAGTAATCAGAAAGCTACTGCATTATTGAGAACGCCTATTTATGCTCAGAAATTTGAAACTTTGGCCATCGACCTTTTTGGACCACTACCAGAAACTCAAACTGGAAAGAAATTGATCTTTTTAATTGAGGATACCAGTACAAACTGGATAGAGCTCTTCGCTCTAGAAAATGCTACTGCACAAAATTGTACGAAGATCTTAATAGAAGAAGTTTTCCTTCGCTGTAAATTCCCACGAAGATTAATTTCTCACAACGGCACCCAATTAGTTAGTGCGGTAATGCATCAAGACTGCAATTTCCTTGGTATCAAACAAGAATTAATTCCAGTTTATCATCCTCAGGAGAATCCATCAGAAAGAAAAAATCATGATCTAAAGCCCAAACTAGCTATCCTAGTAGGTGATGCCCACGATACTAGGGAAGAAAGGTTGGCGATGATCCAATTTGCCATGAATACGTCAAAGTGTGACACTACTGATCACACTGCAGCATAATTCGGACGTGGACTAAGAACAACAGACGAGTAAACCACGATCATTGAAAACGACAACTTCGTAGCGGAAATAACGCCTTACTTGAAACATTTTGCCTACTTGACACCCCAAATCAGAGAGCAGGTGGAGCAAAAGCAAGATCAACGGAAGAAATATTTCGATAAGAATTGAAGACAAATTTACTATCAACCTGGTGACAAGGTCTGAGTGAATTTACACCCTATAAATAGCAGAAGCAACAAACGAAGCAAGAAGTTTTCCCAAAGGGAGAAAGCCTTTATTTCGTAATCACAAACAGATCATCTACCACTTATGACCTTGCTGATCCCAGTGCACCAGGTCAAGTTCTTGGAACTTAACATATCAATATGCTGAAACCGTATGAACTTCTACCAGAAAGGAACATAAGCTCAGTAGTTCCCATCAAGCGAAGAGGTAGACCTAAGAAGTACAGTGCTGACTCTTCGCCGAGACGTCGTACGAGCCAGAGGAGGAGTTTGTAACCGTTAAGTTTTCGTGCCCTTACGGTCACAGCATCACTTTAAAATTAAATCTTTCAGAAACCAGTTCCGATTAATGTATAATTATCCAATATATACTATTACCCTATTTAACTATGCATAATAATTTTGATAATGACAACAATAACTAGAAGGTTTTTACAATTTTTGTGAATGCCATATCTTTATTCTTTTCTAATGTTGGTTTGTAAAATATTTTATATATTTTTAATTATTTATATAGTTTTTAACTTATTATCTTTTTCTATTAGAGTATAGTCACATTTGCTAGAATTTTTTAAAAAAAACTGTCTAAAGTGTTACAGTTTTTGCAAACTCTAAAAAAATATAAACTTCTAAAATCGATCTTTCTAAAATATATATGCTTTAAAAAAAAAACTCTTCAAATTATTTATTTAGCCTTAATTTAGAAAAATTAATATTCTTACTTAAGCTTAAAGCTTTTTTTTTTTTTTTTTTTTTCAATTTTGATGGCATTAAAATTTTCAAAACAAGAGTTATCTAATAACATACTTTAATGTAATGCATTTCTTAACTCAAAGATTCCCTCATTACAAAGTACAAATGAACGTACTAAAGCAACATATTTATTTTAATATAGCCTTAATTTAAAAAAAAAAACCAGTAGCTTTAAAATAAATAACTAAATAAACTTTTAGTTACTTTAAATAAATAAATAAACCCAAAAATAAATGTTACAGCACTTGAGCAATCAAATAAAGCAATATAATAACTTATGTAAATAAAGTATCCTCGTAACTTTGAATAAAACAATCAAATAAAAATAAACCACTCACAATTATCACATTATATTTTAAAATCATATTTGTATAAAGTAAGTAAAACAAAAATGAGACATAATTTTTTTATTCTTAAATTTTGTTATATATAAATGAGAAGACAAATTTATTTTAAATCTTGTAAGAAATTTATAATTGCTTTTTTTCTTTAGAGCAATAAATAAAATGAAATGCATATTAACTACTAATAAAATATTTTCGTTTATTTTATTCGCAGACGATTTAATGAAATTCATATTTACTATTAATAAAATATTTCCGTTTATTTTATTTGAAAACGATTAAACAATAACAAATTAATGGCTTGAATACATTTAAAATATTCATGAAATAAATTAAATAAAAAAAGCTGATGTCGAAAAATATCATCTAAAAATGCCGTAAACTAACTTTAAAACGAAGGATGTTTCAAAACACATTGCAGCAAAATGTTCAGCATTGCAATCCAGGCGGAAATGTTTATCTCCATGACAACTTTCTTTTATTATATCCGTCTCAAACAGAAAAGAATACAGCTTTGAAACAGAAAGAACAGTTTTGCAAAGTTCGTATTTGTTTTAGAGATTAGTTCTCAAAAATGTTCTTTCAGGTATACTGAACTAGGTTGAAATTCCAAACTTCTACCAAGAAAGCGTATTGAAATTGAGCAGCAGTTTTAGAAAATTTTATTTTTCCCTTATACTTTGTACGGAAAATGGTTTTTCTGTATATTGTTTTCGCGAATATTGAATAATTTAATGAAGTCAGTTCTAAAAAATGGTAAATATTTTCTGTGATATTTCCGTGGTATGCTACAGTTCAAAAGACAAATAAAACGCGCCAAGGATGACACAACAGATTCAGTAAAAATGTTAAATTCATTCCAAAGGCTAGTATTTCGTAATTATCATACGCCAGTGCCATATTTTATTATTTATTAGAAGAGTATGCGAGAAAGTTTCCGGGAAACCACTTCCGCTGACTTATTAATCTGTAATAATTGTCAAATTTAATAATAGCTAAATATGATGAATTAGCCTCTAACTTATATAACCATTGTCAGTTACTATGAAATTATTATCTATGTATGGAATTATTATGGTATATTATAACATTTGCGAAGTTATATATCACTTCATTCAATTTAAATCTGAAAATATATATCGCTAGAACAATGTAGGTGTTTAAGCAACCAAAAAATAATACTAACAAGCCAAAGCGGAAATTTTC
The DNA here is from genome assembly GCF_947563725.1 of Argiope bruennichi. NCBI lineage: Eukaryota > Metazoa > Arthropoda > Arachnida > Araneae > Araneidae > Argiope > Argiope bruennichi. The sequence continues at coordinate 42,351,458 of NC_079161.1, read as the reverse complement.
TACGATAAATTCTAAATTTTTTTAGGATTTCTTAAAATTGCTGCATTTCACAAACGTTATATTTTAAATATTAAAATAGCTCTAATACATTTATTTTTTAAAAAAATATAATTCATAGAAAATATGAATATTACTTAATTCTTAAATAATTACAATGCAGTTTTATGCTCTGTTCACTTTAAATGGGTCCACAGATAATTTTTAAACCATTAGTTTGAGGTGTATTTCCTACTAGAAAAAAATACTGTAAATGGCATAAAGTATTAGTTATTTTAATGAATTAACAAAATTTCAGTTCCTTTTTTATAACAGTATAAGGCTTACTTAACAATCTCAAGTTAAAATCATAGCTATGATTTTTAATTTCATGACTGACTTAATTTCATGAAATAATAACAGCATGACTAGATTTTATCATTTAACCGGCGATATATTTCAATTGTTTGGAGATTGAATCTTGGAAGCCGCTATAAAAAGAAATGCCTATTTTTGATGAAATATTTTAAACAGAAAAAAAACTCTATAGTCTTTTGCAGTCGATGCTGACTGAATTATGAAGCTAATCTTTCGTAAAGAAGCTATCAAACTGTAATTTTAAAAGAAGAAGGATTCATAGAACGGTAAATTTATTATATAACCATTTCTGAAATTCAATAACGAACGATCACTAATAGATATAACGGCCGTCCTTTGTGTTCGAAATCCAGTGTTCCATTTCAAAAATTGTTTTTTCTTTATGCTAAACCCATTCTAAAAGTAGTCTCGTGATTTTAAACGGAAAATTCTTCACTACTCTGTAATGAAAACTGGTCGGTAATTGATTACCTAGTTGATCTAAAAAATTTTATATAGGGTTATTTTTCAATTACAATATAAATTAATTTTTACAAAATGAAAATATTTCATGCTAATGACCAAGAAATCAAATATAATTAATTTAATTTCTGTATTATTTTTTATATGATAATTTTCAAAAATATGTTTAAATTAATTAAATTAGAAAATTTTTACTGTTTATTTTAAACCCTCTTTCTTACATTTTGGCTCTAGCAATGTATTTCGCAATACGCAGAATTTCTGGTTCAAATTTAAAAAATTAAATAACCCAGAAATGGTTATTTTATAAATTTCTTTATTTCTACTCTTATTTAACTTAACGAGAAACTATAGTAAACAATAATTTGAAATGTTTACAGTTCTACTGTTTTATTTAATTCTTTATTTATTTATTTCGTAGTGAAATTACTTCCTGAAAAGTTATTCTTTCCGTACTTTTCGCTCAATACCGGCTTTGTCAAAATTGAATTATCTTTTTTCTCAGCAAATCGAAACTGGAGCAGAGAAAATTATTCCTAGAAACTTTAATATGAATTATTCGCACGGCATTAATTATATCAGACTTTTCAGACGATGTTTTTGTTTATTTCCTTCTTCAGACTTCCCCTGTGACGCACAATGCAGAAAACCCTTACGTAGCTGAAAAGTCATAGCGCGAATATGTTGAGATTGCCATAGATCAGGTGGTTTTCTGTGGCTTTTCCATTTCCCGCAGACGATATTTCTCGAACTAACTTCGCCTTTGACAGCTGCCTGATTTCTTTTTTAAAGTATTTACTTTGAGATGAAAGTTTGATATTCTCCTGTGAAACCATATGCCTTTGCAGCTCCAACCAGCTGTGAAGTCTGCATGTCATCTCCCCGTGCGCTGAAGAGCATTTCTTAAATGTTTGTTTGTTGAAAGTAAGTTTTATTATCATATTTTTTGATATCCTATATGTTATTTCGAATTCGATTTCATTTTGCTCCATGTTTGAAAATAACTCACATTCTTTTAGATATTTCGAATTTCATATATTAATTTGTTTTTAGTTACATATCACATTTTATATTTATTATGACAAAAACAGAAGATATGATTTTATAGATTGAAATAAAAATAAAAATTTTATTGCTTAATATCCGTGTTTTATTGTTTGTGTTATTCTAAAGCAAAACAATTATTTAAAATTAATTTGACATAAAGACATTTCGATAATGGCATTTATCGAAATGTCTTGAGAGTTGAATCATAATATTTACGAATGAAATGAAATGTTTGTTTATTTTGTTATATTTCTTTCATGAAAGCTTTCTCTAAATATTTTAATAAACAATCCTTTAAATTTTGAACTTCTGCGGTATCTGTTAAGCGCTTTTCTCACTAGATCCGAAACTTGTTTTTTTTTTTTTTTAATTTTTTTTTTTTTATTATTGTTATTATTTTTTTTCCAGGAGCATCGATATTATATGATAGAAGTTTTTAAAGGCTTTTAGAATTTTTATTATGTACTAAAATATTACAAAATAATTCCACTTGAAATCCTTTTTAGACTTTTTTTTTTTTGAAAGATTGATTTAATTTTTATTTTTCCTTTCTCAAAAAAGGGAAGTAGATTTAAAAAAACACTTTTAATAAATAAAAAATGAAATTCGATTTTAAATATCTACGAAGCAAATTAAACTGAAATGTTTTAAACCAGTTAATAATCTTAATAGTTTGCACGTATAAAATCTAAAATATTTGGGAAAAAAATATTTTTCTCCCCCATTTTCCAAACATGTTTTTGTATTTAATTTTTTTAAACGTTATTCTTAATTATAAAGGAATAATATATTACTTAACTGTTTTCTCCGTATTCCATATGTGCATCGACTTATAATCCATCGAATTTTGATAGTTGTAAGCAAAATATAAACAATTCATAACGATTATAATTCAATATTAAAATTACTTCGAATACATAGGTAAGTCAAGTATTCAATGGATTTCCATTTGAATCAAAATAAGAAAATATTCCCAAAATAGAAAGTGCCATCTTAATAGATAGTAAAGAAAATAAAACCGTTAAGTGGTTAAACCTTTAGAACAAACTGAAAATGTAGGTAGCTGTATATAGTAGTTTATTCAGGCGAAATGAAGTGCGGATTAGATAAACGCATAAACCGCTTATCGCCTCATACGTAGTCTGTAGAAAAAACTCATTAAAGGGAATCCGTAGAAATCGGAGCCATCTCTAGATTTTAGTGCTTATTTTCGCAGGCGAGATGAAAACAATTACTTTACTAAGCTTTGTACTTCTCATTCCATCTCTCAGTTGGAAAAAAAAAATATTTCACTACTTATATTCCTTTTTTATATATATAAATATTAGCACTTTCAGCGCTGCTGACGTGATATCTCGTTTTTCAGACACTTCCAATTACAGGTTTCTGTGGGCTAAAATTTGTGACGAAAAAAGTAAAGGTATTATTCTTCAGATATGTATTAGAAAGTTCAACCTATCTAAACTGGCATAAGAAACAAATTTCAGCCCACAGAAACCTGAAAGACGAGATATCTCGTCGGTAGCGTTGAAAGTGTTAAATTGTAGTAGCAGCTAGTTAAACAGAGATTTAACATTAAGCTATGTAAAAATGCCTGGAATTTAGGATGCATTTGAAAATAGCTGTTTTAGCAAAACACTTAATTTTTTTTTGGCACGTTTTTGCTCAATTCTTGTAACAGTGACGATTGGCGATGACATATTATCGCCAATATTGAAGCTTTGCTTCAGTCAGGGCCACTCTAACGGAACTTTATTTCAATTTTCGTAGAAAATGGGATCCAAGAGTTCGGGTGATTTTGAATTTTTAAAAAATATTTGTCGAAAAAACATTAGCTATTTTTAAAGGATAGACTTCATACTGTAAATTCCATTGGCTGTATACCATAGGCAGTGTAACGGAGTGATTCTGTTGGATATCTAAAGAGAAACTGCGCTACATTTGTGTTATGCGGGAAAAAAGAAATTCTAATGCAGATGGTAATGGAACGAGAGTAATTTTTTTTATAAGCGATCTATAATACCAAGTAGTAAATTTCTGTTAGACGCTTCTTCAGTCAACTCTTTAAAAAAAATGAGTAGAAGATGTACCCATTAATGTTATTATGTTAACAATATCTAGGATGTGATTGTTCTAGATTAACTTACGAAAGTTGTAGAAAATCTTCTTATATTGGCAGAGTGCCTAAAAATTATATATAACATTTGCAGTACACTTGTAATGTAAACAAAGAATAAAATTTAAAGTTTTGTTTCCTTGTAGTGGAATCTTCTGTATCCATAATGTTTAAGACCTCTCAAATCAAAATTAATCGCTACAAATAAAAAATGATCTACTAACAAAAAAAAATTGCAATGCCAAATACAAAATAAAAATAGCGCTGAAAGAAAATAATAGCAATAATCTTCAGTTGAAATGAGAATATTATGAGCCAGTATTAATAAAAAATTTCAAACCTCAAGTCATTGACCAGGGCTGCGAACCAGCATTTATAGAATGTAAAGTTTACTTAATTTATTAGCACACCGATAAATCAATGAATTTAAACTTAAGAAAGAAAAAAAGTTTGTCTCAGTTGCTAAATATCAAAATAGTAGATATCATTTCGCATCGATTATAACACACACCACAAAAAAAAAAAAAAAAAAAAAAAAAAAATTAGGATATTTTTAACCCCGCCCATCGTTACAGATGATGTCGGACAGTTATATATTTTAGATATAAGGCAATCTAATTATAGTTCACAAATTTATTTTCCCTCTTGAAAGTAATCATAATGAAACAAGGAATAATAAGTGCAGATCAGTAAATTAACTATCGAAAGTATTCTCCTTTTGACATTATTCAATGCTTCTTTAATATAAATAATTGTGTTTAACTTCGTCTTATGACAAGAAAATCGAAATCATTTTGAAAAAAAATGTATTTATTTCGTTTAATTTTTCTTTTATTTATTTCTTTTATTACTGTTATTTGTTTTTGACCGATTATATACGAATTTTGTCCAGTCTACAAGCTCTAGAATAAAATTCTTTTAGACTAGAATTAAAGCTGTCAGACTGAAATTATTTTTTATAAATTGTTGCGCTTCTAAATTAACATATTCAGACATACTTAAATATTTATATCGGTGCAAAAATCAAAGCGTCGACTATTTTGATTCAAAATTTGACACAACTCAATAATTCTGTAACTCTAAACTTGTTTATCTAAAGTACAATTTTGCTGATTTTGATATTTTTAGTAAGTGTCGCAACTATCAGTCGGGAAAAAAAAACACATTTAAAGAAATAAAAGGAAGAAAATGTTTCGAACAAAATTTTTTTCTTTTAAAAAATGAAAAGAGATTTGAACCTCTAGTTCGAAACATGCTTAAGATAATATTTTATAATGGAATCGTGCATCTTAATGTTATTTTTATTTTTCTTAATTTCATTTTTTATATTCTAATTTTTATTTTAGTATTATTTTTCTATTTAATATTTCTATTTTAATTTCGTATTCGAAGTATATAAATACGAAG